>NC_091495.1:17170108-17489237 GCF_947461875.1 Haliaeetus albicilla
TCAGGAAGCAACTGAGTATTGTGAGTTCAAAGAAATGAAGCCCAGAACCACAGCTCCAGTGTCACCCTATTGGCAATCCCTTTGTAGGTTGCTGCTCTTGGATCTACTCGGGGGCTCAGCTTCTAGGAGTGAAAGCAGCAGTTTCCCCATTCTACAAAACAACTACCAGCCACCAGTGTCTCCAGAAACAGCAACTAGAGCAATGGTTCTGCAGGTTTTGCCATGCTTAATCGATTTAGACAAAGGCAGTGGTATTCAGAGTCCTGACAGGGGCAATTCTCATGTCACAGGCAGTACCTTATGCTCCATTTCCAGCTAAGGCACTCAAACCTCAAAAATACTGATTTCTTTTTTATTTCCCAGAGGGAGCACAAGGAAGCATGCCACAGCAACACAAACCTTCATAAAATTAGGCCAACAATAATGTTTTTTTTGCAAAAGATTTTTTTTCAATGGTTTGTTTGCACTCTCCTGCTGGGCAGAAAAAGACAGAGAATGACATGTCTTTCGTGTCAAAGTCCCCAACAGCATGAATGCAATAAAACCAACATGAAATACAGGGAGTTTTTAAAAGGGTGTTTTATCAGCCTTCTTCCCTCTGCCTGTTTTCCTGAGGGATTGCAAAAAGAGCACAAAGAGATAAAATAAGACGAGTTGGGCACAGAGAGGCAGATCTCCAAGGTATTGCCCGTCCCAGCCCTGCACTTGGTGACAGCTCCCACCTTGTCAGGCTGAGGTGGTGGGTTCCCTGCCTGAAGCGCGTGTCAAGACGCATACATCAGAGGATGTGGCGAGTTCCCACCTCCCATAATTGAGTGGCGTGGGCCAGAGCAGGAAACTTGCCATGAGACTGAAAGCTGAATGTGACTTCTCTAGAGCACGGTGAGGTCCACCAGTCCTCCCAGCCACTAAGGGAAGGTAACCAAGCCCTGGAAGTCTGCAAGCTCCAAAAGGCAAAGCCTCTCCAGAGTCAGCGAGACATTTTTTATTGACACAATAGAGAAACCAGATGTAATGATGTCATCATGTATAAATGCTATAATAGGTGGATCTCAAAAGGTAGACATAGTTTCTACTGAAATGGTTGTAAGTGCTCTGCCAGGACTGTGGAGCTTCAGCCTGCTCTCAAAAATTACTACTGAGTTTTTGAAGTGGAGTTGTTTTCAGAAACTTAACAGTCAAACGCATCTGAATAGGTGGAGGCTTGCAACATAAAGTGTATCCTCATTTACATTAAAAAGTAGTTGCTTTCCACAGTGGAAAAATTAAGGAAGCAAAATGTATCACTTAAAACCACACTTGATTAGCTGAGACAGATTTTTACGCATGCCAATTATTATGTTTTACTCCTAAGATACCTATCTCTGCTAGCAACATATTTTATGGGTTTATTAAGAACATCACATTGTCTTTTCCTACTTAACTTTAGGAAATAATTCAAATAACAATAATTCAAACAAAATGTTGGAAATTTTCCATTGCAGCATGTTAGAAAAAAATGTTATCTTTCCAAAACAGTTATTTTAGAAAAAATCCTAAATATTACAGAACCGATTTCAGTATTTAGGCAAAGTCCAACACACTATGAAAAAACACTTCCTTAATACATGTGGAGCTTCACCTGACAGATTCTTGTCAAATAGTTTCTCCTTTTGCAGAGGGGCTCTTTGGAAAAGCTCTGGCTAAAGAGCACATTGAATGCCATCTGGCTGGAGAGCCTACCCACAGAGGCAACTCTCATGCCTACAGAGTAGCAGAGGACTTCAATTCCAATCCAAATATTTTCCCTTTCAGGCAAGGTATTTTAACTTTTTTACTAACATAAATAAATAAAATACCATAAAAAGCAAATACTTTTGCAAAAGAAATCTCACATCATCAGAATTAGAGCTGTGTAAACGATTGGATTTTTTTGGTGGAGAAGTCAAATGAAAATACTAGCAGGAATAAAAATAATAATTAATTTGTAATCTTGCTAAGGTTATTTACTTATTTGTTGCACTTATTTTCAGAAGATGGAACCACAAAAACATCAAATTTTCTGTTCATTGAAAACCTTGGTTATTGACCTGCTCTGTCCATGACACAGCTTCCACAGCCTGTGCTATTTTTAATAATGCTAGCAGAGCTCAGAAGAGGCAATCACAAAACAAGGATAATTTAAAACACTACTGCTGAAAACACCTTTCAGCTGAACTCTGAAATTCCTGAGATGTGACCGCTGTGGTTAATTTCAAGTCTCCTGGTTGGGAAAGAACTTCTTTAATCATGCCATTCATAAGAAATAAAAATCTATTCAAAATGAGTCCAAGACAAATGTTTTTTATATACAGGCTCAAATCTAGATTTTGAAATCATGCAAGACTGTTAAGTCTAATCAGTTATTACTTCCTCCAAAACTCCATTTTTAAGCACAAGTCCATTTTATAAGCCTCCCAACATTCAATGACATTTCTCTCAAATTATACATTTAGGTTATATGAAGACAAGCACAGAATTTATAGCTTCATTCAAGATTAACTATACAGAATAATTCAGGCACAATGAACAAATGCAAACCTCAAAGCTAAATGTCAGACCCCATTAAACATATCACTCTTCATACTTACAGAAGCCTCTGTTGAAATGTACAGGACATCTGAATTATTTGCTATCTGGTCCTCACGATGGGGCAGAGAGGGATTTGTTTGTATTTTAGAAGTTAATCAGCCTTTTGTGGCAGTAATTCTAAAGTGAAGTGTTACCTGGTGTGCCAGGAATGTCCTGTTTTCTTTTGAGAGAAGCCTGCCAAGGTACTGCATTACCATCATATGCCTTTCATAACCGCTCACTATTATCAGCTTCTCAGTTTCATCTCTTGGATAAGCAGCAATTCCTTAAAAGTATTTATTTTCTTTGCTAGCCCAGCAAAGGGCTGTCACAGCACATTGGATTACAGCAGCAAACAGGCCCTCTGGAGCTGCAAGGCTGCTTGCCCCTCCCCAGCTTCCCACACCCTCGTGGAGGCATAGCTGGGGGTGCATAGCTGGCTTACCTAGAGAAGGGTAGGGAAGATGGGGTACAACTTTCCATGACGCATGTAGGTTTCATCTCTTCTCTTGGGCACACCACTGCTGCTAGGGACAGTGCCCATCCTGCAGGGAGTGCAAAGATACTGCCTGTGGGCAAATAATTTGCTACTGCACTGTACCAGGCTGCAGAAGAGAGCAGGTAGGTTAGCAATATTTTTCCCACAGAAGGATGACTTCATTGCCTTGTAACAAAAATTGAAATTTTCTTCCCTCCACTTTACGCTACAAAAAGGACAGGAGCAGACCAAAGGAACCCTGCAAACTCCATATCAGGCTGGGGAAACCTTTCCTGTCACAGCTGCAGAAGAGGACAGCTGAGAACCCACTTGCAAGTGCCAGCAGAGAGAGTTGGAGTTGGTTTGCAAGAGCAGGATCCGAAGTCTGGGTTACATCTACTGGGACCTGGGGCAACCTCTGCAGTGGACAGGGCTGCCTGGGCCAGCTACTGCAGCTGAGGCTGCTTGCACTGGGGAGCAACTGCCCCAACAGCCTTGCTTCCGTGCTCACTTCCTCCACCTTGGTATCTGTGCTGTTTGCTGCTGCCAGAAGGTGCTCTTCTCCTACCACCTCTACGCTGCCCATGCCTGGGACATAGGCTGAATTAATGAGAGCATAGCTCCATTCTCACTGGGGATCTTGCCTATCAGCACCAGGCAAGACAAATGATGATTTTGCTCTTGTAGCCGATTGTTCCGCTAGACAAATTTCTAAGTGAAATCAAGGCCTGAGGTAGGGGCATCACAAGTCATTGCAAGGATCTCTCTAAAACTGAGAAAAATCTTGGTGTCGAGTGGCCTCGCAGCCTCCCCTCCACCTAAGCAGTGACTTTAGCGCTACAGCCGAAGGGCATCCCTCAAGGACCCCATCCTTATCCCTCCCAACACTCACAGAACAAATCGCCCTGACATGGCTTGTGGCACAGAAAACCTCAGCAGGCAAAGAGAAACTTTTACATTTCCAAGAGCACCTCCACACAGCACTTCAAAGAAGGTCAGAAACTCTTTGTCTTACTGTTTCAGACTGATGGCTGTCACCACTGCGTGCTCTCCATGTAGAATCAATTAGTAATAGCCAAAGTCTCTGGTGACTCTGCAGAGACGGATTTTCTTCCTCTTCTGAAATACCGTCAAGGTTTTCCCATCAAAGGATTATGCCTATGACAAGAAAGCAATGTAATTTAATATAAGCTGAGAGGGAAATGGAAAACTCTCCCACCTGAGGCTAAAGCTGGGGCTGTTGTATCTGGAAACACAGTTGTATAATCTCCAAAATGATTTCTCACCTCTGCCTCAAAAAAACCCCCAAACCTTTCAAAACAGCCTTTCCAGACCATACATGTGTGAGGGAGAAAATTAGCTTAGGTCAATTCTATGCCCTCTAGCATAGATAATTCCCTATTTCAGATACAGTTTTGTTATTTGTCCTGTACAGAAAGATGAAAAACATTACAGACAGAAGTAAGGTTTTCAGACCCTGCTTAGACTCCTTCTAGACCCTGTTTTCAGTCGTTATAAATTAGAAGTCAATGGATCTGTGCAGTTTACAGCAGTGAATTTCTGACCCACTGAGACTAAAACAGGAAATAGGTTTATAAGATAAATGGCCACAAATTCCCTATTATTTGGTATATTTTTTTAGAATATGCATTCTTTTGGCACCATACCACACTTACTATGGGTGCCCACATTTCTGTCACAAATATTTCAGTGAAGTAGCCTTTTTAAAGTACGACATCATTTGTGGATGACCATGGACTCGGTGTGTGTCCATTCCTTAAATTAGTCTGTCTGATGGCTGTATCACTTTTTCCTTTTTTTTCCCCTTTTGTGGTCACATATTTTATTTACCAAACTAGCTTGTGAGAGTTGGATGAAAGGTACTGTCTGTGTTTTCCTCACACAGAATGGATTCCAGAGACATTTTAGTACTATTCAGAAGGAGAGCTTGGCAAACCTTCCCTGTCATGGTAATTCACAGAGGCTTAAGGCTACCACTCAGACAGAAAAAGAAAAACAAATATAAGTGGAGGAACAATTTTCCTAATTGTTTACCTTTTCTGTACAAACTTATTCATGAAACTTGTGTCTCTATATTTTTTTATATGCTGTCATAGAATAAAGCATTTCAGTAAAGAACATAGACATGGTGGTTGTTTCCACTTGGGTGCTGTTTTCTGAAGGTGCCCATGATTTCACAAAGTTGCAGCCTTTGCTTTCTTTGCTGACCCTGCATGGCAGGCAAAGTGGCTTAGCCTTCAGCAATCTGGATTCACACGAGTTTTGGGGTGACAAAAAGAACAACTAGAGCAAAAAGCAACAAGAAAATAATCGGCATTAAAAATCTACCCATCATCACCATAGCCCTGCCAGGAGAATTAAAAAGAAACAAGGCAGAGCTAGCAAGAGGAGAGCAGGTAAAAGGGTGTTTTGCCCCCATCAGACAGAGCAGCAGAGGAGCACTCCCATTCCACGTGGCATCACTGCAGCCTTGGACCTCCCCAGACACAATTTCAGCTGGTAAACTGCTGAATCAGGTTTTAAATGCTTTGCTGTTCTGAGGTACTTTGTGTCAGCCTTTTTTTTATGAGGAGAAATGATTGCCAATAATTTGGTTTTCAAAGAGACACTTCAAATTCACCAAAGACTGAGGGTATTCAGATCTGGATTTCAAATTCATCCAAAACTTGTATAAATCCTGAACAGAGCCTAACCGAGCCTTTAAAGAGTTGTATTAATTTTTCCCTAATACAAGTGGTTACAGGTGAGAGCACCAAAATGTCACCAAGAAAGTTCTTCTGGCATTATTTCCACCTTAACTATAAGAAGAAAATACCAGACAAACCTAATTAGAAAACCTGAGAAAAGAAAGATTTTTTTCTTTTTAATTCATTTTGTTCTTTCGCTTTTTCTCACTTCCACACCAAAATAACACTAGAGAGTGGAGAGCATTTTCCCATTGTATTCCCAGAGGAATGATAGAGTTGCCTATGGTAAGGGCAAACTTTCTTCGACATGAGTCACAATTTCCTTTGCAGCCTCTACAGAACTACAAAAAAGCTCTGCTGGATGCAGGAGCCACCAGCCTTATTGGCTTTCCACTCCAGGACTAAGATGTATTCCTTCAATCACACGTCTATGTAAAAAATAATAAAACAGCACAAAAATCACATAATGCAGCAGATAGATATAAAACAGTCATGGGGAGAAGGCTAGAAACTTGAGTACAGCAGACTTGATTTAGCATTTGTGGGATTTGTAGAAGTAATCAGTCCTTAGAAAATGTGTGACTGAAGAGGGCATTAAGGCCTGGTCTAAGGGATGATCCTACCTCAGGAACAGCACAGAAAGGAGGAGATGGAGGTGAGAAAAAAAAGAAACAAAATTGGTTACAAGACTGGCTCCATTTGATGGCAATATGTTATTCCCATCAGACTGTTTCCACTCTGGGCTTTCATACTTGAAAAGTTGGATAAGCCTTGGACAAGCCTCTGACCTTTTAAATGCTTAGCTGAAGCTGGAATTCCAAACCTTTTGAAGCTGGCCCATCACAAACACTAACATACAAACAGCTTCCACATAAATATTAAATGCGAAAGATGTAATTTATAAAAATGTCAGTGTGCCAAAGAATACTACTGAACCTGTCCAAAGATGTTTTTTTACATGTGCCACACACTGAAAAGTAGCTAGACTAGCTCAAGGCTGCTTTTAAAAGTGTTTAACTACAGCTATCATTGCTTCATTGGATCCCCGCAGTTACTTGAGAAGTAGTGTGCAAAACTCAGCTGTTTCACTTTGCATCAGATTGCATTGGCATCTTCTTCAAACTTCAGATTCTGAGACGGTAGCCTAAACAAATAAGCAGAATTCCCTTGAGGTCCAGCTTTTAATATTTATTATTTGTATTCAGAAGTTCAGCTATGCTGTCTTTGTGACAGACACATTACAAGAAAATAATTTGCCTTCGATAATGTATATTGTTGCATTCCAGTTGAACTAAGAGGGCTACAAGAGTTCAAGGTTACTTACTACATCCACATGTAATATTCATAAGGCTTCTCATTTTTCATATCAGCATACTTGTAAATTGATTTGAATGTTCTTCAAACCACTCAAAACCCACATTCCATGGAAGCACCAGTGTATATAAGTTTATAGGTACACCTTCATTTAAAAGCAACAACAATAACTATCATTGTCATTCAACAGAAGGATGCAAGCCACACCTTCCACATGCTTTTATTATAGCAGTCTCACTAGAAAGAGCCAACATAATGGTGTTTACCATTGCCTTTTTGTGCATATGTTTTTAAGTTCAAGCACTTCACATGGACTTTCTACCACCAAGGATTAGTCACATTGTTGACACTCATTCATCAGTTCAGTTACTCTACATTTCAAGAGATTCTTCAACAGCCATCAGTCAGCCACTTGGAAATGCAGTCCAAGAAACTACAGTGATTTGGGCAGCAAAAGTAATGTGGTTACTGGGAGAAAGTTTGGGGAAATGTTTTGGCAGTATTAGCAGAAGAGCTTTTCCTATAATTTACTGGCCACCAAATTAAAGGCTATTATAAAATATTATTAAAGCTGACTTGCAGTCTGTTTGCAACTCTTTGTAGTTATGAAAACTGAGCTCCAAAAAAACTGGGCACTCATAGTGACAGTGTGTCTTTTTCCTGGAAAAGTATGGTTGAATGAACAAGATTTATGAAATTCAGATATATGCTTTCCAGAGCAACTATAACTATCCCATCTGTGCCTCTGCAGTACTCAAAAAATATTTTTATGTTCTTAAAACTTGTGACAGTATATCTGAGCAACAGTCATTTGTAGCAACCATAACATAGACGTTATCAACCTTTAAAAGCTTCAGCCATGTAACATTCAAATACATTCAGGTTATCTTCTGTTTGTTTGAACGCAAAGAACTATGGAAGGTTTTACCTTGAAAGAAGTTACTAGTGATTTTATCTAAATAAATACAAGATGATTTCTAAGCATGTCTTTTTCTTAATCTTCCAAAAAATAGGGCTCACATGCCAGAATAATGCATGACAATGCAAATTTGGCATCTATATCTCTGACCTTATAACAAACAAATGTGGCTTCTCATGGGGAACCAATAAAGCCCATATGACTTGTACTTCTTTCAAGGAAATATCAGTATATTCATCTGTCTGACCTGCTAGTACAAAATCATATTTTGTACTCCAACTTGACCCCTGCTTCAAGGGGACATAGGGTAACTTGGGTGTTGCTCATATCTCCTCCTTCCAAAACCAAAGTTTACCTTTGGGTTCTTTCACCTAGTCCTTGTGGTGCCAAAAACCAGAGGAAAGTCACAAGTGCAGGGCAGTAGCAAGAATAAGTCACAAATGGAGAGGGACCCAAAGGAATGCCTTTGTTAGGGCAACTATTAAGCAAGGCTCCTCTCAAGCATGTATGTACTGCAAATGCATATGAGGCTCCAGACTTCAGTATATGGTTGAACAAGTTTACTGACATGACTCATTCTATTGCTATGTCTAAACCAAATCAATTTTAGCTATTCAGCTTTGATGAATGTTAAGGTCATAACAACCATAAAAAATAAGAAAGGCACCTGAAAACATTAACAACATGGGAAAAATATGGGGTTTAGCTGAAAATAAACAGAAGAAATTTCAAAACAAAGAGCAAGTTTATTTGTTCTTTCCCAGAAAGATTACCTTCTCTCATAAAAGGAGCTTGTTATTAAAGTTCCTTTGCTTCCCCAGCAAGGGTACCATGGTTCTGTAATGCTGTTAGTCTGGTCAAAGCCTATGTGGGCCACAGAAACCAAGGCAATGACAGTGTTTATGAGAGCTGGAAGCAGGAAGAGGGTGAGAAAGATGAGGAGAGACAATATTAGTCATCTACAAAATAAAGAGCTAAGCAAGAGGGCTAAATTGCTGAAGGGTAGATAGAGCTAGTAGTGCAGAAACACAGTCAATTTCTTTTTAATAAAAGGGAAAAGAAAATTGCACATGCTCAAAGAAAAGTCCTTGAAAGTACCTGACAGCCAACTCTGACTGAAGGGGAAATAGAGATTAATTT
Organism: Haliaeetus albicilla; assembly: GCF_947461875.1. Lineage (NCBI taxonomy): Eukaryota > Metazoa > Chordata > Aves > Accipitriformes > Accipitridae > Haliaeetus > Haliaeetus albicilla. The sequence goes on from NC_091495.1 coordinate 17,179,257, forward strand.
GGATCAATGTAGATCCAGCAAAATCTTATTCTGTTAACCCCTTTTGTTTAGTAAATTCAGTTCAAAGTGCTTTCGCTGATAAGGATTTTTAGGGCCCAGTCACACAAGATCTTATAGGACTAGGATTTTTTCTTGTGGGCTCTGCTGCTGAATGTTTTAGCTGGCTGAAGCCATAGTAGCTGAAACTGCTGAAGTATATCTATGCCTACACTTTATATTTTCTCCTATTCTTAGTTTTAAGTCATTGCTGGAGTTCTACACGGGAGGTCACAATTTGGGCATCAAGTACGATATTTTCCATCCACCAGCTAGAACCTAAGAAACATTGCCTCAAATAAATTTGTGCCCATGCCAAATTCAAAATTAACTTCCCAAGCCAAGCTAGGGTTGGTGGGATGGGGCCAAGGGGCCCACAACTCTGCTGTTGAGCTAATGGAGCAGCCTCAAGCTGCCAATCCAACAAGGGAGACTTTTTTATTTAACATATACATTACACAACGTGTGCAATATTTTCCACATTCAATGAGAAGACTTTATTTATAAGCTGCCTGTGTTGAAATGGTCTCTTATTACAAGGAAGCAGCAAGCCAGGTTGAGACTGGAAATGAATTCTCACTTTCTCCTTCACTGCAACTTTCAGTGACATGTTGCTCATTCCCTCCAAAAATATTTTGCAGATGGTTTTGGCCATTTACTGAACGTACAGGCCCTAGAATAATGACATTTATTCCCAAATCTCTTCATCTTGTTCAGCCTTCATTACTTATTGGAAGAGTCAGTGAGATACTGAGTTTAGGAAATTGTATCTACCTCCAGTAAGAGCATGGTGAAGACACACAGTTTCATTTTTCAGCCAGAAAAGTGTCTTTTGTCATCATCAACAGTTTCAAATGGTTTGAAATTTTGCAGACAGGTTTCATACATAATTTTGAATCTTTTCTATTAATGCAAAATTGAGTTACATGCTTCAGAGTTTGAACGAATGGGCCAAATCTTCACATCTATGCTGACAGCAATATGAATTGATACTTACACAAATTAAGAAAAAGATGACCACAGTTCTGTCTTCATTCATGGGCCTAGGATGCTTTCTCTGAAAATTCCTACTTCCAGATTCACCTGTGATGTTCATCAAATTTCTTATCACATAGGATGTTAATCAATATTAAAAAGAAGTCAGCACATGTATGAAGCCCCTGTTATGCTCTGTAATAATAATTTATTATGCAAGCCTTTGGGATATCCTGCAAGTGCACATATATAATGAAAATGACTATTCCATTTCTACACCCTTGATCTCATGTCAAGTACTTTTGCTACATCTAAGACATCCAAAAGATGGTCTTGGATAACAAACCCCAGAGGAATTTTCTGAATTGTGAACCCTGGTCCCACAGAGGCACCATCTACCAGCTTTGAGTTAAATATATATGTCTTACTGAGAAACATATTTCCTAACATCATTATCTTCTCAGTATTTCCTATTGTTGGGCTTAAATTACTTCCTGCTTGGAGAGTACTCATAGAACCACTGGTGGCCATGAAACCTACTTTGGATATCTGCCTTTACTCATATACTCTATAAGGAATTAATGGTGTGATTACATAAACCAGTGCATTGTCCTGTGGAGATAACAGAGTTATCTCTGAACAAGCCAGTTGTGCTGCAAGTAACGTGACTAATTCAGGCTGATAGCCCTAATGACCTCTGGTGCAACCCTTTCCGCTACAGGAGAGACCAGATTCTATGCTGCTAGTTGCAACAGATGTTTGTTTAACAGAAGATGTGCATTAACCTAGGCAACCAGTACATAATTATTCAAATGCCCTATAAATTAGCACTTTGGTTTACTGCCCTCTCTCTCTGATCAGGGAAGAAGGACTAATTAGGAAAGAGGTTTAATTAGTAACCAAGGACGTTTTTGAAATAGGCCTACAGAGGAAAGACAGTCTCTGCCTATGTTAAAAAAATCACATTGTAGGCACTTAAAGTTAGGAAGGTGTCAGGGGAGTTTTAAAATGAAAGGCTGTAGAAAGAGCACAAAGATTGGAATGACTCATCCTCTCCTGGGAAAGTCATAAAAACTCTCTATCCTTTGAAAAAACACATTAGGTCAGAAATCAATAAAATTCTGATAGGAAACAATGACATTTCAATAGCTGTCTCAATAATAAAGTTCCATTTATGTAGTGCACATCAAAATAGGCAAGAAGACCACAAGTAAATACTTATTTCCATACAACTACTAGAAGTCTAACAGCATGCAAAGGCTGACCTAAAATGTCTGGGTTTAAACATTGACAGCAAGGGTTTTAGGGTCCCTTGGTACTTGGTAAAAGACAGTATGACAACAATATTAACCTGTCAGCGGTGACATGATGAGTGAGACCAGAGACACTGGAGGGACAGAAAACACACAGAAGTGAGGCAATTTGGTGGTCTCAGATATATGGACAATTGCCATTTCCTGCAGTAACTATGTTCTTGAAGCAACTGGTCAGAGAACTTCCAAAAAATGAAATTGTTGATCGATTAATTTCTGAACCCAGCAGAGGTTCTGATTCAAAATGTTACTTTTGAAAATTCTGACCATGATGTACTCATAATCTACCTCCTTGGAGGACTTAAAAAGCCAAAACCAAAAACCTCACCCAGGAATTATTAATTGGTAGGTTAGACAAAAAGAAGCAAAAAGAATCATCAAAAGTTACTCACAAATGGTATAGAGCTGTTTACAGACAACATTGTAAAAATATATGGCTGGCTGGAGATTTTGAAGGAAGTGAGATAAAAAACGGTAGAGCTAAGCACCAGAGTAAAGAGGAATATTAGAAACAAGAAGGCATGCTTCAAAATGGGAGTTCATATACAATGGAGAAAACCAGAAAACAGCTAAATCAAAGCACATTGAAAGTAAAACCAGAGAAAGGACAAAAGTGACTTTGAGAAAGAATTTTCTAAAGGAGTAAAAACTAACAATAAAAACCTTTTTCAAAAACATCACAAGCAGAAAGCCTGCCAGAGGCTTTAGGGCTGATAGATGATCACAGCCTAATAGGAGCACTTGCAGAAGATACAGTTATAGCAAAAGAGCTACTTCTCTCTGATTCAATACTGAGAATTATAGAGTATCCTTTCTTTTCAGGGGAATGAGCTGGAAGAACTGTCTCATATCGAAAACTTACAAGAAATAGTCTTAGAATAAATCGCTAAAACTGTAACAAATTGGCCGGAGGAGGTGACATTTGCTCAGGAGTCGTGAAGAAACTCAGCTATGAAATTCTCAAACTACTAGCTGGTACAACTTACTGTCTGAATGTCTGTCAGTACCATAGTGAGGGAAGATGGCAGACATGACACTGCTTTTCAGAGTAGGCAGATGAGCAGCTTGGGAAAAGTACAGATTAGGAAGTCTGACTTGTTTATTGGGCAACTTGGTAGGAAAAAATTTGGAATGCTGGCAGCCAATTGCATATGTATACAATTTAAATGGGAGGACAATCCCGGTCCCTTTGGCAGGGGGAAGCAATGCAGCACAAATCTGTTCAGATTCATTGAAAGAATAAATGAGCTGGAATCTGTGGTATCTGACTTACCTATAACAATGATTTGGAAAAGGAAGTAAATAATGAAGTTATAAAGTTTGGTGACAGTACCAAAATATTCAGGCAGTAAAAACTGCCTGATTGCAAGATTGTAAAGAATTGCAAAAGAACTGGGAAATAAAATTACAGCTAACGTTCAATACTAGTAACTGCAAATAAATCCATGCAGAGAGAAAAACATCTACATTTATGGGCTGTTAAGTACTCACCACAGCACAGGAAAGAGATTCTGGAGCTTTTGTGGATAGGTCCATCAGATGGTGGTGCTCAGTAAAGGCAAATGAAGAAAATGGAATTTTAGGAATTGTTAGGAAAGGAATAGAGAACAAAGCAGCAACACAACACTATGCCGTGCTTTGCCACCTCAGCCCATCTGCGTTGTGCACACCTTTAGTTCCTACATCTCGAAAATCATGTAGCAGAGCTGGAAAAGGACAGAGAAAAGCAAAAAGGATGATCAGCAGTATGGCATGACTTCCGGAAGAGGAGAGGAAATGGACTGTGATTCTTCAGCTTGGAAAAGAAATGACTGATGGAAGATATACTAGAGTCTTCAAATCATGACTGGAATAGAAAGGTTAATATGGGCCAATTATTTGTTATTTCTCCTGACACAAGACCTAGGGGATGCCAAAGCAAACTCTTAGACAGCTGCTGTAAAGCAAATAAAAGGAAGCATTTTTTCCCCATAGGATTTATAGTGAATTAATTGCCATCCAATGTTGTGAAAGTAAAAAGCCCACAACTATAAATATGTTCAAAAAACTATTTGACAAATTAATAAGGGAAAATAACAGTTCACCAAGGGTTATTAGACCTATGGATACAGCCTTTAGTCAGGAGTCTTTGGGAGTACACTAAAGACTGCTGGGGTGTAGAAATTTTTAATAGAAATGATAAGACTGGATGAATGGAAAATGAAGAGGTATATCTGAGTGTGGAAGCACCAGAAAGAAGAGCAGAAAAAGGCACATAAGAATTGCAGGTACTAGTGGCACCCAGATTAGCAGATGCTCAAGTTCCCAGCACATCTACATGCAACTTTCCAGGATACCTAGAATGAGAAATCAAGGAAGATTTGAGAACAAGGGACAGTCTCTACCCAGACAAGACAAAGGCTCACATCACTGAGACATAATGGCAGGGACAGAAAGGGCTGGAGCTTTAAGATACCAGTTAAGGCAGACAGTGGATAAATACGCAGAAAGGTGAGATAGGATTGAAAGACAGAGGATCACAATCATGGTCAGCTCCTGAAGGGTACAACAGGACATCCAAGACTCCACAACCTCTCTGTGTGGCGCGGTCCAGTGTTCGACCACCATCACAGTAAAAGAGTATTTTCTTATGTTTAAATGGAATTTCCTGTTTCAACTTGTGCCTATTGCTTTTTGTCCTCACCAGGCACTAGTGAGAAGAGTCTGGCTCCACCTTCTTTACATACCCTGACGCACCCTGATAAGAATCCCTGAGCCTTCTCCAGGCTGAACAGTCCCAGCTCCCTCAGCTTCTCCTCATATGTCAGTGCCCCAGTCATCTTTTTGGCACTAATCATGTTTCCTCTGACAAGGTTTCAGATTAAGCTTTGCTGTATCGTTCCTACATCGGCACTGAAGTATGTATCAGAGCTGAATTATCTCTGGATTTGCCTTATTCAGAACATAAAGCTCAGGTCAGATCCAGTACAGCTTGTTTTACGTGCCTTCATTGTCCTGGTTAGGTTCCATCCCTACAGCCATGCAGACAGTCCCTCTCCCAGTCAAATGGGCATCTCAAGTACAATGGACTCAGTGTATCAGAGCTTCTCACTTCCCAAGGGCAAGTACAGTTGAATACAATATGAACAAATTTACAAAGAAAATGTTTACAGACCTTTTTCTGAAATGTTTCTGAAATGTCGGTGCTGCCTCCCAAGACACAATGATACATTCCAAAAGTGGAAGCCAGGGGAGCTTAGCTAACAAAAGCAGAAAGGTCTAGTTGTGTTATATTTATTGCAGCCCACACAAGAGCAGCAAATAAAAGACTCAGCAAAGTAATGGGGACCTATAACTGAACTTCAAGTTCCAGTGACGCAGCTGGGTAATTGGTTCCCTGCTTTTATACATACCTCTCTTTATACATCCTTCATTTGGACACCAAAGGTTTCTCAAAATGGTTTACATTTTTATAAGAAGCCATTAAGCTAAGAATACAGAATGAACTATTTGCAACATCATGAAATGAACTTTTTTACACTTGGACAATAGGGGGTTTTAAATTCACACTACACTTCAAGCATGAGTTATTTACACTGGGAAAGTCCTTTCAAACTTCAGACAAAAAAGTGAGATTCATTATATATTGTGCAAAAGCTACCAACTCATATACATGACATCAAGTCATATATTACAGACATGAAGCCTTTCACGTTTTACTGAATGTCATAAGGTTTGCAGTTCCCACATTGTGTTTTAGTATTTCTGCCAAAATTGCCAACAAAGAACGTGTCTTTAATTTCTCTGACCCTATTGTGTCAAAAACATCTCTCATGCACCCCATACTGTATCTTTTAGACCTATTCAATGTTCATTTCTGAAATTTCAGAAATGCTCAATAGGAAAACCTCAGAGCATACATTACAGCTTCCTTACTCACATCTGGAACCATACATCAAAAATCATGCCTATGAGCAAATGTTCTGCAGTATTTTTGTTACAAAATTAATGAAAGGACTACTAATATTTCCACCAAAATAAGCTGGATCTTGTAAATGGCTAAAAAAGAAGTAACTGAGCTGATAAAAATTAAATTACTTTTGCCATTTAACTCTTTGGCAGGCCTTAAATATCCACCAAGAAGAAAAGACAGAGCCCATTAATTCTAGTAGCAAAATTGTAACTTCATATTCATTAGTGTATCACTCACTGCATAAAATTGTTTTCTATTTAGATCCTGATTTACAGCTTCCCTTACACATTTTTCTCCCTATTTATTAGGCATGATTAAAAATATATGAGTATTCCAAAGTAAACCTGTAAAAGTTCATTAATTCTTAACCTGTATCTCAGCTCAACAAAATCAAATACTGAACAAGTGCCTCCCTCACCAGTTAATGAGTGCTTTCCTATTTTCTTTTACCAGCGTTGTGGCTTCTTGAGGAAGAAGACCACTGCTTATGATCCAGAAAACACACTGGATTTCCTTCAGGCAGAGTCTTCCGCTGTGATGGATCCTCCAAACCTGTTCTTCTCAATAACAGTATGTATCAACACAAAAACTCCTTTGAGAAGGTATATGCTTTCCTTTAACTCACAGGATAGCTGTAAAAAAGGTATAGGAATGAGGGATATTAGCTGAAATTTATACAGGGCTTTGAAGGTGAATGCACAATTTTTTTTTTGTTTTATTATGGTCATCACGTAGTTAAGCAATGAATTTGTATACCCCAGAGATTTTTCAAATACAGTGTTAATCAAGGTACTACTTGTTTTTGGTTTTGTGAAAATACCACTTGTGTAATTTTTAAAAATGCAAATTTTTGTTCTCATTGAGTCACCAGAGTCTTCTCTCCCATCAGAAAGGATTTGGGGAGTGGGTTATTTTTGTTTTACTTTCCTGGAACTTGAACTTCAAACACCTACTTCATTCACTTACAGTTCTTATGTTCAGGTTCAGACAGGTTCCTCAGCTGTCACTCTACTTGCAAACTATTTTTCTAAAGACCTCAGGTTGACCTATCTTGAATGTTATTAACCTTGGCTATAGCCAGTCATAATAATCTATGAATAACGAAGTCCCATTCCCTTCTCACAAGCCTTTAGAGCATCCAAATGACTTGCCTTAAAGACTACTCAACCAGCATCAAAGCTTTGGTCAGCTTAAGAGAAAAAGCTAGTAAACCCCACCACTTTGCATATCAGAAAAAGACATAACGATAAATTCAGCAAAAACCTATTCATAAGCTAAGGATTAACCAGACTAGACAAGACAGGGGGCAGCTAAAGAAAAATCCCTCGTCTTGGGCAAGTCTAAGACAGTGTCTCAATAAACTCTTCAGGCAATGAGGTGGGCTGAAACATGCTGAAAGAACTGAGGGTATCCAGGCCTCTTGGTGGAGACAGTATCACTACTACAGCAGAACCTGGATATCCTGTCATAACCCAACATCCCTAAAGCATTGTTGGTACTGATGCACAGGTTCTTCCAAAGTTAATTGAGCCACAGGGAGCACCAGCAGGCAGAGAAATCCCCCCATGGTTAAATTAAAAAAAAAGGGAATGCTGCAGAAGCATTGCTTGTGTCGTGGTTTAACCCCAGCCAGCAACTAAGCACCACGCAGCCGCTCACTCACTCCCCCCCATCCAGTGGGATGGGGGAGAAAATCAGGAAAAGAAGTAAAACTCCTGGGTTGAGATAAGAACGGTTTAATAGAACAGAAAAGAAGAAACTAATAATGATAATGATAACACTAATAAAATGACAACAGTAGTAATAAAAGGATTGAAATGTACAAATGATGCGCAGGGCAATTGCTCACCACCCGCCGACAGACACCCAGCCAGTCCCTGAGCGGCGATTCCCTGCCCCCCCCACTTCCCAGTTCCTAAACTAGATGGGATGTCACATGGTATGGAATACGCTGTTGGCCAGTTTGGGTCAGGTGCCCTGGCTGGGCATGAGAAGCTGAAAAATCCTTGACTCTAGTCTAAACACTACTGAGCAACAACTGAAAACATCAGTGTTATCAACATTCTTCACATACTGAACTCAAAACATAGCACTGTACCAGCTACTAGGAAGACAGTTAACTCTATCCCAGCTGAAACCAGGACAGCTTGCAAAAGTAAACATGTTGGAAACAGTTTTCTCATTCTTGAGAACAACCTTTCACCGACAAAGGATGCACAGAAGAGTAAGGGATTTGACATAGAGGTTGGCACTTCTGTTTGCATCTCCCGAAGCAGACATATTGAAATGCAAGCATGTTAATACTTAGGAAACTTTAACCAGTGACAGGTAGCAAATGGCAAGGACACTGCTTTACACTAGCCAAAGACTGACAATCCTGAGGGCAAAGCTCAGGAGTGCCACAAATTACTTGGTAGGGTGTGCAAAGACTGTCAATCAGATGAAGACCACATAATCTGTGTGCACAAAACTCTCTTCTCCAGAACATCAGCCCACCATGTCAGACTTACTGCTTTGCCTCTGTGGTACAGTACCCCTCTGTGGAGATAGCTCTGGTTAGAGCTAGAGATGATGTGATATGGGGTCTCATCCCATCAGCAGTACCCACTGTATTCTACCCTGTTGCAAAAAGAATATGTACACAAATATTGAATTTCTGCACTATCAGAATAGTATTATACACATCAACTTGTTATAGCTCAGAAGCAAACCCTTGACTGGTTCTGTGCACAGTTGGTGGATATCAAGCAGTGAGGCTATTTAATCATTGACAGCCAACAAAATTCACTCAATTTTTCAAATGCAACATATTTATACAACCCGTGTTTTAATTCTTGTTTACATAATAGCAGCAGCACTTAAATCTATTAACAGAAAGAACTCAAACAAGCCACAAGGACAAATTTCCTACAAGGTTTTCTATTTCCTTTATGGAGTCACAGGTGCACAGTGATACCAAGAGTGAAATTTATTCTAGAGTCTGTTTCCATGACAAATATTTGGGCATCCAGGTTTTATAGTCTTGACTGGACCCTAGACACTCCTAGGAACATCTTTTTTTGTAGTTGTTCATCAAAACAGTTGAAGACAACATTTTGATGACCCATGGAAGACATCTGCTAAATGAGCTTAAACTATTTTAGAAAGATTTTGGCTTCTGCTCAAAGAATTCCTTAACTCTTCAGTAATGAATGAACCTCCTGTGCTGGATGGCTTTAACTAATATACAAATGAGCTTACTCTCTTTACCAATGTCCTTCACCCTACCAAAGCTGAACCAACCATTCCTTAGTATTTAAGCTGTCTGTCATTCTTCCATTTCCATGAGTTTGGTTGAAAACCTATCATGAGCATGCAGTAACAGTGAATGTATCAATATTCAAGATTTTATAAGTTATATTATAAAATAATTATTATCAATAAGCCTACAACGAAGACTGCAGGAAGCAGACAATTCTGGATGTCCATAATACCTACTATTGTATAACCTTGCAAATTTAACACAGAAGTCAAGACTGGTTTGCCTTCCATTAGAAGGCCCTCTGGCCATGTGCTGAGGTCTGGTATTACAACAGGTTAATTAAAAAGAAAAAAAGAACAAATTCTGCCCAGGATAAAAAAAATGACATAGCTACACACAGATGATAATCTTTATCTCACAGACAACTTATATGGAAAACTGTGCTTCATTTGATGCACCCTGATCCAAAGGATCTTCACTTAATCAGCCCCTGTGTATTCCCCATGCAAATGAAGATGACTATGCAAATGGCTACGAACATCATCAGGTAAAGAAAAGAAAAGCCCGCTGTATCAGTGAGAAAACTTCTTTGCAGTCAGAAAGTTTCCTTCTGTATTGGGAGCCTTGCAGAACATACTGTCTTTGGGGAGTTAATGATCTTGGGCAAGCCACGCTGGACATATTAGACCTGGTAACCCTTATGCTGGCAGGAGTGACTGCTGTGACAATGTATGTGGCAATGCCAGAGGACTTGTGGGACCGACCTGAAACTGTACTGTTCCTGGGTATCATTCCTGGATACATGAAGCTGGACATGCTCTGGTGGACAGAGAGAAAGAGATAACACTCCTACCTGTCAAGACAGGCAATACGGTTTTGCTTGTTGCACTGAATAAAAGGCACCACGGTATGTGAGGGAGACTGAGCCTCTCCATGGAGGGGAATTGTGCACAGTGTGCCTTGGCTGTCTACCTGGCATCCATCCGATGCAGGACAGAAGCAGGGTTCCCAGCATCCGAACGGACGTAAGATTTACTTGCTATCTATATTCCTCTTCCTATTTCTATCTTATTATTATTAAAGCAATTTCGTGACATTATTTGTAGCCATGCCTTTCTTACTGAGATCCAGAAAGAACTGTGCATCCCCTCCAGTGCAGAACACCCTCCAAGATGATAGGTATGGACAGGGAAACTGCTGATGCAACTGCAACTGCGTTATTGGAAATCACCATGCAGCTACCAGAGCTGGAATGAGTTTGTTTCCGTTGTCCACTATTTTGGTTAAAATGTTATAGAACTCAGTTATCTTTCCTCTCAGAGCAGGTATGAACTAGACATATATAAGGACAATAACATATGACCCAGGAAATTTAGCCTTCTTATCAATCATATTATAATGTCTGAACATTTCCCATTAGCTTTTAAAAAAATTAGTTATCAGTATGTCAACAAGATTATGTATTGTGGATGCATGTTTACCTGTCATAATTACAGACTTGAAAAAAGAAAAGTGCAAGCCAAGTTTTATTCCCAACTCTGCCATGGGCAGCCACAGTAGATAAGACCAAAAGTCCATCCCAGTACCCACTCATACCCTTAAATATAGCTAGTAGAGGTGCTTAACAAGAGAGTTTTAAGAATGGGGCAAGCACACAGTGAAGCTTTGCCCAGTGTCTTACCAAATTCTGGTGGAGTTTAGCGATTTCTCAGTCTATTGTTGTATCTTTTTGCTGCAATACAGCCTAGTTTCTTAAAGAGCCTTTGCTGAGACACACCTTGGAAAATGCTTTTCCTGAAATCTGAGTCCAAATTGCTTAACCTCTTTACCTAAGCCAGCTAGATGGAGCGATTAGGATAAAAATGTGTCTCTCTGTGAAGCATCTTTGAGATATTCTAGGCCAAGTCTCCAAATGAATGTACAGTATTAGATTATTAATATAATTTTTGATAGGGCTTCTGTCTTCCATTTTATCCTGAAGTCAGTAAGCACAGTACTTCTCATGTTCCGCTGTGTGGTTTGCTTTGTTGGCCAAAACCTGGTATCTGCTTCCCTATTAATATCATTGCACTGTCTGAATGTATTTTAAGAGCTTATGATACTTGGCAATGAGTGGGTTTGATTTTGTTATTGTTGGGTCAGAATGCAATGCCTTTAATTTAAATGTTATCACACGATGGATTTTATCTGATCAAGAAACCATGCAATAGTAGGAAGGGGTATATTTCTTTTAAAAAACAGGCATATATTTTCAATGCCAAAGGTTTTCATCTGTTTGAATGACAGCCACATAGTCCCATTACACTGACTGGAAACCAAGAACAGGGAAGCTGGACAATGATGCAAAAGTGGATTTTTTTGGCAGCTGTATGTAGAGCATTTGAACTTGTGAATGAAAGATGGTGACACGCCTTCAACTCACCCCAAAAGTCCTTTCTCTGGCAAAAATCTCTTTAAGACATATTTGTAGAACAGTGTCAAGAAAACAATAAAAAAATGACTAATGCATTTTTACTGGAATGTGCAAGTAGGAATTTAAGCCTTTCCTCATCAATGATACTGATTAATGGAGCGGGTCCGTTGGGAGTTAGTTGCTGTGCTCAGCAGCCTTCAGTGCCTCAGCCCAAGGAAGCATTTCCAACCTGGTTCACCATCACCCAAACACCAGCACGGCTTCCCCCATCCATCGCATGCCACTGAGCCTGGGCCAGAGCAGCTGGTGCTGACTGGGGCTACAGGTCACTTTGCTCCTGCGTAAGCACTGCTTATGTGCTTCTGAAACTGGGGCCCCACCTCTCTTTTTTATCTGATTAAATTTGATATTTCCATTCAGTAAAAGAGGGAACATACACAGGAACTTCACCAAAAGTTTGAACCTCGTAATAATTTTATTAGTAGTGACAGCAGCATCTGGGTTTTCCAGAACACACACCCCAACATAGTCACATATTTATGTGAAAAGTCACCACCCTCAAATTAAAGCTTATATGTTTAATGCTCACCTTTACAATTGCACCATGCCTGACACAGTTACCTGGGCATGGCTTGTTTATTTGAAACAAAAATTTTAAGTATGCATTTCTTTCTTTCATTTCTTTCTTTCCTCCCCTTTGGGTAGTGGCATATGTTGACTCTTCTTAGCTTTAACAGCAATGTTATATATACTGAGATTCTATCTGGACAAGAAATGAACAGAAATATTGTACACAGCTAAATAAGAAAACACAGATTATTGTACGAGCCCCCGAAGGCCTACTTTGTCTGTGCAACAGTTTGTTTTACTTTTCATAAAATTTATTTTGGCTGTAGCCAGATTGATGATGATTATATTTGAAATCCCTCCCACAAATCTGTCACATAAACACATCATTAATTTAAGATTTTTACACTTATTTGGATAATTAATATGTTTTCTTATTCATTAGCAGACACTGGTCATCGCTATAACATCAGCAAACAATAAAACACTCCCTGTGTGAGCAGCTTTTAGTTGCTGGATTTGCTACTGCTTTAAATGCATCCACAGTAGTTAGAAACCTACTCAGCTTTGAGAAAAAAAACCAAAAACACAAAACCCCAAAAAACGAAAAAACCACCTCAAGTAATATCAGATGTCTTATTAGCCTAGAAAGATCAATCTATGCAACCTGAGAGATGGCAAAATGTCCTGGTTCTCCTTTTGCCAAACAAAAAAAAACCCCAACCCAACAACAAAAAACCCCACCCTTAATCAGATTTTTGAAGTTTGATACAAAGTAAATCCTGAGCTTCATTGGCATTTCTGTTGATAATACCAGTAGATTTGATATATTCCAGAGGAAAAAATAAAAAGGCAGAAAGAAAAATCAATCTTGAACTGCTGCTGCAAAGGGGGCAGGAAGTGCCCACTGCAGGATCTGTGGTCCGCACAGCTTTTATTTCATGGAGACACACAGACAGCCTATTCCCTGGTGACAGCTCTCTGCGCTTTCCAATCCTGCACAGGATTTCCTTCTGTCTGAAAGTGTAAGAGTCGCTCCAGTAAACACTCTGCATATGCGTTCCAGCTGCTGCACTCATTCTGCCAATGCAGCTCAGTGACAAGAAAAGTATTATTTCCTACTAAAACCTTCTAATCACTAGCCCATGCCATTTTCATCTGGCTGTATCAGGCACCAGGAGCTTGCATTGCTTTTGGTAACTTTATCATTATTAAGAAATTAGCTTTTGTATCCCAGAATGTTAATCTTCATCTCAGGATTCTACAAGACGAATTTGTGAGTGGGCTGTGCTGTGCTAAGAGCTCAGTTTCCAGGAAAGCTTGTATTGATTATATAGGCTCCAGAACACATATTTTTGAAAATATTGATATATATGCAAATTCATGTAAATACACACACACACATATACACACTATACATGTATACTCACATTATATATAATAAATACACAAGCGCTTAAAAGAAATGACCATCTGTACCATTTGCTGCAGTCCTTATTTATTTTGGCAGGATCTTGCCTTTACAGGAAGGGGTTTTTTTTCATTGTGAAGCCTTGCACAGCTTTGCCATTCCTTTGCAGAACAACTGCACAGAACGCAATGGAGAGAAACTTTCTCAACCTGCAGTAAAGAAAATAAGACTTAAGAACAAGCTTAAGGCATATCCTATTACTAGCGTAACAATGAATTTTTTCGAAACTGGACTATCCTGTCCCTAGGGAAACTTTAGCAGATTTCTTTTTAACCCTTTCTTTGGACGGAATTTTGTTGACTTTTTTTTTTTAAAAGTTTAATTCTTCAAATATTGTTCAAAGAATACATTTTGTTTAGTGCTAAGGATTTTTTCCTTTGAAGGGAACCAGTGACAACAGCCCTGCTACTCTGCATTTCCATAAATTTTCTTGAAAGGCAAAACAAAACACAAGGTCCAATTCTCATCAGTTTTCATTTTCAGGTTTACATTTTTTGTCCCTCTTCTTTAATGAAACAAAATCCCCACAACCCCCCCTGCACCCACAACAGGAAGATTTTCATTGTGCAGCCCATTTGTACTCAAACGGAATGACAGGAGAACCCCTGATTGTCCAAATGGAAATTGGAGCATGGTAGTTACACAGTCAAAGCAGGCTTCAAACAAAGGGCAAAGCTTTTTGTATACAGCACAAAATACGCAAACATCACCTAAGTTCAAACAAGGGCCAATTCAGCAAAATACTCTTTTCTATACAACATAGAGGAATTATATTTTGAGGCTTAGCAAATATTTTCATCCCTCATATTTACATTTTGATGATTATTTTAATGTATGAATATACATAAAGGAGGCCAAGGAAAAGTGAACATTTTTAGATCTGTAAATATGACGAACATGTTACCAACATTTATGTTGGCACTGGATTTCCCCACTTAGTGGCATATTAGCACAAAACTTCGCATTTAAAAATTCCACACAATTATGTTTTTTTTGAAAAATTATGTCTTTCCATAACCCATTTCATATGAAAATAACCATGTTTTATGCCCTTCCTTTAAAACCAATCAAAATATTTTACAAGGTCAATGAAGTAGCTTGGCAATTTGGCATCTATCTCTGTATTGCCATTGAGGACAATAGTTCAACTCCTAGCTCTACCAGCTGGAACAAATGGGAAACCACACCACCAATCTTCACACGCTGTATAAAGGAACTCTCTCCTTTGGAAGAACTGCTTCCCTTGAGAGCAGAGGGCAAGCAAATCCATAGAGCCACAAGTTCAGAAAGTCCCAGACTGCGGGCTGATTTGAAATACCTCCCAAAAGGTGGAAACCCTGGCCTGGCAGGAGTCCACTACAGCAAAGAGCAGCTCAGTGGTTACTATAGCCTGTAATACCTGTTGTTTAGCAGTAATTTTGAAGGGCATTAATTTCAGTTCAAGTGAAATGTCTGGATGTGAAAGCCAGGGACTTTCCAAACCCCTTGAGTCACTGGCTCCCAGCCCACCCAGGGAGGGACAGCGGGGGCCTCTCGGGGACAGCCCAGAATTTTCTTGGTGGCCAGAGTTATTTAATGGCCATCTTGTTTCACCTAGTTTGGTTCAAGTGCTCCACAACTTTTGTAACACTGCATCAGCAGCCCCAGGCATTCCTCGGCAAAGTGGATGACCCACAGTTTTTTCTTCATGTGAAAACACTATGAGAGAGACTTAGCAATAATTAAATTCTCTCTTTCATCGCCAAATTTGCCTATGTACAAATCAGCGATAACTCTTTTTCATTCTGTTTTTCCATAGGAATAGATGACATTGAAGCTATTTCTAGTGGCTCTATTCACAGATGTTACCGTGGGGAGATACAGTGCAGGCGCTGAATTATGTTTGTCTAGCTTAACACAGGTTTTTAATATTGCTTGCAGCCTTACTTTGCCATCTAAGGGGCACGATGAAAGGCAGGATGTATGGGGCAGTCCCCTCCCATGCATGAAGCCAGGCCCAAGATTTATTTCCTCCTTTCTGTGCTTTTTTACACATTTATGTACATACACATGCAGAAGTTGTAGCTCACTTTAAATAAATATGACCAATACTACTTCCAGTTAAAAAAAATGCTACAGGCAATAGTATAAGGGAGGAAATCACTCTGTAATGTATTAATCATGAAATTATAAGAGTTTGACAGCTGCTCATGATAAAACGTTGAAGAATTTAACAGAGCTGTGACTTGATAGCTTCTTATTATGACAAGCTACTCCTGTCTGTTCGCGTTTCAGTGATTAACTCCCATCACTCTCTGTCTAGCTTTGTGCAGTAAGAGCAGTTTTAGCCGTGGAAACTTTCTTTGCCCTTCTGCCACTTAGTCGGAGCAGCTATGATGTGTCTGAGTTTGTCGTGACAGTATCAGCAACAGACATAAATCTGGGAATACAGCTTAGACTAGATAAGCTTTAGGAACACTGCAAAAGAATGCTTGCCTGCAGTTTTACTCCTCTAATCAATTTTTACTAGCACATTGGTAGCAATGAAATTAATGTGAGCCCTTGACCAAGTATTCATGTGTATAGCGAGCTGGAGACCCAAGTATTCCATACTGTCATGGCACAATGTAAATTGTTTTTACACGGTGCTACATGCATCTCTATGTGTGATATCAAATCAACTAGATTTATAGCAACTATTAAGCTGCTAATGCAAAGTACAGGACAGATATACAAGCAAGCAATATTATGCTAGAAAGACCCATCAGAATTTCAAATATTTTCTTGCCATCCAGCATTTTGAAGTGTACAGCTGACTTCCAGAATGACTGAAATTTTCAGCTGTAAAAAAATGATCCTGTTCTTTGTGATTTCCATATGTGGAGTCAATCTAGTCCATTACAATTCAATTCACTGACTCCAACAGTAAAGAAAACAACCAATAGCTAGCAACCTATAAAGATTTCCTTTCTTCACATGGTTCAGAGCCTTTAATCTTTTAGCAAGCACAAGTAGCTGCCGAAGTGCATTTGTTCAGGGCTCAGTTTAAAATGTGAGTTAATAGAGTTGTAATACTGTGGTATATGAAAATCTTTAACATTATGCCTAAACAGTACAGCTAATCTATAGTAGATTAGATCCATTGAAAACACAGTTACAAAGATTTACGTGAGTCGGGTGTCCAGTTAGGTGTCCTTATTACAAAAAGAATCAAAAGACAATTTAGCTGCAACTGCAATTTTGCTGCACAGCAACTACTGTAATTAGAAATCCTTGTATAATAGCACAGAGCAGCACAGTTAATGGAGTTATTTAAAAAGGAAAAAAACAAAAACCATTACCTCAAGAGGGAATATAGTTCTTCTTTTTGAAAAATGACTTTTAAATAACATCCTAGAAGGCTAACAGGCCATTAGTCATTTTCAGTAATGACAACAGGTAATTTATTGTCATGCACATGCCACGCAGTTAACAAAGGGGTCAACTCTAGGTGTGTTAGCAGCAGGAGTTCTCAAAATAGATGTGCAAGGAACAGTTACACTAGTCTAAAAATTAGGTTGGATTTTCTATACTTTGTTTTGCATCAAATTATTTCCTGACAGGAATACAGAAACATACAAAGAACCAGGTTACACTCTTAAAAGCTGCTAATAATTTTGAGCATTCAATTGCTTTAACATAGCCAGATTATCAGAATTTGGGCACAGCATTCTCAAAAAAAAAAAAAAAAAAGGCTGTTTAAGGTGTCTCAGATTATTTCCACAAAGGCAGGACCCCGTAAAAGTGACTGCTTCAGAAAATGTACCTGTTAGTTCATGTGCAAATATGTTGTAAGTCCATAAAAAAGTATGTAAGTGGTCAGATCCACGACGTGATCAACCCTCAGCAGGTTCCAGCACCGTTACAGATTCTGCATTTGAGCATTTGTACAACCAAAGTGTCTGCAGGTTTCCTGGCTGCTGTGAAAGAAGTATCCCTTAACTACATTATTACACAGAAAACCAGTAATGTGGTCATCTTTGGTTTTAAAGAACAACTGCTAAATGAGGCTCTGTTTCCACCAACACTGAATCACCTTTTAATTCAGACTAGTACATAAAGTATCTGAAAAACCATCCACCTAAAGAAGAATGCCTTGAGTTTTCATTAGTATCAGGAATACCCTCAGTGGAACAAATCTGGATAATACTCGGCAGACGCCGGTTGCCAGGGTTCCCCCAAGCTTTCCCTCACCCTGTGAACACCACCTGGGATGTGTAAGAAGCTGAGACTTGCTGCCTTCATAACTTCACCGGCTTGGTGACATGTTATGAATGGGAGAAATATTAGGAATGATTTTAAGCATTCCTTCTCTGACGCTCCAAATCCCTTGTTTACTTTATTGCCTGAGAGCTGTCAAGATTGCCCCCTGAGTTGACAAGTCTCGAAGTTGAGTGAAGCTGTCAAACAATGATTTGCAGTAGGCAGCCATCTCCAAAGGGTTTCAGTACACAGGAATTCGAAGAGAAACAGTGATAACCTTTCAAACTCTTCTAGCTTTCTGCTGTTTGACATGCACAGAATTTGAAGCAATGCCATTTAACACAAAGACATCAAACTTAAAGTAATTACTCAGCTGCATGGGAAGAGGTAGGAAAATACTTCCCTTTTTTTAAACAAGATTCCAGGTGGTGCTGATCTTGAACCTCAGAAAGCTTTATCAAAAATTATCAGCCTGGAAAAATACAGCCATAAGCAAGCTTCTATTGAAAAAACACTATGGTTATAGAAATTAGTCCACATTATTAACTTAAAATCCAAGTATGAGCTAATCCAAAAGTTTGAATTTGTTTGGGTCTGGAATTTTAATGAAGTTTAAGCTCCCTCTCTTTCCGTGTCTAAACCTAGGGAACAGCTACACAATTTTGATGATTCTTATTTACCCAGAGAGAAAGTTTACAACTTGCTTTGGAAGTTTTCCATAATTTATCATCCAGGAAGGGTCCTTTGGGTTCCTCTCTGGAGATTGCATGCACTATTTCAGTATTGAACTCTGTTCTTTAAACAGCAACTTTAAGAGGAGCCTGAAATTCAACTAGTATTTCAGAAAAGTGCATACACTTTTCAATAATAAATCCATCATTAAACTTCTTGGCCTCGTGGCCTGCATCTCTTAACACCTTGCACCATTTGTACATGTTCTGAAAGGCTATAGAAGGACACTGTTGGCTGATGGGGCTGCACTAGCAACTCCAGATTTAAGGAAGAACAGAAACCTTTTTTTTAGTAAGCTGATCAACTTTATACACAAGTGCTAAATGAATATGAAAAGAAACAGAAATATATTTAGCAGTGAAGAACATAATTTTTGTTTACAGCCTACAAAAGCAAAATATTCTTGCTTAAATATATTTAGGCTTACATAAAATTGTGTGTCTATATAAATTCACATAAGTATGGCATCAGTAGATAGCACTTCCTCATACTTTGGAAAGATGGAAGTATCTTATAGATTTTTGTGGATTGCTGTATCTTTGCTTGCTAACTTAATATTTAGTAAAATATAGGCATGATTTATAGTCTCTGTAGAAATTTCACAAAAACAACTTCGTAGGTAATTCCTCTTTTATTAAATTAATTAAATCATCAGACACACTTTTTCCTGATTTCCTCCCTCAGGCTGTAAGAAAGAGAGCAGAATTCCCTGTTTCATTATTGTCTTTAAAATCAGTCCAATAGAAGGAAATAAAGTTTTCAAAGTCATTGCACAGAGGCTACAGAGTTGGGATTGGCGGGGTCTGTTTGCACTCCAGCACTGATATCCTCTGTGGCCTTTGACAAGACACTGAGCCCGTTTCCAGTTCAGTTTCCCTGTAGGGTTAAATGGGATTTATATAGCATTAGACACATCAGCTATGTAGGTCTTGATCTTTTATTTCCTACAGTACTTATACGAGTCCCACTCACTTTAAAAGAGGTTTCTGGCATCACTTGGTACTACACAAACAGCAATACTAAACCCTACTAAACCCTTTACAGGAGGAAAATAGTCCTCCAGTTAAACCTGGTCCAAATGGCACAGTGTGAGAGCTGAGCACCATCCTTAGTTGGAAGAAAAGATGCAAGAAAAAGTGACAAATGCTAGATATCAGTCAGGTCAGCCAGCAAGTGACTGCAAACTGCTCCAGGATTATACTGACACAAGAATGCAGAGCACACACTCTTCTCCTGGCAACGTAAAAAGCAAAAAAATTAGCAAAAGGCAACCAAACAAAGCAAAGCATCTGCAGCATGAGTTTCTCAGCTTTGGCATGAGAATTAGATCATGTTGCTTACAGGACAATAATTAGGAAGGGAGTTTCTAGGCTCATAACTGAAGAGTTAAGGGATTACCAAGCCCTGAGTTGCAGATGTATTACGTGCCATAAAAGGTGTCAAGAAAAGTTCAAGATAGTTGTGAAGAAATCCTGCCAAAACTCATGCCCAAACACATTTAATAACAAAATATGTGTACATGACAAGCATGTCTGACAGTTCAGTTTTCTAGACACTACATGGTGTTTTGAAGAAACATTAGATGCTGATAGATCTGCTTTTTACATTTAATGGTGCAGACTGAAAGGAAAAAAAGTGATAAACATTGCATAAGCAAAATAATGCATTAGTATACTTTCTTCCTCATAAACCTTGGCAGCAAATCCTTTTTCTTTTTTTTTTTCTCTTTTTTTTCCAAATTACTGACACACAGCTATTTTGATCCTGTTGCAAGGAGTCCTGTTAGCTTGGTAAAAAGTGATAATATTCATTTCAGTTCTGGATACTTTCCGGCCCTCTCCTCCAGCTTCATATTTGCTACTTGTTGAAACAAGTGATGTACTTTCAGTCCACCAGCTATAGCTGGGTTTGCTAAAAATATCACACTGTTTATGCGCTTCATCCCAAATGGTTAATGGTGCTGATAAGCAGTGGGCACCCCCTCCTGCCAAGGCTTTGCACCCGCCCAGGGACGCCCTGAGATGTGAGTATCTGGGTGCAAGCACAGGGATCGTCCCATTTTGTGGTGGCTGGCGGGACATTGGGGTCTAGCAAAGCGGGCAGGCAGACACCATGCTAGCAGATAGGAAGCCACCTTCCGTTTTCCACCTCCCTAAGGGTGCCTTGTGATAACAGCTTCTCCTCCTTGCTGTAGGTTTCAGTGTTGTAAGTCCCAGTTCTGTGAGGCTTTAGGCACATGCTGAACTTTTTCTTCCTGTCTGCAGTCCCAGGGAAGTCAGCAAGACTGCTTGAAATACGTACAGCATGTACATCTTCGCAGGATCAGGGCCTAATACAAACAAGCCTGTGACATTTAGTCTTCTCCTATATGCAAGTCCAGACCTTAATGCTATAGGGCACATAACAATATACAGAATACAACTTCACATTCCCAACTGTAGTAACTGATTTGAAGTCAGTAAAACTATACATGTGATTTAGGAACGGTGAATGCGGCCTTGGGAAAAGGTTAACATTGAGAGCACTCTAAGGAGGCTAACAGGATGGAGTTGCAAGCATACTTTCTCAAGAAAAGCAATTAAAAATGACATGATGTTAGAATAAGTCAGTCCAGAAAGAATAACAGAACATTCACCTGCAAGTAATCTCGGGAGACTGGTCAACACTTGGAAAAAAAAAAAAGCTGTCTCACAAATTGCCCAGTGTTTAACTTGAAGTCCATTTGTTAATTTTGTAAACATCACTGCTTCCATTCTGCACTGACACACTATTGACAGTGGGACTTGAATCCCGCCAGGAAGGAAGTATCAGGTTTCGGGCAGCTTCAGGACGCTTCTCAAGTCTATCTTCACCTGAAGGGCTTTGGCAATAGTTACTGACAGAAGGAAACATGGTGCAATTCAGGCTCCATGTGAATGAAAACTGCCTAACATTTCAGGTAAATGTTTGGGAACATGGTGCAGTGGGTGCCCACGGCTAGCTCCAGTGAGGTCGCACTCCCTTTTACCAGCCTCCACCCCAAGTGATTTCATTTGCACTGCGCCAGCCAAACTGCAGCCCCGGCTGACAGCAGATTTCTGCTTCCCAGTCAGTGTTTGCACCAGCATGGATCCAGGCAGATGGGCTGGGAGACATCCACGTGGGACTGGGTTTGGGATCTTCAGCCCAGCCATCCTGTGGGTTGCCCTATCCTGCTGCCAACCATCCCCATTGGTTTCTCAGTATGATTTCACCAGTTGCCTCTCCCACTTGACTTATAATCACTGGCTAAGCCAGAAGTGTCCTTAAAAATGCAGGTGCTCCTCCGGCTGGGAGACAGCGCTGTAGGTTACAACAACTTGTATTCCTTGGTCTAAGCTAAATGGTTTCAAACAGAAGTCCCAGTGCTGTGACTTTTAAACAGCTTTCCTGCTGGAGGATTAGATGCGGATTGCTCAGGATATGAGAAAAGAAATTCCACATATATGATACTGGAAACCATAGGCCTATGTCACATTAACAATGCAGATGGGAAGGCACCCTAGGCAACTGGTACTGAATATGTACTAAATAAAGAAGAAACTGGCTTCTAGCCTGGCCACTGGGAATCCTGGTCAGGTCATTTCAGATTACACATAGAAACAATTGCACACTGTTAGATTAAATACAGGCTCTTGCTAGCTTTGGGCTACTAGGTCCATATGTTAACTTTGAAGGTTGAAATAAGTATTTTGTTTTAAAAAAGCATACACAGTAATTTGACAAGTGATCTGAAACCCATCAGCCCATCAGCATTTAGCAGGTCCTGTCGAGCATCACAAACCATGAGGTAGCTCCTGGAGGCGTCCCATCACTGTGAATGGGGTTGTCCTTAATCGAGGTGCCCCAGGCAGTGTGCAGCTTGCTGTGGGTGGAAAGGGGCACCCAGGGAGCACGGGCAGGTCTGGGACATGGCCGGAGCCATACTGCAGCCAGTGGGACTCCTGCAGTCCCAGCTGATGGTCTCCAACGACTCCTGATCCAGTCAAGGCGTTGCCACACCAGCTGCTCAAGGCAAACTTTGTGTCACAGTCACCCTGTCCTGGTTTCAGCTGGGATAGAGTTAACTGTCTTCCTAGTAGCTGGTACAGTGCTGTGTTTTGAGTTCAGTATGTGAAGAATGTTGATAACACTGATGTTTTCAGTTGTTGCTCAGTAGTGTTTAGACTAGAGTCAAGGATTTTTCAGCTTCTCATGCCCAGCCAGGGCACCTGACCCAAACTGGCCAACAGCGTATTCCATACCATGTGACGTCCCATCTAGTTTAGGAACTGGGAAGTGGGGGGGCAGGGAATCACCGCTCGGGGACTGGCTGGGTGTCAGTCGGCGGGTGGTGAGCAATTGCCCTGCGCATCATTTGTACATTTCAATCCTTTTATTACTACTGTTGTCATTTTATTAGTGTTATCATTATCATTATTAGTTTCTTCTTTTCTGTTCTGTTAAACCGTTCTTATCTCAACCCAGGAGTTTTACTTCTTTTCCTGATTTTCTCCCCCATCCCACTGGATGGGGGGGAGTGAGTGAGCGGCTGCGTGGTGCTTAGTTGCTGGCTGGGGGTTAAACCACGACACACCCGCTGCATTTGTCACCACTGCACACAGTGAGTAGGACACACTCTGTGAGGACTATCACTAGAGGCTTCTCTGTGTGTTCAGCTCAAGAAGGGGAGACTGGTCACTGTTAAGCAGTGCATGAGAATACATCTATGTTGTGAAAACCTCTCAAGCCATCCAGTGACTTGCAGTCCATTTCTAAATGTAACTCAAAGGACTGCATTTTCATTTCAATCTTCCAATTTTTAGGATACACACCTTTTTTCCTTTTTCTTTTTCTTTTCTTTTTTTTTTTTTTTAAGCCTTCCTGCTTGCTTTATTTATACCTCAGGTATATGTGGTAGGAAGGGCTAATCTTAAACATTTACAGCCTGAGGTTGGTTTGCGGTATTTATTTCAACTTATTATATATTATAGTATGTTTTTGATTATATATGACAATCAATTTGCTGGAATTTATAGCTTTCTGACTAATATGCTTTCATGACGTACTTGCCCTTAATTTCTGGATTTTATGGAGAGTTTATTGACATTGGATTTCCCGCTTCTCTTTCCACTAGCACTTTCTTTTTAAATTTCTATACGTGTAAATGCATGACAGAGAAAGAAACAGAGAATATGAAAGCTTAGTGGTCATAAAAAGTGCTAGGTCAGTTGTCTCGCAGATTAAAATCCCCAGAGCAGTCACACAGCAGCCTTTCCTGGACCGCTGCCTTTCAGAGGTCATTTGGTGGAGATCCCCTTTACCTTTGAGTTTGGACCCCCAGGGCAGACAAAATCTTTTGAGCACATGCAGGACCCAAGATGGGAATTGCACCCCAGCATCAGCAGGAGAGAAGTGGCCAAAAGTGCAGGTGGCTCCAGCCCAGCACAGACAGGGAGGACACAGCTGGATTTACCCCTTTCTGGCAGAACACCTTCAGCAGTGGCATTCATCCTCCTTTCCACATGCTTTCTCACTACAGTGCAGCTCCCCATCTGTTTGCAAACGTCCCCCCTGCCTCTGGCATATACGCTGAGACCAATGAGAGGCATACAGGATCAAAAGAAAGAACCTGAACTTGCAGCCTAGGCCCACATTTTTAAGTAATTCCTACACCAAACACTTCCTCATTTAAACCCCTTGGTTATGAGATTTAGGTAGCTCCCAAGCAGTGTTTGTTTGATTTTTCAGACCAGAGGAAAAATGTTTAACGTTCTCAGCAAACAGGATTTGACACAGTGCTGAAAGGTAAGAAGGCAGGAGAAAGGGGGGTTCAGGTTGGCATCTTAGTTCAGATAACAAACGTGCAAAGCATAGTAAATGGGCCACAAGTAGAGGCAGATTGCTGCAAGGAGGAGGTAAGAAACCTACTGTGAATGGGGCAGGGATCTCAACCAGTACCCCCACAGGCAGTGATTACAGCAGTCAATGACTGAAAAGCATGTAACAACCATGGCATCAAAATCTGCCCAGAGTACCTTACCGTGCAGACACTTTCACAGGGGCTGTCTGGTACGAGTCTAAGCTGGACACATCAAAGAAACATCAAGGCAGGTACTGCTGTGAGCTGTAGGGAGAGGGTGACATACGATGACACCTGATAAGAGTGGGGGTGAGACCTACTGGAGCCTGAGGCTGAGCTCTGATGCACTGCTGAAGGGTCAAGGAGATGGAGAGAAGCCAGAACAGACCCGGACAAGAGGTATCTCCTACTCACCAGAGCAGGGGGTGTTGTATCAGGCTAGGTAGGTATGGAGAACAGACCTTGACTTTTGTCTTTATTCTGATCTTCCTCCCAAGACTGTCGCTTCATGTGGCCTCAGACAACTGGGGAGCTGTACCCAAACTGTGGCAAAAACAGAAAAAAGGGAGGAGGAGGAATGCGCAGAAAAGGGAAAATGTAGGCACCTAGGAGCCCAAGTTTCATTAAAATTTAATGGGACTGAAGCTTCTTTGTGACTGAAATGCTTGTAAGAACTCTACAACAAATATCTTCTGACCTTAGACAGCACCCAAAATACAAAGCAACCTAAAATTTAGCAAAGAAAACCAGCCTTGCTATAGAACTCTCTGAAAGAGGCAGTCTCTAAGGTATAAAAATGCCTTAGCAGAAAAAGATACAAACTTTTTGAAAACTGTCCATGGATTTTTAAATTAATTTCTACTCAAGCCTATTATATTTCTGCAGTTCTTTGCAATGGGACCATCACTGTTAAATATGACTGGGCTTTTTCTATAGCCTTGCCACTCCTCACCCTCCTCACCCAGACTACCCCCTTTCCAGGGTAATTCTGGTTTGAGATGCTGGTCTTCCCGTTAAAACAACAGGAGCCATCTGAGAAATTATTAGTTGTTAGTCTAATTCAAAGGCATCACCTACTACCTTTTGAGAGGGAGGAGGGGGCGGCATCCTGACAAGGGAATTTCCAGGGGTGTCCACTTATTGCTAAATGTCTTTTGGGTTTGCAACATGATGGGGAAGGGGGAAAGTATGCAGTCATTGCCCGATCTCACAGACCTTGCTTTTGCTTTTCTGATATCCTCACTGAAAAGATTATACAAAATTACTAGACTCCACAAAGACTGTAAAATGCTTTACTTCACTCAGAAGAGGGATTAAGTGTATTTTACCTTACGACACTACAGATCTCATGACACCACAAACTGGGTGAATATTTTGGGACATCTGCACTTCTGAGCTCCTGCCTCAAGCTATTCCTCATTATTTACTGCTAACTAATGAGCAGTCAGGTGGCTGATTCTTTTAACAGAGGGCACCGTTTAGACTGCTGTATACCCTCGAGCGCCATTTACCATCTCACACTTTGGTCTGGGCTTTTCATTTAAGCAAATATCTCCCTTCCTTGAAACACTGCTTGATATAACAGATAGAGAGGCAGCCATGTACCAAAATAGACGTATTTCTAAACATTTCCAGCTGCCTTTAGGGCACATATAGTATATGAGGTGAGATACTGTGAGGTTTCACCACACAGTAAAGAGCAGCCAAAGGGCATTTTCTAAACTTTTTTTTCCCTACTGTCTTCCATTTGATGAAAGACTTGTGGTTAAACCTTTATCTTCTATAAACATTTAAAAGTAGGTTACCTTTTATTTTCACATCTCACTTTTGTTTCATTAAAAGACAGATTTTACTGCAGTAGTTCAGGTGATTGATACTTTGGATCACCTTCAGAAAATACATGTTAATGATCTGTATCTATGTCTGTATTCCAGCACAGATGTGCACACAGATGTATTTGTATGCAAGATGCCCACAAAGCAGTGTTTCCTTCTGATGGCAATTTTTCTTTGCTTTTACATAAGGCAGCTCCTATGCACATGGTATGGAAACCTCTAAGAGCAGTATTTTTGAGGTTGATCTCATTCTACTCTCTTCCTGCCACACCCCAGCAGGTACCTCCATGCCAACCCGCTTTACTGATTTTTTCAAACACTGGACCATTGCTGGTTCTGTGGCACAGATATGAATGTGGTTCGTAATCAAGTGGGTCCTCAAATGGAAAAAAAAGCGCCTTTTCCTCTGCCTCCTTTGGGGGACTCGGCTGCCACATCTGGTATTCCTAAATTCTCTCTGAAAATTCCTGCCATAGCCTCACCATTGAGGAAAAGAGGGACAACACAGACCCTGCAGGTAGGCAGGCATTTTCTGTCATTTTAAACAGTTATTGCAACTAACTGTGCTTCAAGTCCACACTGCACAACAGCTCAAGCACCGGCTGGTGATTTGCATTAACCATGCCATTGCAAACCATGGCTGAACTGCACATCTAACAGGGACCACTGGAAAATTTCAAATGCGAAGGGCTTATATTAAGTATTTACTATTAATAACACTCACCCCTTCTCCCAGTGAAGAAACTGTGCAGCAGTTGCTGTCATTACTCTGAATATACAGGTTGAACAGGAAGGCAATACTAACATTTAAATAATGCCTAAAATGTTTCAAAGAATCAGCACTGAATAAAGCTGCATACCTACACGAACATTAATTCTTCATGGAGTGACAGATAATAATTTGATAGGTAAACTGTTAATAAAACTGAAGGTCACACAGGAAAGCTGGAATTAGTAAAAAAGCTCAGAAAGCTACAACAGATTTTAAACCTCCCTTGTCCTTAAGTTTCTTTTCTTTTCCTTAGCAACAAGACTCAAAATTCTAGAGATGCCAGAAAACTATGAACTTATTTTAAATGAGCTGTGGAAATCTCCTGCTGTCCTGTGTCTCTCTGTCTGAAGCTATGACCTTCCTGTCCTAGTGTCATGTGTCTGATGGTATAAAGAAATAATTCATACCACACTTCTTACATTTTACATATTAATTAAGAGATTAAAAATATATCATATTCCATTTCACTTTTTATTTAATTTGAGCCCAAACATACAATGTTGACAAAGACTTTTTTTTTTTTTTTAAATCTGAGAGTTTTTGCACGTTCAAAAAACTGTGAGAAGTTGACCTGGAGAAAAGTTATTGGTGCAGACAAGAGAGATTACATCACTTATCTGTTAAAGAAAGAGACCTACCAAAAGCACGAAGCATACAGAAACATAAGAAAACTGCCTGAAATATGCTTTAAATAAGAACAAGCCTGCTAGGAGAGTATCAAATAAAAAGCCAGAAAATACCCCCCTAAATGCCCAAATCTTCTTGAAACAGAAGATCTGTGAACTGAATAGGTGCTTCTGTTTATGAAACTCGAATAGTTTTCTTCAAACAAAAAACTTTTACATAAAAGTCACTTCCTAAAACAGGTAACTAACTCTGCCACAGCCTTAACTTAAAAGGAGATTCTTTTCTGAATATATGTCCTTAAAACTGTGAAAAACAGGTCAGCTCTTTCTTCAGTAAATGTAATTTCCCTTTCAAATATTCCCTTCAGTGAATAATAATGCCAGAATAATAAATGATGGGTGAATCATCATCATCATAGAACACAGGGGAAAAAAAAAAAAAGACAAAATTAAACCCCAAGACACATCAGACAGGTGCTTCTGCGAAAGAGGCTCAGGATTTCAAATACTAGTCCCAAAAGCTGCAGCATGCCTTGCACTAGGAACTCAGTTTGTGATTAATTGATGGCACTTCAGTCTCCTGAGCTTTATTTTGAAGGTCTTTAAAAAGGCTCTTGAGGGAAATACAGATTTCTCTACTGAAAGAAAAGGAAGCTGCAGATTCTGTTCTTCACTACTGTTTAACTTCAAGAGTTTGCAATCTGTAGTTCCTGGATGTTTCATTTAATCAGCAGACTCAGCCAGGAGGGGCTATAGCCTATTCAGTTAAAAGAAACGTGGGCTGTGGGATCTATAGAACCAGCAAGGATCGGCCTTGTCTTGGGCCTTGAAATCTGACCGTAGTTTATAAAATGACTTGGTGGAAATAATATACTCCAGAAGAACACTGTCAAGACTTTTTTGTAATGAAGGAAAAGTCTAGTTCAGGAGGAAAAACACCCATGAAGAATAATGTGGATTTTGCTAAGACATATGAAATGAAATGAAATGAAATGAAATGAAATGAAATGAAATGAAATGAAATAAGCCTGGCTATTTCGGTTTCTTTATTCTGGAAGTTTCTTTTTATCTGAGATGAGAGAGTTTGCAAATAATAAAACAAATGGAAAAAAAGGAAAAGAAAAAAAGGAAAAAAGCTACCTAGTGATCCGTATCATTCAGCAACACAAGAAACAAAAGCCCTGCTAGTCAAATTTACGAGCCTTGAGAGATCTTGGCTGAAGTCGGTGGAGAAATACCTCCATTAACACACCCCCACACATCTAATCCCTAATTCCTTCCCTCCCACACTTAAGGAATGAGCTCAAAAGTATCCATGTTTTACTGTGAGCACAAAGTTTCTCTCTTTTTTTTTTGTGTCTGTCTCTCAGTGCTGATAACTGATATCACCCTCAGATAGCATAGCTGAATACAAAATTATAAGTA
Source organism: Haliaeetus albicilla (assembly GCF_947461875.1). Taxonomy (NCBI): domain Eukaryota; kingdom Metazoa; phylum Chordata; class Aves; order Accipitriformes; family Accipitridae; genus Haliaeetus; species Haliaeetus albicilla. Next base: position 17,208,696 of record NC_091495.1, read on the forward strand.
TTAGTGGCTTTCAGACTCACTTTTTCATCCAAAACTCAATGAGAAGAGGGAAGTGAGCTCCTGAGCTATTCCCAATCTGCCTGGAGGAGCTTTTTCACCAGAGCCCGACTCTCTGGAGAATAGCTCACAGCAGCTCTAATCGCAACAAGGCCTGGACAGCCATTACGATTTTAACACACATCTCTCATGCAGGTGCTGAGATATGTGAATGCTTGCAAGCAGATTAGAGAGAAATGTGGGGAAAGAGTAAAATGGCTGCAGACTGTGATGCACTCCGGCAGTGGATTCCCTGCCTGACCCAGCCTGGAGAGAGAAAGTGCAGCACCCAGCATGCACTAAAGCCATACCCCTCTCTTCATGTAATTCAAGCCTGAAATGTCTTTTTAGAAATGCTTAGCTGTGTATAGGTTTATAACATTTCCCAAGCCATTTCCTTCTTCTTTGGCATTCAGGTCTAAGGTTTCTGACTATCAATTCTTCAGGAAAATTAGCAAAGGGCCACTCTCTTTGCAAAGAATAAGATGAGGTAAGTGAATTTCTGCACTGAACTGGGCTCATAACCTGCTGGGTAGTTTGCTTATAAAATGTGAGAAATACTATTAATCTCATTTGCTTTCTCCTGATGTCAAATATTTTGCTAAACATCTCCTACCGAGTGCAGAATATGCTTCCCATTGAAATATATGATCACAAATGGAAATGATACGCTTCTGCTTATGTCCAGATTTGAACTTATTCTGGAACTTATGCTGCTGTACTGTTCTGAGCATAAAAGCCTCTGACCCAGAGGCTGTCAGATAAACAATAGTGCTGACTCCTTGCACACACACAGAGAAAATACAAAGAGTTAAAATAGTTGGCTTGTCTGGTCATTACTCTAAACCTTTAGCACTGCATCAGTGATTCCCAGTGAGTTCATTTCCACAGTGGACCCAGTGCTGTTAATTGTCCAACTTCTGGTGCCAAGTCATTAATCAAAACTAAAAAGCAGTTAGTTTCAAAAAAATTGGCTTCTACTTGGGGCCATGCTAGATCTTCTTTAATGGATAGTCTTTCTCTTTCAGCTCCCTTGTTGTCATCAATCTCCTTTAGAAACATCTCTTCAAAGAAACATTTTACTAAAATACGGCAGTCTTCATCTCTCATGGTTGCTGATCTTTGCTGGCTCCATAGTATCGTCAAGAATTAATTATTTTGTTTCCCAGTTTAAGGAAGGGAGAGATTCTGCATTTTTTGCGCATAGAGAAGGGAGGCTGTCACCTGTGAGCTGGAAGAGCTGTTGGCAGTGGCAAGGCCAAGTGAAGGCTCCATGTTGCCAGTGGGAAAAGTGTTAACGTCAATTCTGTCATAAGATATTAAACTAATTCCTTGTTTCAGACGACCACTATCCTGCTGAAAGGCTGAATCAGCTCAGTTATTAGGCATTACGAAACTCAGTGCAGCACTGAACACGTTGCAGTGAAGAAAAGCCCTCCCATACTTTGCTGCCTTCCTGGAGCAAAACATTAACTTGCTGAGGGAAAAGGCAGATCTGGAAGCTGAGGAGATGACCCAAGTCCGGAGAGGCAACTGTATTCCCACCTTGGGGCCAGGTCTGTTGAAGGTTTCCAGAACTATGCCACCCCTCCACTTTAGCAACGATCCCAAGCTACATGTTACACTATTATACACTTCAGATCATCTCCACCATAAGCTGCAGCACTAAAACCCAGATGTTAAAACCATGTGGGATGTATCAGTCCTTGCCATTATTTCCTTGTCATCACAGGTAGATGGGATGCACAAAGACATTTTTCCTGTGGCTCCGAACTTTGTCATGAATAGTGTTGAACAGTAGCACTCACGCTTGCTTTGGCCAGCAGAAGACACAGGACAACAGAGAACCAACCTGTGCCTGTGCCAAGAAAAACCTCCTTTGTAAAGGCTCAACCGGGCATCACCTTCTCCTGCCAGAGCCTAAACAGTTGCCTGACAAGGCAAAGTCATGCTTGGAGGCGGTGGCTGCAAGGAAGCGTAGGTGACTTTGCTTGATTGGCAAGACCCCGACCTCAGCACATGAATGTCCAGTCACTCTGGGCGTGGTCTACAGCCCGCTGAAGTCAAGTGGTACTACGGTTGCAGGTTAAATGCAAACTGATTTCTGATTTTCTAATCAAGATAGCTTAAAGTCATGAACAGTTTACTAAAATTACTAGCACCAATTTCCCAATTAATTATTGATTATTGTGCATAAAATTTTATACAGTAATGCATGGTGGTCCTACAAAGCAATACTTACATTTTAAGACACACTTAAACATTTGGGCTAGGAAAATTGTGTCTCATTTTGAGTCACATTTTCAAAGACTTATACATCAGTTTGCTCCCTGGAAAAAATCACATACAGAAGTGGAGTCATTAGTTGCATTCTTTGCAACTGCCTGATTTCCACTTCTCTGTACCTGCAGAGACAAGCACAGGAGTTTTCATGTTGCTGAATAAAACCACTTGACATAAGCCTTTCTGGCAAAACTCCATCCATGTACAAATAAAAAGCTCAGTCTCATTATAAAGGAAAAAAAAATGCTGATTTTTAAGTGATTAGTAGCATACACTCCATTAAAAAGCATGAGTTCAGATTACATTTGTAAGACATTGCATCTGCAGGGTAACGAGGGACACTAGTGCTAGCCAAGACTACAACTGTATTTTAAGGCATAACGATACCTTTGAAAACTTTGAGGGCTCTTCTTGCCAATCCCTCTTCCAGGGCAGCAGCAGAGGCCAAGAGGGCTCTGACACTTCCACATATACTACCTCAAGGAAAACAATGCTTTCAGTCCTGCCTATCCGCTCTGTTCTGCAACTGCTTATCTTCAGAAAGGGGCTGTTTAACCAGCATTTGTCAAGCTCTGACCTCCTGCAACAGGGGCCCACAGCACGGGTACAATAAAAATAATAAATTTGTACATCTAGACAAATGAGTTCCTCCTTTTCCTTCAGCGGTGTCATCTCGGCTTATGCACTCCCTTCAGAGATGCTAATAACTGGCAGCTCTGCTGAGGGAAATCACTGATCTAATTTATTTTTCCTTCTCCCTTTAGGGAATGCTATCACAACACTCTAAGATCATTACCTTGTACATCTCACTCCCCTCCCCTGATGAAATAGCTCTGAAGTGTCACCACCTGATCTGCAGGGGAAGCTGCACCCTTGCAAGCCCTTCCATTAAGTATTCCTGTTGACAGCTCATAGCTTCTTCAGTGAGCTGTCTCTCCTTACCCAAGGGGGTGCTTCTACAGGACCTTCACGGCTGGCTTTTAACAGTCTCATAATCACAGCTCACAATGTACTGGTTGACAAACTCCTGTTTTATTAATATTTTATCCTCAACACTAGCTTTTCCATGATGCTGCTCGGTTTTAACTCAGACACTATTTCCATGCCATCTCTCGATGTGTCTAGGACATGCTTGGAAACCTAAATAATCCCACCTCTGAGGCTTCAGATTATGCTATTTCTTCTCCTCTTTTTTGAGGCATTTGAAATGCTTTCACAAGATAGAGAGGAACTTTACAGGTTTGTGCTTGTTCTCAAAGCGTATTTGTTCAGCAACAGCTCCTTGTAAATGGCTGATTTGGGGCTGTATTTAAACTGGAAAGCAACTCGGAACAGTTGGATGGGAAACATGTTACAGGCGAACGCAAACAATCATCTGGAGGAGTTGCTCTCTGGGGGCTGCCAGCCTGTCCTAGCAGGAGAACGTCGATGTTGGCTGGAAAGCCATAATACATAATAAAACACAGGAAGCCCTTTTTCGTTATTGTTGCTACAAACTCTGGCAATTTTCCGTGGCATGCAATACTCCCCACCATTGTGTTCATGCGTTCTTCCACACTGCCCCCTCTCTTTGGGATGACTTCTCTATTCCAGCTCAGAGAAGTAACATTTTTAAAACCTAAATATTATATTACTCTTCCTTCCCAAGATGGCAGTGTGACTTTTGGCCTTTTGACCTACTATGCACATGATCTCCCACAGCAGCACCTTTTAGTACCACCCCAGTTACCCATCGGCAGAGCTGTTAGACTCCTTTGATGGACCAGATAGCTGGTGCTTCTGCAGCTCTCCCTCTGATGAGATACAGCTTTTCTATTTCTCACACTAGGACTAGAAAACCGGTAGCTTGTATGCCAGTGGCAAAAGTATCTGTTCCAAGATAACCTGTTCTCCATCTTCAGGCAGAGTATTCTGTTTAAAGATCAATTCACAAAACCAGCTTTTCTTGGTCTATGAGATGTTCACCAGAGCTTACCCCTGCCCAGGCTTTAACATGCCCAATTTTGTGTGTTCCTGTCCTTCTCTCCCATTTTGTCATGCCAAATACAAATTAGACTATTTACACATTAACACAGTAGCCCTGTATGTTCCAAGACAAAAATAATTACCTTATTCAGAAATATGCATTCATTTGCCATTGTTTAACCTTTTCTCTTACCCCTATAAATATATGGCCAGATTTTGCATCATGGAAGAAAAAGCTCTGGCCCATTAATAATAAATTAAAAAAAAAAGATTAACTTAAATTTTTTTAAAATAATAGCTAAAAATAGAACTGAGTGCACATACGCTACAGAGGAATGTAGGCACTTGCTCATCAATCTCTTCCAACTCATTAAAATGCGTGACCATTTAAAAAAAAATTTATTGTTGAAAATTAATTTACATAAATTTGCAGGATGAAATTACTGAGAGTAGGGACATTAAAGGTATTTCCTGATGCACTGTTATCATTTCATAACAGCTGCCAGAATATTTCTTTATATAGAAATACTTGCGTGTGTGTATGTATACGCATATGTTTGTTTATGTATATGTATATATGCATGTATGTATATATAAAAGATAAGCACAATGCAACGAAGACTACATATAAAAAAAACTTGGCAACTATAGAAGGCAGGTGTTTCCCATGGCTCTCTGTTAAAGAGCATACTGCAGTTAACGATGCTGTGAAAGACTGCCTGTAGACCAGAAACATATGCATCAACAGAAGGTTACAGCCATGAAAGACCTGCAGGTATATGGGTAAAAAACAAAGGCTAAACATCAGTGCACTCAATGCACTCAATCCTACATCTAAAAGCATCTTTAAACAAAGAAGTTGTTGTCTAGAATGATATACACACCGGTAATGTGGGAGCTGCAAACATTGCTACTTCCGCTCTGGAATAAAATCAAAGGCAAAGGGCCAGATTCCTAAAAAGTAACGTTCAGTCTCCCACTTTTCCTCTTAGGTTACACCCAAGAGAAAGTAAAGCATAGGATCAGAGTCTGGTCTTCTAGCAGTATGAAAGACCCCATTGAAGTCAATGTGTAAAACTCAGCAGTTCCCTACCATGCAATTTTCTACATAACACTTGTGCCATTTCCCACTGGAATTAATGGTAGCCCTGAAAATCTCCTGAATTCGAGGCTTGTGCTGTGGAGCGGATGCACGGCTGCAGAGGGAGCAGGATGAGTGGGAAGCCTTGTCATACCCAGTGCTCCCCTGGTGAAGACCCCTGCCTTATGCCTGCTCTGTAGCGTTAGCTACAGCACCTTCTGAGTGGGGAGCAGGATTTACCACTTATTATTTCTTAATAATAAGAAAATGTGAACACGTCCACCTTGGTGAAGTCGCCTGATCAACTGCGGTATGTAGCTTGTCTGGCCCACAGCAGAGAACCAGGCAGTACTCTTATCAGGGAAACACAAGCCTGGGGAAGCAGTCCAGCCTTACAGCCTAGGCTGCCCTGACTTCCCAGGCTCACCTCTGCCCTCCAAAGCCGGCCATTGCCCCTACCCAGGCTTAGCCCTGCCTTTTTATAGTCAAAGATAACATACTGCACATCAGAAGCGATGTACAATATGTTTGGCTTTCCAAATCTGGAAGCCAGCAATAGTGTGTTTCTACCAGTAACTGTTGCTCTTCCTGAAAAATGATAATATATTCTTTGAGTTATTAAAAAAAAAATCTGGCTCCCTCTACCAATGTTACAAGCACCTCCCTCAGGAAACTATTTTCAACCCAAGAAAACAGCAAATGCAAGGTATTTTCACGCGGTTGGATTTTATCTAGGCTTCTAGCAATTTAACTGAAGGCTAGAAACTCCAGCTGTATCATAACCCACATAGTTACTTTCTGTTTACCTGCATAGGCTCTAATCACCTGTGCAACATCTGTTGGTACTCTAGCGTTACTGGCAAGACACCAAAATAACTGTATTCTGTACAACAAACAGTTGCAGTTTCCATCTCTCTCCTGGTCTGCCTGCTTCAGCTTACAAAGCCAGAATAAACCCTTCCTGCCTGCCAGGGTGGGAGTGAGATCCGAAAATGTCCCTTCAAGGGGGTGATAGAAACCAGAATTGCGTGATTATGGTGTTTCTTCAAAAATATGTCTTTGGGTAATTTTCAGTTCCTGTATGAAAGAGTAGGATCAGATGATAAAAAATAAACTACAGTCAGAAGAGCAGAGTTAAATAGCAAGCCCTTTTGGACACAAACTCAAGAGCACTCAGAAAGATCACTGGCTACACCCTTCAGATTTCTAAAATATATCTTTATTGATGTATTGATGAAGCACTTTTTTAAAGCACAGATTTGTTTCCAGGTTCGGGGGCAACAGTACACCAGCAGGAGAAGAGAATGACCTTTGCAATGTGTTTTCTGCAGGTGGGGAGCAACTGCCCTGCTCCTACAGGGTCTGCAGTGAGAGCAGAGGTGGCAGAAGAGGAAAGTGGTGGGGAGAAGCAGCCGAGATCTGGGAGGCAAAGTGACTTCCTCAAGGTTGCACACCCAGCCAGAGCTGGGAGTCACTTCACCAGAGTGGGGTTTTTTACCTCTGGGTTTTCCAGAGGTCATGCCCAAACCAATGTCAGTGCTGTTGAGACTCTCAGAGTCTCCTTTTTCTTTCATCTTTCCCATCCCCTTGGCTTCTCCCTATTTTCTACAGCAGACCTTTCACATGAGGTGAAGGAAGTCCCAGCGCAGCAAAGGTGCTCCCACCCCTCGGGCAGCACCTAACACCACCAGCACCCCACCAGGGCCTCTCCTCCCCGGAGGTGGGGATCAAAGAGAGACCTCCTATGGCTGCAACTCAAGTGTGAGACCCTGCCGCGATGACAGAGATGCCTGCGTGCACAATAAACCTGCAGTTGCCATACCCGCTGCGGCTAACCATCCTACAGGTCCTGAGGAAAAGGCAAAACAAAGTTATAGGATTACATGTACGCTCAGGGAATACGGGGATCCATAACGCAGACATATTTACTTCCCTGATTAAGATCAGTAAAGTTAACTGAAGAGCAAAGATAAAGAAGGTCATCATATACATGTATGTTCAATTTATAACTTAGTCTCTCCTATTTTTTTTTTCCTTCTCACATCTTTCAAGGTAAAAAAAAAAAAAAAAAAGCAAAACAGCTTCCCCAGGGGAGAGGCAAGAAGTACAGTGTACATGGCTGAGGAAAATAACGCGCTTTCCTGTTGCTGCAAAATATCTCACACACTTGGATTACTTCAGCTTTTCCTCAAAATTTACACAGATGCTGCTGACCATTTCCCTTTTATACTGATTAGCTTTGTCCAGGAAGCATTTTTTTCCCCAAACACTCCTTTCCTTCCTGAAGAAGTTTGGTTCATGTAGGATGTTTCTGTCAGAATGAAGTCAGAAAATTATTTTTAAGATGAAAATCTTGTTTTGCCTTACTTTTGTTTGGGTTTTATTTTAATATAGTATTTTATGAAGGACAGGGGGTTTTATAGCTTTGAATAAATATAATTGTATCTGCTCATCTCACTCAGAAAATATTCCTACCAAATATTGCAAAAATATTTTGATATGGCAACAGTAAATAGGAGCAGAAAGTAACTCCCATCAGTGACAAGAATTTTGTCATATGCTATAGGTGTGTTGATTTCTGCTCTGGACTGAGATTACCCACATCTGTGTTTGGTAGGTCTGGACTGAGGAGCATAAAGCAATCTGTGCAGGACTGACAGAACTTGCTGGGACTATTTTTGTCTCTGTCTTTCATAAAGTCATTACCAAAATTGCTAAAGCAATATTGAAAGAAAATCACATAAATAAAACATAAACACATCTTAAAACAAATCAGAAACTCAGTCAAAGACTTCAGGTAGTGAGCAACATGAGGAACAGTATTCAATAAAGAAAACATAGTAAATAATCTGAAAATTGAGATCTGTATACCTTGTAACGATGTAAGATCAAAGAACATGTCTGCTGGGACCTCTCTGGACTTAAGCTCAGGCACCCACTTTACACAGATAGATTAAAAGGATAATACAAATCTCGGGAATAGATTTTGTCTCCTGAAACTATAATTAATAAAGGTGCATGGCATATTAATTATACATACATAAATAACATGTATGCATGCAAATATTTATAAGACCTATTGCTGCAAAACACAGGGTTTCTGTCTGCATGTCAGTGCTAAGCTTCCCTTGACTTTATGAGTGGAAGATCAGGCCTCAAGTTTAAATTAAAATGTAATTGGTGAGATTATCCTGGGGGAAAAGGGGCTCTTGGGGACAAGAGAAACCCACTTGGAGAGTTAGGACAACTCTGTCAAGTGATTTCCAAATCAAAATTACTATTTTTCTAAAACTTGAAACACAGCCAAAAATTCAGCCCTGAAGTTTGAGAAAATCACCACTGTATCCATCAAACTGCTGAAACGCTACAGCTCCCAGGCAAGGCTAGAGGTCCTTCTTTTTCACCCTAATTAATGCACATTTCTGTTCTCTCACTTCACCATTATGCTCAAAACAAGAAGCCCCACCAGCACCAAGGAACTGGGGGGACTGGAGGGAAACCATCTGCTTCCCAGTTAAAGTCACAAAATCTGACTTGCTTGTCCAGATGTGACCGAAGTCTTTTGCAAATTAGTGGAAACCCCCATGCAGCAGGTTTTTAGCAGTGGCATTTACTCCATTCTTTGCTGGTTATTTCTAGGCACTACGAAACCTACCTCTTAGTAACATCTTTGGTGACAGACTCGCCACAAAAGCACACCTGGCATAGCTTGAAACAGAAGAGATCTGTCAGGCTCTCCTAAGTCCCTAAAGAAAATTAAAACAAGTAGTGAGTCAGTGTGGGACAGCTATGCTTTCTGGTCCTTATGCTGTCTCTTCACTGCACAGAAAATTTATAGCCTTCAGGTTCCTGAACTAACACTTTCCCTGTTAATCGCATTTACCAGTGATACGATATAGCTGTAAAAATAATGTTCAACTGACACTGGCTCGGTTTTGTATTTCTTACCCAAGCAATGCACGCAATGCAAAAATCACATTTCCTTATATACTTCAAAGGACCACAAGTGTATGTATGTACACACGTCCACACATGCGTGCACACAACTGTACATAGAAGCCACCTGTCACAACCAGTTTCTTAAATTTAAAAACATGATTAACTCAGTGACATGAAGGAGCCTCAGGAGCAAGGGGAAAAAATTGCTAAGATAATGACTTTACTCAAAATAACCTGACAACCTCTCCTTCTTTGGCATTTTTAATCATTGAGAAAGACAGAACGTGACGAGGCAACTTGCATGACCAGTGTCACTGGTTTAGAGTTTCTTCAAGCAACTTGAATTTATACTCGTGTAGCGTAGAATAACTTTATTTTTTATGCTTAGCTTATAACTCTGGAAAATCCTTTATAAGCATACTTCCTCCTAACACACAGTATCTATTCAATGTATCCTGAAGCATGAATACTGACCCATATACTTCCTTTCAAAAATGGCAACGGTCCAAGGAGTTTTCCACTCCTACGGTTTTGGGGCTTGGTTTGGTCTTGTGTTTAGGAACTAATTTCTCCTAACCTACTACCAAACTATTACAGATTCTCAGAGAGAAGATGCTTGTGAACAAGATCCACTGTCATGAGCCATGTGATTGCCTGCTGAATTTCTTACAAATATAGGTGGGAAAAGGTAATATCATCAGTGCAAGACACTTGTCACATGGCAAAATTACAGTCCAATACCAAGCTTTACAATGGTATGTATAGATCCATTACAGAGCTCTAGTAGAGTTAAAGGGACCATTCAAAGATAAGGAGAGTGCGGGAAATGAGAGTGAAGAAAGAAAATGAGAAAAAAGTTGGTTTATCCAGCACGTGAGCAAGTCACAGCAGGACTGCACAAACACACCAGATGACACGGTCAGCAGGGAAGGAAATACCCAGTGTATAGTCCTAGGTGAGCCAAGATTATCCGTTAATATAAGACTGCAGAAAACGGAAAAATATGATCACAACCCCTAGTTGAAAGGAGGGGAAAAGGGAGCAGAAAAATCCTGGACTCTGATAATTTCACCCTGTTCAGTGAACCTTTATTTTTTCACTATAATCATTGAAATAAAGAAGATATTTTGCTGCTGGTGTCTGTTTGGCTGCTCTTAATCAAAGACATTGAGTGGATTTCTTAATAGCATTCCAGTAAACATTGCAGTGGAGACAACACTAAATTAGATCTTAAGCAGCCAGCAATCTGCTTAGCATATACAGATCTTTATGCAAGTATTTTACTTCCTCTTCACTTAAAAAATATCCCAACATCTTCTTCCACCATCCTGGAATTTTCTTCAGTAATTGTGCTAAATTCATACAAAAATTAATGAAATCCAAGGGGTAATAGATCTATCTTGCTTTAAGTTTTACTAAGAGATGCATAGTTTTAATTTACAGACATGCAAAGGAAGTTTGAAAGCATTATTATGGTTAAAGAACATAGTGCAGTTTTTACACAACAGGCTTTTGTTATTTCAATAGGCAGTTACTGTGCAGCACCAAGTTTCTGAATCCAGACTGAGCTTGTGAGCAGCTCAGCCCAGAGAGGGCTGAGGGTGCTCTGCATATTTCCAGCAAACACTTTACACTTCTGGGGTTGGGTTGAAACAACTTAAAAAAAATTGGAAGTTAGGGAAACATCATTCATAGACAGATTCGAGCTGTGGGCCAGCATCTCATTACGGGAATCCCTCTAGCTGCCTTAATAAATTTGAAGAAGCTTTCATTAGAGAACAGTCCTATTTGATGGAAGACATTTATCTTATGATAGATGTGTAATTATGCTCAACGTTAAAGAGCCATTCTCTTCTCCAGCAGCTCTGAAAGGTGAATTAGTGTATGAATGTTTCATAGAACATACTTCATTGAATCACACTGAAGAAAAAGATATATTTATGTCAAGAAATGCATGTCTGTTTCCAATGGGCTTTATACTGTAAAATTAAGAATATTTATTAATCTTAGTATCAAAGCAACCAAAGTTGTTTAAATATTTACCTTTCAAATACTTCAATAACTATATTATTAACAATAACTTTTTGTGTGGTTTAATGTTTCCAAACTTAATGATTTTAATTTGCCTCAAGTTCTCACAATATTTAACCTTACAACAGCGTCTCAGTTAAGACTTCTTTGGGATTGACATGAATGATGTGGACTGAGATTAAAAAAGACAGCAGATTAGAAATATAGGATTTTAAATGAAAAATGGGTTGTGGATCTTTCTAGAAATAATAAATACAAAGAATAAATTAATATAGATAGCAGGATTCACACATACGTCAGTAAAAACATCCTGAAAAAAATTTTTTACAAAACAGCACATTCCTATTCATAGCCGGATATATCAAGTCATTTTTGTAATTCTCAGTCTCTTTTATACCCTGTTGGGAAGCTGTATGCAACTCAGCTAAATTAATTTCTCTGTGTTGGAGGTTCAGTATGAACTCTTCGCTTCTGGCACTGAAGCCAAACCCTGGTCTCAGTGAAAGAGTTATGTTGCTCATGTAAACCTGTGGGAATTTTATCAGGGAAACCGGTACATTTTCTGGTTTTACTAGGCAAGACGAGAGCAGAATTTGGCCCCACATAAACTTAGTCTATAACAGTTGGAGATTACCTAGGTGCCTTGCTACTCGCTGGTACCAATAGCCTCCTTCCCTCTGTATGGCTTTGACTCTTTTCGGTGTCAGACCACAAGGCTCCCGCAGAGCTTCCAGTAATGGAAAACTTTTTCACTAAGGTTGATGAGGACAAACTCAGCCCTTATCATCAAAGGGGGCAGAACAGTGTCTTAATGTTGCAATTCCTCCCCTTCAGGTCCCCCAGCTCATTTCCAAATGCATTTAATTTTCTTTCTATCCACCTCTCTAGAATCACCATTGTCCCTTCCCTCAGAAGTCATGACTTCTCCTATCTAAGATCCACAGCTTTCTGCTGTCTCACTCTTTTGTTTCTAAGGTTTCCTATAGCTTTCCATTTCATATTTCTGTTCTTTTTATTTTCCAAGAGGTCCCACAAAGCTTTCCCTATCTGGTCTCTTTTGGGTTCTTTCCATCCTCCTCGAAGTCCAAATCTCATCCCTCTACCCCTGAACGTTACTGTGTTTTTGATAGGCCTCCATCACCTCTTTTTGGCTGTGGTGTCAAATCTGTCAACAACCCCAAGCAAAATCTTCCTAGAATTACGATTTGCACAAATTTCCATCAGGCCCCAACTTAGACTGGTGCTTTCCCCTGTATCACAGCCAGCAGCTGAACCAGCGCAACCGCTAACACAGATAGGCAAAGCTGGCATTTGCACCCACAGTTTAGTGGCTTTGAGGCATAAAGAACTTCAGAATTGCAGATAACCTTTTTTCCCCTTCCATTGTTTAATTAATTTTATTTTACTTATTTATTCAGGCTGGTTGACTGTCATCTTAAATATGTCCTGAAGGCCCCACTAACTATGGGAAGCTTAAATTTAGGGTCACTTTTTCAAAATAATAAAAGTCTCCTGGAACAAACTCCTTAAACCATTATTATTACAGGAGATTCCAAATAACACAAATTCCAGTAAGGAAATAGAAGGCAAAAAAAGGCAAATAGATGATGATTTCTTAAAACTGACTGCTTCTAAGAACGTTTTTATAAGCAATACAAAAAGCAATGAAAAGGTTCTCACCAGATTTTATTGAACTATCTCTGGAGAAAATCCATTAGAAATACACTTGCGATCAGTCCAGTATCAAATTTCTACTGTAAATATGGCAATTAAGAAGGTCAAGTTACCCAAGATTGTGTAAGAGTGAGATGGGAGGTTAAAAAGGAATTTATGTTGTGAGTATTTTGTATACAATTTATGTCTTTTACTATTTGTTAAAACACATCACACTTTTTCTTATAAGTTACATGACATTATATTCACAATAATGGGCTACTGAAATAATGACCCATTGTTGGTTTCCTTATCTCCATGCAAATGCTTTGCAATTGTGCTTGAATTTGATGCGCTGATTAGCTGAGAGCTGAATCCATGCCAATAAGAGAATTGCTGTAAATTGTTGGATAAGTGTAAATTACACCCACACCACTGGTGTAGCAGAGAAAAATATGTAACTTGAGATTATGAAGTGTCCTGCTGTGACATAAATGGAGTGGAAAGGCACTTAGTCTGGAGAGGACCATAAACGGTTTAAAACCAAAAAATGCCCAAGTAATGGGTATAGGTAGAAGAGTGATTAAGGAAGTGACAAAAGCCAAGGTGGTTATTTAACCTCTAGTGCTCTGGGGCTTCATAATAAAGGGTATCCAGGAGCAGTCCCAGCTTCATCCACAGATGGCTGTGCTGAACAGCCACAGCTGTGCTGATATATGTATTTGGGGAACTGCGCCGTGAATGGGATCTACGAACTCACCTCGATTTAAGCCTCCACCTGACACATCAGAAAGAGTTATTCTGGACCAGGATCAGTTCATCATGGCCCCACACTCTTTACCACTGGGGCAGCATGCTGGTAACACACAGCGTCTCTGACACAGAAGTGCAACCCATACCTGTGCAACTATAAACTCGTGTAATGTATATGGCTCTGGAAACAGTGCCTGTTTGCTCATACATGAGTGAGGAGAGCCAGCATCTCACAGTAGGGAGGGCTACACTGTGGTACAGCCCCAGCAGTGCAGCAGAGATACTGCTCAAGGCAGCAAGTGGTGACCAGTGCATGAAGAGACATGCTCTGTCCCCTTCATAAGCAACACGTGGGAGAGGATCAGCAGCTGGGTGAAAAAAGATAATGCTGGAGACATGAAAAAATGAAAAGCCTAAAAAGAGATGGCACTAAGAAAACAGAAATGGAACACAAAAAAATACAGGGGTGGGAGGGGAAAACCAAACAACTTGCAGCCCTAAAAATGATACCGGTCGGAAGCTTTCAGGGAGCAAACAGTAACCACCCCCAGAGGACAGCTTCCAAAGACAAGACTAGGTCCCTGGAGAGGCCACAGAATGAAGGAGGCACCGAAACATCCACGCACAGCCACCAGAGTCAAAAGACTTTTGATTTTGTGCATGGAGACTGACCCTTAACGTCACTAAGTCAGGACTGGAGAGAAGCATAGAAATGACTCCTTTGGATGTTTTGTTTACCTCTTCCCTATCACAGTATTTTCAAAGCACTTCATAGTCATTTAAGATTTCTTCTCACAATGCCCCTCTGGAGGCAGTGTAGTAGTGTTATTTCCATCCTGCAGAAAGGAAGGCACAGAGGGTCAATATTGCTTGCCCACATATCATAGGATGCCTGAAGCAGAGGAAGTGAGGTCAGATTTCCTATGTCTCCCTTCATATCCTGCTTTGTCCTTTTCTATTTCTCTCTCACCCCTTGTGAATGGGCAATGATGGGAAAGGTGCCACTTCTGTGCTCAGAAATAAAACAATCATGAGGGTAAACCTAGAAAGCCACAGCTGAGTCCAGTCTTGCTACCATTTAAATTGATGTCTAAAGGAGTTTGAAACTGCTTTAGGTAGAGCTTACCAAATGTCCCAAGAGCCATGAATCATTTTGGAGAGGGAACAACTTCAGCCAAAAAGACACCAAACCTTACTGTCAAGTCAACAGTAAACCAAAGGTAATTAATTAAAAACACATAGATAATAAATTATATTAAGGAAGAATGAATAGTAATTGATAATAATTCAAGGTTATGAAATGAAAAATTAGATAAGAGAAAACAAAGACTTTGGGAGAAATATAGGACTGATAGATTTTGTGGAAAAAAGGGGGCTTTTTGTGTTTGGAAACAAAAAATTAGTCTCAGCATGTCCTTGTCCTTTATGTGAAGGAAAAAGTAAGTGAGTTGATACTGTTAAAAAAGCAGAAGTATTTGTTAGTTTTTCTGTTTTAATAATTAAAAAGAAGGATGATATACACACAGGGATGATAAAATATTGCTCAGGTAAGTGGTTAACCAAGCATGGATTTAACAGGTAGGTGAGGGATATGGCCCTATGATAGTAAACACCAAAGTTAAACATCAGTTAGAAAAAAAACTTTTAAAATCTGCTGTCCTGAACAAACCATACCTTTTAAAAGTGGACCAGATTTTGCAGCACTATGAAAGTTCCAGGTCAGAAAGACTAATACTATGCTGATATTAAACAAGCAGGACAGCAGATTTAGGTAAAATAGATAAATAAAGCCTGTATAAGAAGTCTGTTTTCATTTTTCATTAACATTATGAATGTGATTGATAAAAAATGAAATTCTAGCCCAAAAGTAATATCTATAAACTTTTGCAAAGCATTTGAATCAGTACCACAAATATTCTAATTGGGACTGCACATGACCAGTGGGCTACATGGTAAATAGCTATGCACAAGATAATAGATTTCAGAAAGAAGGTGTTGATGAGGACCTGCCATTGACTGGTTCAACAGGAATCTGAACTAATACGGATGATATTCAGATTTTCATCAATAAACCTGTAGTACACATAAAGTCTCAGCTGCTGTTATGTGTGGACAACAGGAAACATACTGTAAAGAAATGATGATGAGAATGTAACAATTTTATCAAATTATCTGGATCATCTCACTAACCAAAAGGTTGACAGACACTCAAAAGCAATGACTGAAGACTAGGAAAAGAAGGAAAGGAATTCACTTAAAGCTTTGAAGGAATTTTCTTACTCCCAGACTGAAAAAGGCATTCCTTGGCCTTATCTTTAAAAACTTCAAAATTTATTTTAGTTAAAAAAAAAAATCTTTTTTTGCTTTTTTATTTCCCTTCCGTTTTAGCCAATTTTTTTTTCCAGTATAAGTGTAAAAAAATTTTTCTTTTTTCTACTTCTAGGGTTTTTCCAACAGAAATCCCAGTGCAGAAACAGTCTCTGAGGATGAAAAATGCTTTATTTTAAAATTTAATTCACATATTTTTTAACCACCTTTGTTCTCATTGTCCACGCACTTCTAGTTTGGTTGCAATGGGATTTTCCCCCAGCATTAAGATTTCAAGGAATGCCACTCCACACTTCTGCCTGATCCATGCTGTTGCATTGTGTGCGTGATCTGAGGCCTTTCTTATAACCTCCTGTAGATCTAGCCTTATGGTCACGAGGGAAAATATTTTACAGCTGACTCCTCACATTCCTGTGAAGAATTCACTTCCAGTTGTCATATTCCTTTCCATTCCCTTTTTCACCCACACAAACGCCCTTCCCTACGGAAGGATCATGTGCAGCTTCGGAAAAATTACGAAACTCGGGAAATTAACGATTCTCCTAATTCTGTAACAAAAGTGTTTCCATGTCCAACAGTGTTTCCATTTTGCTGAGAAGGACAAAAATTGGAACTCTGTTGCTTCCCCAGAAGCAGATCCTGCTGGCAGCCAGCAAGTCTGCAGTCCCCACTGGCTTTGAACATTGTCCACATCATTCTGTATTGATACATGTAACCTTTCTGCTTCCCATACTAATGCCCATACATTTAGATGCTAAGGTTTCCTTCAAACTCATTGTTCAGGCGAAGAGCGCATGAGTGAGAGTAACATCTTAATTAGCAGTGTCACTGTCACATTTTCCACAAGAAAACCTTCCACTGAACCAGAAATTTCCCATATGCTTCTTTATATTGATTTGCACCTGTTGTCACTTCTGTGCCAACAAAAATACCTGAATGGAGTATGAAGGAAAAACGTAGTGTTTGTGGTGCTACCAGAGCCTTCGACTGCATGGCAGAGCAACTTACAGCTGCCAAGCACCCACAGACAGGTTTCAACAGCCTCTCACACTGTCCTGGGTTCAGCTGGGATAGAGTCAATTTTCATAGGAACCTGGGAGAGGGCACAGCTGGGACGGCTGACCTGAACTAACCAAGGAGCTATTCCATACCAGGTGCCACCATGCTCAGTATATAAATGGGGAGTGGGCTAGGGGGGCTCTCTTGGCTTTTGGTGGGGAAAGTGGCGGAGCATTGGGTTCTCAGTGGTGAGCAGTTGCACTGTGCATCACTCGTTTTGTATATTCTTTTATTAGTACCGTTGTTGTTGTAACTTCTCTTTTTGTGTTGTCCCAGTAAATTGTCCTTATCTCAACCCTCGAGGTTCCAGGTTTTTTTTTCTTTTCTCCTTTCTGATTCTCCTCCCCATCCCACCGGAGGGGGGCGGAAGGAGTGAGCCAGCGGCTGCGTGGTCCTTTGTTACCGGCTGGGCTGAAACCATGACACACAAACCCAAGGCAACCTCTTGCAGGATGAAAAGATGAAGCCTGACCAACACTATTTCAGCACCAGTGAGCACCCCAGGTAAGAAAACATTAGACCAGTCAGATAAGTGTATCCAGAGAGAGCAAGACTATATGGGCACTGCCATTAACCAGAGGACACTAGTCAAATAATGAATTGACCTAAAACCAAAACACTCAATGGCCCGAGGCTCAGCAGAATAGCAATTGCTAATGATCTGCCCTCTGTGGAAAGAGCTCTTGGAGAAGGAGACATCAGAACAAGTGGCTGAAAGCCGCAAGAAGCAGCAGCGGGCTGTGGTAAGAGCTGTTCAGAAAACAGTGTGAACCCAGGAGCCTGAGAGAGGTCTTCCCTATCCCATGTCCAAATTCCTGCTGTTGCGCATGGGGCAAATGCAACGCACCCAACAAACATATGATACCCCATCTTCCTTGTAAAATTGGCATGCATGCGCTTGGCCTGCGTCAGGCAGCCTGCCTGATCAGCTGCCTGGTCCTACTACACTTGCCCTTGCTTTCCTCCTTCTGGGTGCCAGGAGGAGCGTTTGCCTGTGTCAGCCTAAATTGACACCACTGCCTACTGTCATCATGGTGACTACGAAATATTAGACATAGCAGGCATTTGCTTTCAACAAAGAGGTGTCAATTCAGGGGTCTCAAATCACAAGTTTTTGTTTCATCACATTGACTCTCTATACACTCTGCAAACCTCTGGTGATGCTACCATTTGCTTCTGATGCTTCATGCAGTCTTATTTTATGTCAGTGGAGACAACCCCATCCTTCACTGGCTCCACTGCCCTTCTGCTGTGCTAAATATCTACCAGAATCTGACCCTACAATCCTTTTCAGCAGATGCTTTATTATTTTGGCACCTACTTGTACCAGCCTGGAGACTGGGTATAATGTAGAGTGGTGGTTGCATGTCTCTCTCTACACACACTTAAGTGATGATCCACCCAGGGCTCAGTGTACAGAGTCTTCTGCTCAGATGCATCTTCTAGTAAAGCCATCACACAAAAAGCGAATTATACTCTAGAACATATACATAGCTTCTCTTCGCCAAGGCAAACCAACCCACCTACTTTGCTTCAGGAGCCAGTTTTTCCTATACCATCAACACAGGCCACTTCACCTCACTTCACTTGGTTTATATTTCTGGCACAAGAGACAGGCCTGAACAAATTCCTCAATGTTACTGTTATTTGAGGCCAGTAAAAAGCATTTCTGGCCTTTTCTGAGGTTTTCCAATCCCTAAATGACCCTCGTGTGTCTTTTCCTATACATTTTCCTGTAACACCTTAGGAATCACGGTTCTGCTGCCTTTAAGCAAAATTCCATCAACAACTAAGATTTCTCCCTTCAGTCTCTAACAGTGTCCAGTTAGCATGCTGTCTGGCCCACACTCTGCTAAAAAGTTTGATTGCATGGAAGATTTGGAAGTGCCATCCTCTGCAGGTGCAACATCAGTCCTTATTTAACCTGAAGTTGAACAAGAAGTGGCAGATATTTGCTTGTATATGTGTGGTGTTTATCTAACACAAATCTTCTGTAACACCAAAACTCTCCCTGATTTGTTATTCAGTGTGCAAATTATACCCGTGTAGCTGAAAAAAACCACAACTCCATGCAGGAGAGAGGTGATGAAAAGTTGCATGAGTAAATATCATCATCTACGTGAGCACTTTGATCATCATTTTTTCTACTGATTCATGAACACCTAGTCTCCAATTTTAATGACAATATTTAGAAGGTACAACCTCCGCACCAGCACTGACCTGGAGGCATTCACAGCTTATTTAGGTACATGTTTACCATAGATATTGCCCTTATCTTAAATAGGGTCATATCACCAGGTAGAACTCAGTGTTCTCTCTTTTATAAAGAAAAAGAAACCTTTGGGTATCTTAGTATCTCAGTGCCCAGTACAGTTCCAGAGGGTGGGCAAGAAAATTGTATTCCCTACCATGGCAATGATGGCACCATCTCCATGAAACAAAAGCCTGGACACCCTTTCAACAACTAATATGTCCCCCTGCCTCTCTTTTTATAGATTACAGTTTTCCAAGTTGTTATTTGCCTCTAGATTTCATTTCCTGAGCAAGACTGCCATGCAAAACTAGCTTTCCTCTTAACCAAAAGTCCTGGTATTACACAAGTGTGATCTTGACTAATGCACCTGTATCCAACAGAAAATTTAAAATGTTAATTTACTCTCAGATAAAAGTCCTTTTTTTGCTGCAATACTCCTATGAAGACCTTCTTTCATATTGTAAGCATTTCATCATCAAACACTTGCCATTCTACACTTATTTTGATATCCATTGCTTTCTGCTGCCTTTGAAACCCATGGGTCTTCACCTCAGGTATCCTTTTATAATCTTGAGATTTTCTGTTACACACAGAGTTATCTTGTGTTTTACCAAGGATACGCACTACATCTGTGGGAAGAAAACTAGGCATTATGGCTGGATGGACCCCTCATGTGAGAGCATCCACCACTCAGTTTAAATGTAGCCTTAACTTCCCAAAGGTAGCTCTTAACCTTAGATCAGTTACACTGATTTTTCACTTTTGCTTTCATAATCTCCATTTAAAATGCATCATTTCCATGCTAGGAGGAGGGGTACTGTGGAATGCAGTACTTCTCAAATGTATGCTATACAGAGTAATAGTTAGCCTTTGCTGCCCAAGTTAAACCTATGAAAAAGATGAGAAGGGATGTCAGCAATAATTGTTTTCCCTTACCAGGGCACCTGCTGCCTAAAGCCCCAGTGAAGTGCTGTTTAAGATGCCTTCAGCTATCCTCCACACTTCCGGAGAGTTTCAAATTCTGATGCGTTTTTTAAGAGCTCCATGCTTTCACTCAGGTATTTTGTTAGTTCGTTTTACATCTGGCGTAAGTGCAGGTAACCATGTGGCACCTTGCAGTGCAACTGAACCCTTTGGCCTGCACCTGAGGTCTGACAAATCGCCAGTCTGCAGCTTCAGCTCCTGCACAGCATCATACCGAGCTCCAAGAGGCTTGCCCCAGAAATGGCAGAGCGCATCTTCTTCACCAAATGGGCTCAGGTGCGGCTTCCCCCATCAACTTCCATGCAAATCAGATTGGACTAAAAGTACTGAACCTATCTTTGGTTCCATGGTAAGTGGAAGTTAAACTATATAAAGCCTCAGAACTGCGCCAACAAAAAAGAAGATTAGGCCAGAACAGTGCACTTTTAAAAATCCCACCTGAAAAAGTTAGCAGTGTTGCCTCCCCACCCTGCCCTTACCATATGGCTGTGCGAACTCTACTGATCCAGGATCCCTAAGGGTTAATTTTGTGATCTGGGAGGCCAATGAGATAGCATTTTACTTAAAACTTGATTTTATTTTTAAAGGTTTATTTTAAATGCACCTGGTAAATGAATTCTAATTTGACCTTTAATTTGAACTAATGATCAGTACTAGTATTTACATGAACCAGATATGGGACAGTTCATAAATCTGGGGTCAATTTTTTTTTTTTTTAATTATTTGCTCACTGGGACATATGCATAAACTACAAAACACCATAGACTATTAACTCACATCTTTTTCCCTTGTGATTCCAAAGCCAAAGTGTTCCTCCCTCTCTGATTCATTTTTTTAATCTCTGAATCCATTCAAACTTATCCAATAAGTGTCAGTAAGTGATAGTCGTATTGAATAAATGCAGAATTAGTAAACCCTCTAATTCCAAAGTGTTTAGCTTCAGAGTGCAAAAAGTTAAACACTTTCTTGCAACACATTGTAAACATGTCAATGTGTTTAACATTTTAAATGTGTCCTGTTCCCTTGCGCATGTGTTTAGAAAAGAAACAGGTTATGATATTTAACTAGTGAATGGATATATGTGCTCATTCTTACCAACACTTTTTAAACACTTGTGGACGCTTAAAATTATGATGTGTTTAAGATTTGAACATGTTTGCTTTTCTACACTCCTAATCCAATGAATGTTTGATGCATTTTTTTAGAACAGCAAGTTTTTATCAGGCTAGCAAAGCATACAATTTGTAAATAGCAGTGCTTGATTTTTTTCTAACTATTTCTTCATTCTACTCCAAACTAGAATCTAATCAGGTGAGGTTTTAACGCAGGGTAAAGAGACTTTTCCCACCAGAAAGAAATGATTGTGCTAAGCTGAAGCTGATCTCATTTGTGAGGTGCAGAAGTAGCTACAACATTTCAAATGTGCTTTCTTTCTCAAAGACAAGACTCTGCACTACATGGGAAACACAGGAAGTTTGCAACTGGAATGAAAAAAAGTCAAAGGAGAACATCTGCAAACATTTTTAAGGAGGGTTTTTTTTATTATGTGCTCTATAGTTGGATAAAAGCATAAATTATCTGGAAATAAACTGGCTATACTACTCAACTACACACGTATGGGGTTACTCAGTGAGGAAACAGCAAAGCCCCATGCATCTTTGCCTGCTGCTTTACCTGAACTCTGCTTACTGGTCTAGCTGTTCTTGGGCTATTTCTAACCCTCCAAACCACCAAGCAGCTGCTAACAGCTGTCATTTAAAAAAACACAAATGCCAGCAATAAAATTTTATCTATCATTCCTCCAAATTAGCTTAACCTGAGGCCAAGCACAGGCAATACTCAGTGCTTACACCCATGACATGCTATTTCAGAACTTGTGAATGATAAAAACGGGTTCTTTTTTTAGTGTGATAATTCGAATTTCCCTGTAAAATCCAGTTGCAGTGGTTGTCAACCATTTCCATACCATGATCCTGTTACAACAAAAGAACAGCTTTATGTCCCCACTCTTGCCTACTCCCCCCATCTTCCACCCTTGAACCTGTCCACGGGAAAAAGAAGGCTACTCAAGATTCCCTGGAATATCTTTATAAGCCAGAAAAATAGCATTTAAAGACCTTCCAGAATTAGGAATAGACACATCACATTCTATCATGTGGAAAGGCAAAATTAACTAAGTTCTGAAGGGTATCTAATGTGTATGCCTTAAATCTTTTTCTTGTTCAAGAACCAATAAACACGGATAATTCAGAAAGCCAGGGGCTATTTTTAATTTTATTTGAGAGCCAGCCATCCCAACTTTATTCATAAATCTCTGTATTCCAGCTGTGCCAGTAAGCTCAGAAACCCCTGTATCATTGTGCTGGGGGCTGCACAAGGCCCTGAAAAGAGTTTGCATCCACCAAGGGGCCAAAGCAGAGATGGAGTATGCCAACTCTTCCAGTTCCCACTCCAGGCCAGGGGAAGCAGAGCTCACCTCCCTCCTGCCTGTTTGTGCCCCATCACCTCCACAGAGCCACCCTGCAGAAAGGGAACGGTCAGGCTGCTTATGAATGTAAAAGAAAACAACGTACTCACATAGCACTTGTATCAGCCTGTGAGATGCATGTCCCCACTTCTGAGATGTCAGCAGGAGTTTCACCTGGCCCTTCCTGAGTGACTGCCTAGCTTGGGCACGGACTGACCGTCTGGAGCTCTTCAGCTGGTGTCCTGCCCTGCAGAGAGGGAATCATGAACCACTGCAGGATCTTGCCATTCTCGTCCCCAGGCATGACAGCAGCCCAAAGCTTTCACATTTCTTGGCATCGTGAGTTATCTGGAGTGCTTCTCACAATTTGTTTTTAATGACAAGGAGATGAGGGTGATGGGGTTTGGTCACACTGTAGGTACACAAGTTTACTGTGGATCAGTATTCAAAGGCACTTTCTGAAAATTTTCAGCCTTCACTTAAGTAACAGCAATGTAAAAGCTCAGTGCTGGAGCCATTTAAAGTTTGAATGCCAGCTGCATTTTTATTGGCCGTCTGTGACTTCAAAGGGCTTTTCCTCCACTAATGCCCAAACAGGTAGGCTGCCCTGAAATCTCTCTGCCATGCTGACTTACCAATTTTGAACTGATTTTATCCGCAGGCTTTTATGCCTGACAATGAACATTAAACATATTGAGGCTGAAATGAATTTCAGCATCTCGCAGTCCAGCTACAGCACTGACACTTAATCAGGCAGGGGATGGTTCATCTGAAAATATATAGTAAAGATGTTCTTTGTAGCCACGTAAACCTTCATCGCTTATACTTTAATCCCAAGACTTTAAGACAAAAACTTCAGAAAAGCAGATATGCTGCTGCTGTGCCAAGTTTTTATTTGTAAGAATAGGGAACAATGAGGAAATTCAGTTGGATGCTTAATGTATTTTTCAGTTTCAACAACCTGGTCTTTACTACACTGTTTTATAAGAGTATCTAAAGCCCTCATCCCAGATCAAGACCCCATTTGACTAGCTGCTGCTTTGACATAATAAGGGACAGGCCTTACTACAGAGAGCTTGCAGTCTGAGGGGCAGAATTACACAACAGTGTAATGGTTCAGGTACCATCTACCCATATGGGTACATCCACAGTACTGTAAAGAAAGTTTTGGTGCTAACACCATATATAACAACAGTTGTCTTACTGTGTGAAAATGGAGGGATTTATTTAACTGAGACACATGGGGCAATTTTCCATCTGGTTCTTGAGTGCTGCTCCTTGGGGCATCTCTAAACCCTGTTCCACTGCATGTTATGAACAAGATAGAAGGCTCCAAAATGCTGCAGATGCTTAGACATGATTGAATTTATGAGTGTCGTGGTTTAACCCCAGCCAGCAACTAAGCACCACGCAGCCGCTCACTCACTCCCCCCCATCCAGTGGGATGGGGGAGAAAATCAGGAAAAGAAGTAAAACTCCTGGGTTGAGATAAGAACGATTTAATAGAACAGAAAAGAAGAGACTAATAATGATAATGATAACACTAATAAAATGACAACAGTAGTAATAAAAGGATTGAAATGTACAAATGATGCGCAGGGCAATTGCTCACCACCCGCCGACCGACACCCAGCCAGTCCCCAAGCGGCGAATCCCCCCCCCCCCCACTTCCCAGTTCCTAAACTAGATGGGACGTCACATGGTATGGAATACACTGTTGGCCAGTTTGGGTCAGGTGCCCTGGCTGGGCATGAGAAGCTGAAAAATCCTTGACTCTAGTCTAAACACTACTGAGCAACAACTGAAAACATCAGTGTTATCAACATTCTTCACATACTGAACTCAAAACATAGCACTGTACCAGCTACTAGGAAGACAGCTAACTACATCCCAGCTGAAACCAGGACAATGAGGTCTGATCTTCAGGTACTATTGACCATAAGGAGATTCACTGAAATAAGTTTTATAATAAAATGTTGGTAGTGCAGGCAAAGATACTATAAAGACAAAAGTCATACATATTTCTAAATGACAACTTAAAAATGCAGTGAGTTCATCTTATACGGTAATCATCATAGACTTCTTTCAGAAACAGTACCAGCAGAATATTATATTTTGATCTTAACTAAAATACTGGAATTCAGTGCAGTTGTCTGAAATAACTGAGCCATTCTACTGAACTTCTGAAACCAGAACCAAGACAGGGCAAATTTAAGCATTGTTATGCTTCCGTATCTTTGCCTTTGATACACACAGACAACTCTGAAGATGAACTCTTCAAATGAATTTCAAGACATACCTTCTGTGCTTGACTTTCAGGAGTATAGCAGATATTTCAGGGATTCCTCCTCAACTGTTCAAGAGTTATGTGTTCAAGATGATGGACAGATCTCGTCTTCAACAGTACTCCTAGACACTAATCTTTCTTCCCAACCACATGAAGAATCTTGCCAAGAAATGTCTGTTCAAAAAGAAGGAAGATCAGGATTCCATGGTCCTGGGCAGGGAAGAATTTTTTTTTCAGCAAGGCACGTGCTGAAGTAATAACACTAAAGCTAATTTTCAAGTAGGAGAGGGAAGACGAAAAGCGGGGCTCTAGCACATTTGGGGCAAATCTCTTTTTACTGTCTGCTTGTCATCACATGAGTTTTATGCTGGAAACAGAAACGAACACCCTGTCAAAATACTTCAGGCATCTGTTACTTAAACAGATCTCTCTGACAGGTGAAATAACAGACAGAATCAAAGACGGGGAAAACAGCGATGCGTATTTATTAATGAAAAAAATTTTAAAAATCTTAAGCAGGTCAATAAGAATGTACTTGTAAGATAATTTCATACTGAAAACAAATCCACTGACTTGTAGGTAAAGCCATGTTGAGAATCAATAAGCTAGCAAAGGCAGGTTTGAGGGCAGCCCATGATACCTGCCTGGGCTTTAGAGCAGGAAAGCCTTTGAAGTTGCAGACGGCCAATAAAAATGCAGCTGGCGTGCCAGGCTTATACATCTCCGGTGTAGTTTTTATATTAGTAATGTTTAAGCTGAAGTTGACCAACCTGAGAATATTCAGTTAGTTTTAACACATATGCAATTAGCAATCTGGCTGGAAGACCCTCCTATACCTACAATCTGGACAGAATGTTTATCATGCAACTGATGCTTTCGAGGGAAGTGTAACTGGCCATTCTTGCCACCTCCCTGCTTACCAGTGTTTTTCAAACTGTCCAATTTTGGTTTTGCTGTGTATACATTTATGCATCAACTATGATTTGCGTTAAACTTGCAAAATACACTTTACAACTCTGATTAAAATAACATGGGAAATTTTCTTACTTTTTTTTCCCCTGCTGAAAACACTTTTATATAATATATGATATATTTGAAGTATACTTCTATTTTGGATCAGATTTTACCACATAATTTATTAGGCATACAGTCCTCTAAATGTGACTAACTACAATCCCTATTTTAATAGATTTCTTCAGACATAGACACTTTGAAAGGAAAGAACGAGATACTTCTTCAGCATCCCATTGGTAGAGTGGCCTCCCTATGAAAATGGAACTGGCCCAGTAAAGTAACAGCTTCTGCTATTTCGACTTTCATCTTAACATGTACAGATTTCAGGGTTTCCAAGTGATCTGACAGAACACTTCCTGTTCAGGAAATAAACGTGTCAAATGATTTCTTGATTTAAAGTGATGGATCACAGTAGCTTTCTGTACTGCGGGGGTGCTATTCTCATAAAACATATGCAACCTTTATTACTAAAACAAAGGGGAATTACTCCAATATCACTTAGGGCAATTTCCTCAGCAGTTACCACATATCTCCAATGTTACAAATCCCAAGAGGAATAGGAGGAGGGGTGGGAGCTGGAGGTAGCTTGAATCCTGTGCTTGTTCTGGTGGCAGGGGGAAAGGAAAAACACTATGGCATGTTTGGGATTTGTGTAGTTTAATTTAAAAGAAGTGAAACCCTGTTTGAAAATAAAAGGAGCACACACAAATAGCTCATGAAAGAACTTTAACCACGTGACATTTTTTTCTAGAATCACTGTGATGCTTAAAAAGCTCAACACAAAGTTGCTGTGGTGGTAAATGAGGGTAATGACAGAACTTTCACACAATGTGATCTGAATTGCCTAATGAAAAAGTGCAAAATCACATGATTTTTAATAATATTCATCACAACTATATAACTTGGGATAAAGAACTAGATGTTTTATAAATGCTCGAGAAAAGGAGGATGCTAAGTTGGAAGAGGTCTAAAAGGGGAACAAAGAGCACTGAGTAACAATGTATGTAAATAAGCAAAGTAATAAGTCTTGGTCTATTAGGCAGAAGAGCATTCAGTAGGAATACAGAGGACTGCCTTCTTGTTGTTTATAGCAAAAGCTGTACTGGGATATGATTACCACTATGATGTCCTCATTAATTGAATAGATGGCAAAGAATAGGAAATGGCTACAAAAAAACATTCCAAGAATGTCTTAAATAAAATTTGAAAAGAAGATGAAGATGAGAAATGGCTCAGAAGACAAGTATTAAGAATGCCACGTGCACCCCAGAACCAAAGTCTGTCAGAGCTCTGTTGAGCTAGACTACGTGCAGAGTTCAAGAGATAATTCAGTCACAGACTATAAGTACTTGCAGGGGCAGTAGATCCATGAAAGTAGAGGGCTCTTTAATTCACCAGACATCGGCATAGTATTTCAGACTTGATATGGGCGTTTAAGTTAAGTTGTATGATGACCTGTCTTACACATTTCTGCATGTGATCACATCAGGTGATCACAGTGACTACCTCTTCGCCTATTACCAGAAAACAGCCTTTTGCAGACTCCCCACAACAAGAAATAACAGCACTTCTACCAGGAAGAAAATATAACTTAAGGATCTTTCCCAAAGGCCTCACAGCAAAATGGCAGAGATGTTCAGGGAAAAGTTACACCGGGGGCAAAACCAAGTCAAGCCTCAGGAACACAAAGCTGTTCTCTTACAACCACCTCCTTTGCCCTAAGTAACTAGCTCATCCACAGGTTTAGCTAAAGAGGTCAAAGTATCCCTGACACACACGCTCATCTGCAGTTTGCAGTTCTTTTCAGGTACACACAGGACAAGTGGCAATGGAAAGGATCTCATTTTATCTTATATGCTTGTAACACCAATACTGAATGGAAGAGCTGAGGTCATTTCCCTCCAGGTTCTCCTGTAGGCCAGAAAAACCAGGCTGTTCTGTTTGCTCTGCAAGAGCCGAAGCCACCATCTCTCACAGCCTGATCCCTACAGTTCACTCACATTTCCGAAACAATCCAGAATTTGAAAGGTGAATCCTCCTGTCGTGTGCCTGACATGAGTATGCACAGACTTACATGAAGACAACCCAGGCCTCAGTTCGGCTGTTTTTCAGTGTTTACCCATCTATCGTTACACAACCACAACTGGAAATTGCACCTATTCTAGTTTCTTATGCAGTGAGTACAACTTGTTGCCTACCTGACTGTAACAGAAATGCTAAAATGACAGCATCACTCTGTACCAGCTGTGAGGAGAGAGGGAGGTATTTAACTTAGAGGGAAGTTCGTTCTTGCTTAAAAACTAGTAACCCCAGTGGGAATTTGGTTTGGGACTCCTTCTCCTATAATTGCATCCTGTATTTGCTAGATAGGTCTTTGTTGAAAAGCTGAGCAATTTACCAAAGGAAAGGTAAAGAAGCAGAGGCGACCCTCGTATTTCCCTTTCTCTTGAAGGAGAAGGTACTAGAAAAAACTTACAGAAAAAAAGCATGAATTTATTCTAAACTGTCTCTAGTAGACTGGCTTTGAAAGTTATCAATTACAACTGAAAAGGGGAGGGACTTTTTATTGCTATTTTGGAAGAATATAAATTCTGAAGAAATGGATGTGCATGAGGATATTGCCTTAACACACAGGGCAAGTATAAATGGCTATTCCAAAAATTATTGCATGGAATTCTACCAGACTATTAAGTCATCTAACATTTTATACCATCTAGAAATGTATTTTGTGGAAGACAAGACTAGACAAAGGAGACATCAAGTTAATTTTAAAACAGAAACATCAAGGAAAATACCATGTTCTAGAAGTTGGAGTGGGAATTAATTGCATTTTTATTTCCTACTCATATTACTTCAGTGCTTCAGCCCACTGAAATCAGAGGCCTATGGGACTAGACACTGAAAAACACTTCTCCTTCCTGAGGAGCTTCTAATTAAATGCAGGAGATGGCAGGACACCCAAAGTGATTTTCCCATAGGACAGTGGCAAAACCAGGTTTAGAAGCCAGTACATGCCTTGTTTCCACTTCTCTCTGCTCTGCAACCAGCCATGCTGTCAATGCAAGTAGTAGCTGGCCCTTTAAAAGCAACCAGACTTCATACCAAGGAGAAAACTGCGAAAAATGCTTTTTTGAGGAAAGTAGGGGAAAAGGGTGCAGCCTCCCAACAAGTCTGTCTATTTTAGAAAGTGGACACATCACCCTGCTGTGAATAGGAGGCTAATGTACAAATGACAGGACACCTACCAACTGCAGCTCCTCTTTCTATGAAAGATGAGACTTTGTTTAATTTCCTCTCTTATAATGAGCATTAAAAGACTTAAACTTGCATTTGTACCTTAAGCAGAGTTGCACTTTTAATTTTAGCAAATCCAAATGATCCTCTCACTGATAACCCCAATGCCATAAGAGTATGAATTATTGATATTGCTTGACTTTAATATTTTATGCTGCTGTGAAAATGGATAGCAGAGCCAAAACACAGCCTGCAACTAACTTATGAAGGTCATCTAAAAGAATGCCAAGAAACCAAAGTCTGCTTCCCCAGATCAAAAGAAGGTCTGCAAATTTTCTGTTGAGTTATACTTTCCTCTATTATTTATTAGTCATACACAGCTGAGCAAGGTTTGAAATAAAATACTGGAATCTGAAATGTATTCCAGGAGAAAGGCTTGCTGTCATCAGCACATGCTATTGGCTACAGCATTTTGTAATGAACTCTAATTTTTTGTGACAAGTATTTAATTATGTCACAGATTGCAAACCAGCTTCTTGCAAAATACACCAAAGTAATCTCCGAGTGGCACTGCTAATTGCAAGCTTACTAGGTAAAAACACAAAGCATAGCTGAAGATGGTGACCAAATGGTCATTAACTGCCGAAATGACTGATTTCTCAGAGATCTTTACAATTAAGTGTCATATTCAATAGCTTACAACACCATCTATGATATCTGAGAAAAAATAGCATCTGTAGCACAGCTGGAGCAGCTGTGTTGGAAAATCAATCATTGCCTGGCAACTGAACAACTGATTTTCCATCAATCAGTACACAAGGCATTCTGTTAGGTTTATAAAACACATAAATTTGTTGCAGTATCTGCAAATGCAATAAGTGGGTTAGCAATGTAAGAGCAATAGATAAAAGACAGGTTTAAAGTGGCTATCAGGCTTAATATGAAAAAAGCTGTATTTATGCACGCTGTAAATATAGTATTAAGGAAATAAACAGATGAACTGCTCAGTGTGATTAGCTCCGACAATAGATAGAGCCAAGAGTAATCCAGAAACAAGGACTTTTTCCACTGTAGCAAACATCTTGTGCTACGTAACTAATTTTTCTTTTTGATAAAATGGCCATCCATGGAAACAGTTACTCCTGATTGTGCCAAGAACTCATAAATCCCTGTAAATTCCTGCAGCTTAGGCTTTTTTCTAGAATTTTATTGGCCTGAGCCCATCAGCGATACTGCAAATCTTATCATTCTGTTGAGATTACACCACTTCTATAATAATTTCTCCAAGCTCATTTTTTTTAAAGGACAATAAAGATTGTAACTGTTCTTCTAACTCTAACATAAAAGAAGAAGTGAGGGTGGGGGAGTTATACCAGAAATTGTACAAGTTAGTACTACAGCTATGATATTTTAATACTCATAAAACATAAGCCTATTGCCTAATGTCAAGCCTCAGCAAGGGGCAGAGATGCATTTGTGTGTAAAGTAATAGCCATAACTAGTCACGTTACTCAACAGACCTGCGATAGTCAGCAGCCCAAGCTGGCAATCCTTGAGAAGTTGATGTCCTTCCCTTTGGACACTACTGCCTCCGTTTAGACATGGCCACCTGGAAGGCAATAATCTCTTCATATAGCTTTCCCATATCAAGTTAGGAAGCCCCATCGCCCCTGACTCTGTTTTATCTAGGAGCACCTCTTATGACCCTGGTACCCCCAGCCTTTCCTCTTTGTGCCCATCAACCATCCCCCAACAGTACTGAGCTGGTCCAGAACGGTGGAATATGGCGTGGTCTTATACAAACGCTAACAGGAAGATCCACCCAAACCACCTGAAAAATGATATATTGCCTTAAGCATGCCTGACAACAGCTTTAGATAAACATAGGGAGAACAACCAATGCTTAGCATTGCAGAAAGAACAAGACAGTTGTTTATCGATGCAGTCAGGCAATCATAGACAAAATGACAAGGCAGGTGTCATAAATTCATCACAGAGGAAAGTTACCAAATGCAGAACTGTGGCCAATCTTAATTATCATAAACCTGTTCTTAATCAGTTTAGTTGATGAAGCCCTTCCCAAAGCAGTCTTCCTTCATGTATCTGGGAGATACACAAGGAATAGCACAGAGGCAGTTTCCTGTAAAAGCGAGCCATTTTCTAATTTAGTCATTTTGATTTTGATACAGTTATTTCTAATCCTGGTAGGCCTACTGGTCACTATGCCCTATAGTGGGTACTAAATCATTTTAAGGGCAAGAGACTACAATGATATACCAGAAAAAAAATGTAAGGCTGGTAAAAGGCAGCTTAATCTTTATATGATCTCCAGCTGTGAAATCCTACCTCGTGGTGCCATCACATACAATCCTATAAAAACACAAAGACTGAAAGTTTCTGATTTAGCCAGACTGATCCAGGTAGCATGTCAGCAATAAAGAAAAATTACTCTCTAGCTTTTCTTTGACATTCACAGGTGCTGTCTTCTAAAACTGCTAAAAATACAGTACCAAGATTGCAGCACTGAACGGTCCTTTGTGGAATAGTACTTAGAAAAATATCAGATGCTTGAAACAAAAACAATTTCATTGACTACTAAGAAATTCAAATAATTTCATACTACTTTAACCCTCTTCCCCCCAATATTTTCAGGAATGTTGACACACACTTTTTTTTTCTTTTTTTCTAAATGTGATCTGTTTCTAGTTGCTGTTTTTCTACATATTTGGCTTTCCCCACAGTTTATTACTTTGAAAAATGTGTAAATGGGACTTGAGATCTTTGAAGCTGAGAGCAAATCTTTGTAGGGAAAAAGAAATGTTAGACTTAGAATGCCAAACAGGATTAAAACTTTCCACTAACTAAAGACTTCCAGTTAGCACTAGTTTTGCAGCCCAAAAGATAAAATTAAGTTGCAATATATTTGTGAATACTTGTAAACTCTAGAAATCTTTGATATTAGTTCCTACTGTAACAGACAAGAAAATGCAGAGGCACATTTTAATTACCTGTCAGGAACTAAATAAAAGATTTGTTTTATTGAATACTCCCTGTGTGTAATATAACTATGGAAACAAGTCTGAAAACCAATTGACTTTCTATTTACTGGCTCCTAAAGAGCTATTAAAACATAAAAGTGAACTACTTAAAACCTGTTTGAAGTTTTATTCTTCTTTAATGTATTTTTCACCTGTTTGATGATTGTTTATACTTTGTAGCATGATGAACTGTGACGTTTTTTGCCACTTCATCATGTTGAAGATTTTGCTATATTTAAGGCAAAACATAACAATGTTTGCCACAAAAAAGCTGTTATAAGAAACCTGACCATGGCAGAAATGTGTTTTAAGCCAACAGTGACAAAGCTCTTCAAATTAATTTTCAAGCTCTTATTTCAGCTCCATTTCAGATGCAGAGAGCAAGGCATGTGCTGCACTGAAGAGGTGATCATCTAAAAGTAGTCAGAAAGGAACTGCTCTTACTACTGTTGTAGATATGGCAAATGGAAGCCTAGAAAGACAAGTGACTTGCATGATAGTTCTTCAGGAAGCACAGGGCAAAGGCAGGAATGGAACTGACACCCTAGTAAGTTGATAATCAGCCATTATTGATCTTCCTATTAGTGAAGTGATGTGTACCACCTGATCATCTAAAACAGAGCATTTCTTCCTGAATAAACATTGTGAAATGCCATGGTGTGATATCCAAGAATTTGGACTGTATCCTTACAGAAGACCCAACGTAAAATATTGGTCTCCATAGAGTAGATATCTTGGGTCTCACCTTGGGCACAATTCAAAATCTATCCACAGCACAGTTCTGGTCTACTGAAACAGATTGAGGTCTTGGCTCTCTAGAGGATCAGAATATAATTTTTCAATTGTGAAATGCTTCACTTACTCATTTTGACCAATTCTTCCTGTTCTGAAACAGCTGAACTGACAACACAAACTCACATGCCAGCGAGATCAAGATTACCTACCGTGTTGTAGTTATTATTCACCAGTATTACCATTCATTACTATTGACAACAATCCCAATACCTAGGATAAGCTCATGGGTGAATACCTGGGGGCAGAAGTATATCTTGGGGGCAGAGGAAATTATTTCTAAGTATTTTATTTTGGTTAGTTCCATGTCTTAGAAATACTCTGGTGTTTCACATGGCTATTAGCTGAATGTAATAACAAACAAGTAATGTTTCTACCATTGCCCTGTTACTCTACCCTGGCAGGTGATAACTTTCACCTACCTACACCATCCTTTCCTCAAGTATGGACTAGAGCCATGTGACATACCTGCGCAGGAAGTACTCACACCTTTGGAAACTCCAGCTGATGTCAAGTACCAAAATACATGGCCCTGAACATGTCACTTCTCTGAGCAGGCAGGCTGGACTAGACAATATCCAGTGGTGCCTTCCAACCTCCGTGATGCTGTGATAACACCTCCTCACCAACATAAGTTACCATAAGCATGTCAGGCCTGTCCCAGCTCCTTACCCTGGCTTTCCACAGAACTTGGATCATGTTCAGAATTCCCAGTTCATGTCCTCAAAGGGCTTCCTAAAAACCTCTCCTACAATGGAGCTCTCCATAAGGTGGAGTTTGCCTCTTCAGGAGACAGAAATCTTAGGGACAGGTTGAGCCCATGGAATGAACTCCCATAGGAAGGATAAACCTATTTCCTGAGACTTAGTTCTACCATCTTCTGGCTCCAAGAGCAAGACATTTCTTCTGCCTTGTGTTCTCCGATAGAAATAAAAAGCAAGATGTACACATGCAAAACCAAGTCCAATCTGACGAATGAATGTACCAAAACATAATATCCTATACACTTTTCTTTCCTGCTGACAGAAGATGAGTGCAGACACATGATGGATTTCAATCATCAGACTGAACAGCTGGAGAACACCCAAACCCAAACAGCTGGAGTGCACCCTTCAGTGCCTCAAGGGGTGCACTCTAAGCAACTATGTAGACTAGAACTTGCAGCCTGCCCAGCACTTATGGAAAACCACCAGTAAATAATAACAATGATTGTTTGATCACTGTACAACTTCTCTCTGCTAGCCTGAGGAGTAGGGAACAGTAAGGTTGATTGTACACTGGGTGGTCCTGAGGTTTTTCTTTAATTACAGTAAAATGTATCCAAAATAGAACAACATAAAACAGTCTGCTTGGAAAAATCAAACCAGCAAATAATTTTATACACACTTACCTGCTTGCACGGTTTCACCTCCATTTCTTCATTTTATTGCACAGTGAGGAGCAGGTGGGTCAAAGATGTGTTTCTGACTGTGTAACCTTAGCTTTAAAACTACTAGCCCCAGGTCTTACAGCCTGGAGTGAGATATACAGGGATATTTCTGTTAATTTTTCCTGTTTCAGTGGACCTCACTCATTAGAGTCCCAAAGCTCCCAAGAGCCACATGTTGGAATATCTTTTTCTCTTACTGATGGAAACTACAGATATCTAGAAGATTTTTGCCATTCATGCTCTGCGTTCAATTTGCCTTCTGAGCTTTGCCTTGGGTGCTGAGAAAAATGGAGGCGTTGGCAGTGGTAGTCAAGAGACTTTGTTGGACAGTGGTGTTTGTTCTCAGGGGCTTTTGATGTTTCAATTTATTCCTCCTTTAATGTGCTATAGCTCAAATACAACATTATTCTGAACAAACAACATATACCCTGCCCATTTGTGTCTACATCTGAAGGCATGGATTGAGCACAGAGAGTCTTTTCCAGTAAGTACAGGGAATTTCAACTTTTTCTTGGACGTTAACTTAATTTAATTGTGTTTCTAAGCCATGTTAGGCGCATACAAGACTGAGAGGGGTGGTTAGTTGGAAACCATCCACCACAAGTTTGGGATCTCAGCGTCAGTAGTCTAGAACTATTCAGGATTGTGTATCACACTAACCCCAAGGAAATTACCTTAAGCAATTATCTAATTAGGCAGAGTTTTCTCTCTTTCTTTTTCCACTTATATCCCATCTCTACCAACATCCTAGTTGTCATCTCATTTGTAACAATCACCCAAGAGGCATATAGGATGAGAAGTTCTCTGGCCAAGTCTCCCACTGCTTATACACAAATGACAGATTTGAAACACATTACAAAATTGCTTCACTCCTGCATTCCTAAGACAGCCCAAAATACTCAGCCCTATTATGTGAAATCCACCTTCTGCTACAAAGATGGGAAAGCCACTCAGCTCACACAAACTGCTGAACAAATTATTTGGAAATGTTACATGCATATGCTAATACGCTCGCTCTGCTTGGGTGGAGGTGCTCCCTGAAGCACCACTGATTATCGGATTATCTAGAAGACACCACATTTTTAATTTCACTCCATTTTTTATAAGCTGTGCTAATAAAATCTGCACCCCATGGAAACCCCCTGCTCATTAGCTATTAACCAGCCTCAGGCAGCACAAGTCTGTTTACATTACAAATAAAAGATAAAATATACCCATTGCCAGCTTCCCCCTTCCCGAGGGACACTTGTCATGAATCCATTCTGCAAAACTATCTCTTCACTACTCTCCCCTGACTTCCCCTTGCCCCAGGACACTTTGCCTTCATTTATCTCTTTCGGACTTAACAAACCACTACAACTACCTTAGATCAATTTCTCAAATCACAGTTTAATTATTTAGAAGGAAGTGAGCTTTTGCTCTCCATTAAAACAACAATCCCTACCCCCAAGGAACAACATTAAATCATTGTTTAATCCTTATTACTGCCTTAGGCCTCCCTTGGTACTGCAGTGTTGTTGAAACTTCATTTCAATATTTACCACTTAGATCACTTAAGGGCTGTCAGCTTTAATAAAATTTTATCAATTGGATACTTATATTATTCACAGTTTCATAAAAATAACAAGACCTGCCTTGGTATTTCACTCACATATGGGCTAATTCCTTTGACTGCTAAGGGATTTCATTTTATTAGCATTTACACATAATGTGAGCGATTTTTTAAACTGATATATATTGCATGAAGTCAGAAAACAGTGTCATACTAAGTTACATGAATTTTAATATATGCATCACTAAGTATACAACTGCAATACACACAAATAAACCAACAAGGTAGATTTCACTGTGCAGCCTCCTAAAAAGCCTGATCTTTAAAGAGATTTGTCCGTCGCAAACACTGCAGAGCATAGACCAGTGACAACTCTCTGTGGTAGGTATGCAATAAAGATATCCCAGATTCCTGGTTTGCAGAGGGTTTTGCTGTCAAAGAACATGTTAAGACTTCCCACATTCAATAAAACAAAGCACATTTTGACAGGGAATGTACCAGCTCAATCAATAGGCCAGCAGTAATACTGTATTCCTTCATATTACCTCTCAGATCAGAGGAGTGAACTATACCAAGTCTGAAAAAGGAATTTCCAGAGAGTTTTGAAATTTAGCTATACTCATTTAAGTAGGAATGGCCAATTTTTATGTAGTCCTCCAAGTCCTTCTTGGACAAGAGAGATTCCTGGAATCATCCAGCTACAACTACAGCCCAAGCACTTCCTAAATTTCTCTGGCAAGTGTGTCGTTTTTTGCTGCATCACTAAAAATACCATGACCTGTTTAAAGCTAGAAGCTACAGTTACTGTGGTCTCAGGTCTGCAACATGTTCCTCTGAGCATGCATAGTGCCATACATCTGTAAGTCAGATCCTTCTTTGGACTGGTACTATTGGCAGATTCAGCACCACACTTTTGAAATGATCAACTTGGCGCAGACTTGTCAGCCACAACTTCTTTATCATATGGTAGAACTGTATTCTTTCTGTTAGAAGAATGGACAAGGTTTTCCCCAAGTGGATGTGAATTTATACTGTAAAGGCAAGGATGCTGCACTCTACATTAAGAATAATTAATGCATTGCAAGTCTGAGAAATTTGCACAACAGGGATAACAAATATGCCAAACAGTTCAGTGGAAGAAGAGAAAAATCTACATACTTTTAAA
The DNA here is from genome assembly GCF_947461875.1 of Haliaeetus albicilla. Taxonomy (NCBI): domain Eukaryota; kingdom Metazoa; phylum Chordata; class Aves; order Accipitriformes; family Accipitridae; genus Haliaeetus; species Haliaeetus albicilla. Next base: position 17,246,040 of record NC_091495.1, read on the forward strand.
AAAGGTTATTTTTTCCAAAATAAGGTATTACAGACCAACTAACATTCCGGAGAGTATTCATGTCTATCCATTCTGCCTTTGCCTGAAAATGTCTCCAATTCCACAACCCATGCTTCCTTTTAGACTTGCCTCCCCTTACCATCTTCTTCACCATCACCCTCTTAGCCCTATTTTTAATAGATTCTCTCTCTTCTAGCAGCAGACTTTCTTCTGTTTTCTTTTGGTTTTCAATTTTTGACCTTCATCAAATCTCTCTTGAAAATATCAAAGAACTTGCTGTTTCTTACAGATAATTTTGGCTCTTTCACCAATTTTAAACCTCTCTGACTGCAGAGCCTATGTAGTTATAGAACCTAGGTAAAAACTTTGAAAAAAAAATAAATATAGAGGACTTAGAAGATCCTGGTTTATTTTAAATAATGAATCATACACTAAGGATGTTGATTGCAGAAATGTCAATTATTTAGAGGTCTGGATGCTGTTAAGTCACTTTTGGATATAGGATTCTTGACAGCTTTCCTATACATAGTCAGGAATAACTATTCAGAAATTGCACGAAACTGGACCAGACCGAATAGGAAAAATCTCCTCCTCCTTTAATAACATCTATGGCTATTTTAAATTGAGACTTTGCCACCTTGCTTTAATTTGAATTCACTTTGGAACACAGACTAAGGTGACAAAATCAACTGGCTGCTTGCGAATTCTCCACCACTACTTAGCTCCTGTGAGCAAGGCTGGATTTTGCTGTTGATGTTGGTGGAAATTCTGCCATCAGCTTCAACTGGAGCCAGGTAGTGTCTATAGAATTGTTTGAATGTTTATTACCATTTATTTTTACTGCAGTGATAAGAAGAGGTTTGAGTTGCAGACTGGGACCCTCAACATGTTCAAATGAATTCAACAAGAAGTCAAAGAGCTTCCAGTATACAAACAAGCTGTACCAAGGCAACTGAGGGCCACAACCAAGAACTGTGTAATATGCAGTGGTCATAGTAACCCAACTGCCTAGGGCTTTATTATAATTAAAAGACACCAAGAAAGGCTTAATTTTAAGTGGCACCTGATAATTAATGTTAAAGTTGAAAGCGTAGTAAAGCAGGGAGCATGACAATTAAACATGCCTGAGAATGCAAATATATGGATATGAAGTGCAGAGTGAATGTTGCCAATTTTCAAGTCAATTTTCCTAGTGAAAGCTCTAGTGGGGCAGACAAAAAACAGAGCTTATAAAAGAACCTGGTTGCAACCTTAGCCACAGAGTCTTGACTACAGCTCCATAATAAAATTACTAGTATATTAAGCACGTGAATGTGGGGTGATAGAGAAAAGAAGATTGGGGCCCCATGGCTGGCTGGCAAGCCAACTGTGATTTTAACTAAAAGCAGATGCTTTTCAAGAGAGAATAGGTGCAACTTGCTCTTTTATGCAAGTCACGCTCAATTCACAACCATTTTCTTAGATGTACACCTTCAGCACAGGAGTTCATGTGGCCTAAATTGAATGTAATAATCCAGATGGGAGTATAGCAATTCTGCATCCTTTCAACTAGAGGGTCATGTTACGCAGCTCTCCTATTTAAAAGCGTATAAAACTGCGAGCTATTCAGTGTGCAGCTGAGAGTGCAAGAGCTTTAATCTTTACATTATCCATATGAACGCAGTTTCTATGTTTGTTTATTGTGCCACACAAACCTAATTGCTGTTACTTTAGAACCAGCAACCACTAAAGGGCAACAAATAACTTCAGGCTTCGGTAAGAACAACTTTCACTTTTTGGTCACCAGCTCTAACTTAACCCAGGTCAACCATAGCCAAAAGCTGTCGCCAGCTGGTGGCATATGTAAAGCCAGTGGCCTGGATCCACCTGCACATATAAAATGAAGACAAAGGAATGCCCATGAATAGCAGCATGATCAGTTGGCTGAACTGCAGTGTGAGCAAGGAAATTGATCTGTAGTCATGTCTGAGGAGGATCCCTCTAGGCAGATGCGGATTGAAGAGCTACTTTCATTTACTAAAACATTATTTAGTTATAGGAAAGAATTTCAGGCTCTGAAACCTCCAAGCTCAGCCCCTTGCTAAAGGGCAAAGCTCAACCAACATCCCCAAGCTGCGACCTTAATTCATCAAGTACTACTTTCTTAACAATCACTGTGATTTTTAAAGCACTTTTTTATCATTTCACGTAATATCTATTTGATGAATTGATAGGTTTTAAAAGATATCTTTGGGAGGATGGATGGAACTCTGGATAATCTTTTTTGTTTGCTAGCCTCCCACTTTTCATGCTCTATACTCCTGAGCTAGATTGAAATATGCCAAATTGCATGAGCTGTTACCTTATGGAGCTTCCTACTCACAGAATGCATCTTTTGTTACACATGGAGGTGTTAATCCCTAGGTAATCAACAGCTGAATTAGTTCATAATGAAGATGAAAGGGTCCCTGGCTTATGTTGTTGCTGAGTCTTATAGGTTTTCTTGGTTTATTTTATTCAAAGGACTATGGGGTGTTAATAACTTCTGCAATAAATCAAATAAAAGTAATACAAAACAAGGCCTACCAGTAGCTCCATCCTGGGTTTGGCTTGCACTAGGAAAGGCAGCTTGGCATCATTGCAGGCACATTGTTAGACATTGGAGTATAAAGGAAGCACAGGAACTTTTACCCTTGTGTCTCCTGATCCTCATCTTCTTGTGTAAATGTATCCAACTGTACAAGCGTGTTACCTTACCCCTTTTCCATCACAGGTGACTGTGTAGCTCTGGAAAGAGAGTTAGAGAAATCATTTGAATCAGAAAATAGTTTACTTAAGGTACAGCTCTTGCCTCATGTGTCCTCCATGCCTGTGAATCAATTCAAATTTGTGACTGATTACAAAAGCCCCAAATGAATATTGTTCATTCAATCTTTTTGTTCAAAGTAGAAGATAAGGTTGCGTGTTTGTAGCTATGTTTTCATCAGCTCCATGTATGTTTACTAAAAAGAGCAGAGTTAACCAGCTCTGCTGTCACTTACAGAATTATTTATCCTTTTTACTGAAAATTATACCAATTCTATACTTTTAATAAAACCTTCACATCACTTTTTTCCCCCACAGCATCCATTCAAGGTGGTGTACAGATAGAAATCTGAAATACAGAGAAATTGGCGGAACCCACCAAAGTTACCCAGGAAGGGTTTGAGCCTAAGACTCTCCAGTCAAATCTCCACCCCACATATTTCTCAACTTGGAAATACTTTTTACACTTTTTACAGTTAGCACTGCACCATCTACTGTTGTGGTGGGTTGACCCTGGCTGGACACCAGATGCCCACCAAAGCTGGTCCATCACTCCCCCTCCTCAGCTGGACTAGGGAGAGAAAATATAATGAAAATCTTGTGGGTCAAGATAAGGACAGGGAGAGATCACTCAACCAATTACTGTCACGGGCAAAACAGACTCAACTTACTGCTTACTCTAGCAGCTTCTCACAGAAGCCACCCCTGTAGCCCCCCTGCTACCAAAACCTTGCCACGCAAACCCAATACAACTCTCCAACCCATGTGTACACTGAGTTTACCCTTTGAGTAGCTTTTTTTTTTCATTCCTCTATACTTGAAAGCAAACTGATCAGTATAATAAATAAAAAATAATACTGTGTGCTTACTACTGCATGTGGGAAACAGTAGAATTGCACAGAGCTCTTACTACCCAAGCCAATAGCCATCTGCAGTGCAAAGATGCAAAATAATGCCTTTAAAGTGATGTCTCTCTTTGGTTGCCCATTTTTGATAATAAAAAAGGAAATTCTACGTTCAGGTTCAGATCTGCAGAAACAACTCTTCAGCCATTGCAGGAACTCCATACAGAATTCCAAGTTTTAGAAGAATAAGATACACTGTACACAACCAAGAAGTCTAGGTAGTGACTCATGTTTAAACAGTTACACCATGAAGATAGTTCTATATTTCATTTCCATAAAAAAGAAATGTTCTGTTTGGATCAGTATTCATTTAAAGGCAGGTTACAATCAAATGCAATGCAATTTTGTATTATAAAGTGATCAAAATAAAACAAGTGAAAGATAAATCAAAATGCACAAACCAAAATCTATTTATGTTATTTGGAGACACTGTGGACTTGTCAGTTACTCTAGAAGAATTTTATGAAAATATAATTAAACTCCAAAATCAAATCACTTTTTGCTCTCATTATATATAAGCTGCTTTGTAACATGGCATGTCAGGAATACTTGCCTTGCTTGCATGATGAAAAAAATCCTGTTTACTTTTATTATCAAGCATCACATTAAGAATACCAGCCTGCAAGTGCCATACCACCTTTTAAAGAAACTAATTGCAAGCCACTTTCAATATTTCTTCTGTTTTTAATTTAATACCCTCAGAGAGACATAATTGGGCTGGAAGGGAGAGTATTCACTGAAGTCAGGAATTTGCTGTATAAACACAAACAAGGAGGAAAGCTAATACAGTAAGGGACTCTGGGATTAATTTTGAAATTGTCTGATTAGTGGATTGCTGCCCGTCAATAATTGCCTTAGATTTTCCCAAGGCCCCATCTTTATTGGAGTCTGGCAAGTGCATCTGCCCACAGATTCCGTCAATCAGGTCTTGCAGCTGAGAGGGTCTTCAGAGAAAGCACAATTGTAAGCCTGCTGGGGCGAGTTGTTAGACAAAGCAATATATATCAGGCATGATGAACAGTCAATCTCTGTTCCATTGATAACATTTTACTTACTAAAATTTTCCTATTCCATTTGGCATAAGCTCCTTCAAGAATTATTTTAGTGAAGCACTGTTTAGCTGAATTTGAATAAAAAAACAAAGGTGTTTCTGCAGGATACAGTAGGAGCACTGCACACACCTAAATAACACAGTACACTTATGCCTCTTGCCTTCTTTCCCCCCCTTTTTTATTTTTGCTGGTGAGATGAGCTTCGCCCCCTTAGGATGCTATTAGAAGTATGCAACATCAGAATTTTACAAAAAAAAAGAAAAATTTAGAAAAGTCACCCAGAGACTTTGGAGTAGATGTTGCCAAGGTGCAGCTTCATTTAATTAACTCTTTAAATAAGTAATTCCCATAAATAGTTCCAGGAAAATAAAACCCAAAACCTTGTCTCTGTTTTCTGCAACAGTAGCAAACTATGAACCTGCACCCTCAATCAAATGAAATGTGAACAAGCATTACTTGGCATGTTGATCTCCTGATCTGCAGAGTGAAGATCTGCTGACCAAAACCATCCTATTTTTAAAACCACCAAAATACATTTTTTAAAAAACTCTGGATAGTTTGTTTATTGCATGTCTGTTCCTAGACATATTTATGTCTATCTTGCCAGCAATTAGCCAGAAATATACAGAATAGATTTGTCCATGAACATAGTTTACAAACAGAAATGAAATAATGGAACAAAGATGTCATACATATTTATATTTTTGTTCTGCGATAAGTATATTGGACATTCATTTTTCAGCTACAATTGTACTTTTTTATAGTCATCAAGATACAGAGGAACTCCTGGAATGCTGTAATTGCTTACAAGCAATGCAAAAGTAACAAAGTCTGCCTCTGAGGCCAGGGTCCCTCATTTTATTATGACCAGCAAAGCTTAAGTTTGAGTAACAAACTCAAAGTTTGCTGAGTAACAACATAAATGTTGTAATTAACACTACTTTTACAGCCCACATCGTTAGCTTTTGTGGGTTTGGCAAGAAAGCTGATAGTACTGAAACGCAGTTTACCTGTACCGAAACATGCCACCTTCAAGTAAATCCCACCTGAACAGTCACACTCCTGTTTGGATACAATTGAAATCCCAGTCCACTGACAGTGGGTCTAAGTTTGGCTGGGGTCTCCCCCATTTATTTCTTTTTTATACACTATCATTAGCTTCTGTTAGGTAACATTGCCAAACAGGTTTTAAAAAGGGACTCGATAAGCTTGCGAAATGGATCCTGTGGTGTGATGCCTGTGATGGAACGAGATTGAACTGAGTGGAAACAGGACTCAGGACTGCTGTCCTACCCTTTGCTGCTAACCAGTTTTTAGTCTCTTGTTTAAAAAGCAAGCCAGGAAAGCACATTATAACATCTCTGGAAAAAGACCTTACTGCAGGCTGCAAAGTCAAGCACTCAGAGACTAGATGTGGTGGGTTGACCCTGGCTGGACACCAGATGCCCACCAAAGCTGCTCCATCACTCCCCCTCCTCAGCTGGACAGGGGAGAGAAAATATAATGAAATGCTTGTGGGTTGAGATAAGGATAGGGAGAGATCACTCACCAGTTACTGTCACAGGCAAACCAGACTCACCTTAGGGAAAATTAACTTACTTTATTGCCAATCAGTTGAGAGTAGGGTAATGAGAAATAAAACCAAATCATAAGAAGACCTTCCCCCCAGCCCTCACTTCTTCCTGGGCACAGCTTCACTCTCAATTTTCTCTACCTCCTCCCCTCCAGTGGTGCAGGGTGATGGGGAATGGGGGTTGTGGTCAGTTCATCACATGTTGGCTCTGCTGCTCCTTCCTCCTCAGGGGCAGGACTCCTCACACTCTTCCCCTGCTCCAGCATGGGGTCCCTCCCATGGGAGACAGTTCATGAACTGCTCCAGCGTGGGTCCCTTCCAGGGGGTGCAGTCCTTCAGGCACAGACTGCTCCAGCGTGGGTCCCCCACAGGGTCACAAGTCCTACCAGAAAACCTGCTCTGTGGGCTCCTCTCTCCACAGGTCCGCAGGTCCTGCCAGGAGCCTGCTCCAGCACAGGCTTCCCACAGGGTCACGGCCTCCTTCAGGAACCCACCTACCCCGGCGTGGGGTCCTCCATGGGCTGCAGGTGGATATCTGCTCCACCATGGACCTCCCTGGGCTGCAGGGGGACAGCCTGCCTCACCATGGTCTTCCCCATGGGCTGCAGGGGAGTCTCTGCTCTGGCACCCGGAGCACCTCCTCCCCCTCCTTCTTCCCTGACTTGGGAGTCTGCAAGGTTGTTGCTCACATATTCTCATTCCTCTCTCTAGCTGAAATTGCCATTTTGCACCCCCCACCCCTCCTGCCCCCTTCTTAAATCTGTTATCCCGGAGGTGCTACCACCGTCGCTGATGGGCTCGGCCTTGGCCAGCGGCGGGTCCATCTTGGAGCTGTCTGGCATTGGCTCTGTGGGACATGGGGGAAGCTCCTAGCAGCTCCTTACAGGAACCACCCATGTAGCCCCCCACTACCCAAACCTTGCCGCACAAACCCACTATACTAAAGAATACTATTTATACTTCCCCTTGGCCCCTTATAGTTATGCTATGGATATGCACTACACCATTGCCTTGCCTCAGACGAGTAATCACATAACAGCTCTCCTGTGGAACCCATGCCTCACTTAGTGCAGAGGATGGGCAGTCCAAAGGACACCCTTAAACACTTCCCAACTTTCATGTGCCTGATGTGTCAATTTAAGCACCAATCCTTTATTACCTTTTTCCACATTTAAAGATCATACAATATCAAGCACTTCTCCTTGAATAGAGACAGTCTGTAGAGAGTTACGCGTTCCCACATGGTTGTGATCTGACAACCACCAAATCAGTTAATACTGTAACTGTCACCGTGATAAGGAAAGTTTTCTAGTATTTCTCACAACAAACCTAGATACACGTTACATTTAAAGGACATAAAACATATGCTGAAATAATGAAATTGTACTTACATTTGAAAATAAAGCTCTGCGATGCTCTGGTTTACCTAGGAGTAAATGACTCACTGCAGAGAATTAGGAAAAAAACAAAAGACAAAAAAAAAGACTGGCATGGAGAAATAATGATAAACCAGTGATATTCTGTTCAACAAAGACAATAAAAGACTTGAGGAAGCCACTCCTCTCACAACTGGAAAAGGAGCAGAACTATTTTCAAAGGGTTTTGACTGCCAGCAATCCTGGTTTTGGAGATATGCTGAAGCTCCACTCCCATATGAGGGATTTTTTACCATTGTTTTGCTGGTCTCTCAAAAGGGACAAAGTGTCACTGTTCCAGCAAAGTCTGCAAGCAATGGAAGGCATGCAAAGCGACACTGTTCCCCCAAGAAACACACTACTGCAACTTCATCCAAGTGAGAAGCTTAATACTCTGAACTGTGGGAAACAGACTGTGACAGAGACTGTCAAGGATTTCCTACTGCCAGGCAGACATTTACCCTTTACATCATTTTGAATGTTTTTATTAATTTTATAAGCTTTACCACTTGCCCTTCTCTTCCATGAATAGTGCCACATATCATATATAACATACACACAATAAACTAAGAGTCCGTCAACAGCAAACATTGGAAGGCCTCATAAAACATATTGAAGATTAACATACCTGGGATACTTTGGACCAGTCCTAAACTAGAGAGTCCGTAAGAGACAACACCCTGAGAACATGCTCAAATTTAAAACTGAGTAACCATCTCAGCCATGGAGCACACCAGGGCAGACGATCTTTCAGGTAAGCAAAAATTTAATTTCTTTAGAGGCTAACAAGCATGTGCTTACATAAAAAAGTTAATCACCAGTGCAGATCTTAAATCACCGATGCTGTGTGCTCTTAGGAAAAAATTCTACCCAGTATACAAATAGCTGGATTTTCTGATATTTTCAGCTTCTGATTGGTTCTGCATTATCCCCGTGCACTGAAGATAGCAGCACGCTAATTTCAAGGGATCAAAGCAAGCTATGACAAACTCTAGTCTTTCAAGGACTCTTCCCACTAGGTATAAATGAGTAATAATTCTGGTGGCTGAAACTGCCCACGGTGATGGAGCACTCCCTCTCCCTGTGTCGACGGACGACACATATGCTACATGACAGCTGCACTCTCTCAGCCAGAAGTGCTGATGAGCAAGGATAGATCTACTTGTAATAAACTAGTTAGAAACAGCAACGCTGAGAAATGAGAAACAAATCTATTAACAGCACATACTTTGTGTTTCTCCCACTTGAAGCCAAATGGTTCCACCCTACTCTTCAGTAGCAATATGCATTGATACGAAATATGCAATTTCCTTTAGATGTAACAAAAACTTATACTTACTCTTTTTACCTTCATGTGAGGTACAGGGAGTAAGAGATAATAACCAGATTCAGATTCCATTACTACTATATTATCATTACTTTACTACCATTCGCATTTCATCTTCTTAACTTCATTCCCATAAGACCATTTACATCTCCAGGATGTTCTTCCCCAAATCCCTCCATTTCCCCCTTCTTGCCCCTCCCTCTCCTCATCACACAAAAAAAGCAGTCACCATGCCAATAGACAGCCTCTGGAATGTGGCAGTTTCCACTCTCTGCCAAGCTATTCCACACATTTAATTCTGAGGTGAAAATACTTTCCTAAGATTTCACTTCTATTCAGTTTTTGTAAATGACCCCCAAGCATAATAGTTCTTCTCATGACATTGTTTCCACATACCTCATTGTGAGTCACATGCAAAAAAAGTCACTGCTTGACCACAAATAAAGGCATAGTCTTTACTAGAAACACGACTGATGATGACATGAGAATGCAAAACTCCAGCTTAGCTGATTGCATACTGAAAATACTTTTCATTTAGTAACATACAAGTGTAGTTAGATAAATGGATCTGTAAGATAAGGAGAAAATAACACTTCGATTAACTTTTCTGAGGTGGTGGTCTCCTGATTACTTGTTGAAAACAAACAACCTCTCCACAGGTAAAAGCCTGAACTCAACCACATTTAATAAAGCTAAAGAAATCATGTGGTTCCTCAGTTTACAAAGTGTTCCCTTCTTTGTTGCTCCTTGTAGAGGAGAATAAGAGAGGGAGATAAAACAAACTAAAGTTTCTAATAATATTTAATGGACTGCTGTGTTGAGTATGCCTTAATCTTCTTCAATTCTGGAAGCCAAATAAAGTAAAACCTCTAACCAATGAAACAAGGAGAAAGCAGGCCAATTTCAAAAGCTTGCTAGTTCCTAGTTAATGACAGAGAGCAGGTGAGATGAGATTTGAGTGCTTTACCCTGAACTTTTTGTTAGATTTAAAATTTTCAATGGGATGAGAATCATCCTTCTCTGGGCATGGCCACCAGTCCTCTCCCATTTCCAGAGTGAAGAACCTTTTAGGATTCTTGATGCAGCTAGAACATGCCCAGGGGAGACTTAACAGCTATAGGAACAGCATGAAAACCAGCAGCTAATTAACAGCAGCAAGCCCCACTGTACAAGCTCACACAGAAGCAATACTCTAGCACTGGTCCCTCCCAGACTCAAGAATTTTGACTACTGATCTCCAAGTTGCAGAAGCTGTAGTAAAGGCTGTGGTGCAATACATAGGCTTCTTATGATCTGCTATTCAACTCTAGCTCTCTAGAAATTGCCATCAGTTGTAGAAAAGCTTTATGAGGACAGGTTGACCTGTCACAAGTGACTCATTTATGTTTGTCTGGAAAAATACCCAACCAAAGTTCCAACATGGATTAGATGGAATCAACTGGTCACCTCCTAGAGACACCTCTGAATAAGCAGCACTCTTCAACAGCCTCCTGGCAGGAGGTAACCTGTTGCCAGCACACATGTGCAACATCATTGACTGAAGGGACCATTTAGAAGCTCAACTGGGAACAGGCAACCAAAGGTCTCTAAAAACTAGTCACTGAGGTTTGCAGTAAGAAACGCAGACCTATCAGTTACTTGTGAAGCTCTATGGAGTATGGATGCACAAGGATTTCTCAAGATGAAACACTTCTAAACACTTCCAGCTTCTACATGCCTGTGAGGAAGGTGAAGAACAGTTGGGACTGGTAAACCGAGGTGCTGTCAAACCTCTAGAAGGTCTCTAATGGGCAGGAGTGGAATTACTGACTTGCCTAGCTTTTATGCACACCCAGACACACCAACTCCCTCACAGCTCTTTAGGAAGCCTTGAACAAAAGGGAGTGACAGAGTAACACAGACTGGCGTAACCAACTGCTTCCCTCCACTTTCTTACAGGACTGATAATCTTGAAGTTGGATGTCCTTAAGCAAAGCCAAGTAGCTACATAAATTACCCTCAGGAAGGCTAGAAAAGCAAAGGTGCTATTCAGGCTGAACCAAGAACTCGGCACTCGCTTCAGAGCGGGTGAGGCTCCTTATATAAAGCTTGGAAATTAGGCAAACATGATTCATGTTTGGTTTGTAGCTTCCAGGCATAGAGTTTCTAAGTGTATTTGTTGTTAAATAAATACAGACACCAAGTTCAAGACCCACTGCCACAAAGCTGTTAAGATTATTTGTTCTCCTGAATTATGCATTACCTTTGCTTGGTATGCAATTTTTTGAAGGCAGGTACCCCACAAAGCCCCAAATTCCAGCATGTCTATATGCCATATGGGCAAGCTTCTCCAACCGTCTGCTCCTCACGGAAATTCTATTTGTTTTCCTATTGATTTTATTATGTTTAACAGCATACTAAATCATTCCTGAGGTTGACAAGTTTCTGGAAAATTGATATATGCTGTCTAAAACTGCCTGAGGCTGGAATAAAACCAAAACAAATGGCTTCTTTTAAACACTTGATTTGCATTACTACAGCCAGGCATACAAGTGCCATCTTGTTTGGCAGAAGAATTCTTCTCCTTTGTGTAACATCTAAAGCACAGGAAATCTTTAGAAGCTCTTATGGGTCTGCGTATCGGAGGAAGGCAGTTGCAAAATATGAGACTATTTGCACGAGGATGGGACTAAAAAAGCAGATTGTCAGCTAAGATCAATGGGCTGGATTCTCTTGCAGAGAGGTTGAACAGTGAGTCCTTGGAATCTACAGCTTAAGGCAAAAGTAAAATTTTGAGTGAGACTTAAAGACTTGTATTTAATTATTCCCCTGAGAAACTGTACTTTGAAGCATTTAAGTAAGATCAGGATGAAGCAGCGGGTTTTGTTTGTTTGTTTTAAATCTTGGAGTCATCACCACTAAGTACTACAGAACTTGTTCCAAAGATTGGACTGCATCGTGAAGAGCATCTCAAATGGGATAAAGCACTCAACCAGTAATTTTTTTCTTGGTTCAGAAATTAAAGGGGCAGATGAATTAGAGAACAGAGTCTTGATGCTTTGATGTCAGAAATCTGAAAGCCATAAGAGTTCAAGAGGAAAGCTGATTAAGAAGAAAGAATTTTAAAATCTCCAGACAAAGATCTGACAAAACCTGAGAAGATCATATGAACACATATTCATCCTTGTTAGACTCTCATTACGCTGTTATACTGGCTATTTTCTGACAAATAAAAAAAAAAGAACTTGTAAAGAAAAAATATTTTTGTGGGAAGTAGTTAAGACACTGAATTAGCTGACAAATAATGGGATTGCATTTGCAGAGCTGCAGACATTTAAGACATTAATAGTCATAAACTTCCCATTTTGGTGTGATTAAAAAAATTCAAAGAGATAGAAGTGACATTTTCCAGTAGTCCCTGTGATGCCACAGAATAAGCTTCTGAGTTCCACTAAGGAGAAACCAAATCAGGTCATGAGTACATGAGCTGATTTGTAGGTCAGTCCTCTGAGTAAGCAGGAAGCCTCCTGTGAATGAACAGCAAGAAAAACAGTCTCAAGGAGATGTATTGGTTTTGTGTGGCAAGGTTTTGGCAGCGGGGGGGGGGGGGGGCGGGTTACAGGGGTGGCTTCTGTAAGAAGCTGCTGGAAGCTTCCCCTGTGTTCGAGAGCGAGCCCATACCAGCCGGCTCTAAGACGGACCCGCTGCCGGCCAAGGCCAAGCCAATCAGCGATAGTGGTAAAGCCTCTGTGATAACATTTTTAAGAACGAAAAAAGTTGGGACGCAGAGGAAATGGCTGCCGGAGAGAGGAGTGAGAACATGTAAGAGAAACAACCCTGCGGACACCAAGGTCAGTGAAGAAGAGGGGGAGGAGATGCTCCAGGTGCTGGAGCAGAGATTCCCCTGCAGCCCGTGGTGAAGACCATGGTGAGGCAGGCTGTCCCCCTGCAGCTCATGGAGGTCCACGGGGGAGCAGATATCCACCTGCAGCCCATGGAGGACCCCACGCCGGAGCAGGTGGGTGCCCGAAGGAGGCTGTGACCCCGTGGGAACCCCGCGCTGGAGCAGGCTGCTGGCAGGACCTGCAGATCTGTGGAGAGAGGAGCCCACGCTGGAGCAGGTTTTCTGGCAGGACTTGTGACCCCGTGGGGGACCCACGCTGGAGCAGTGTGCTCCTGAAGGACTGCACACCATGGAAAGGACCCATGCTGGAGCAGTTCATGAAGAACTGCAGCCCGTGGGAAGGACCCACGTTGGAGAAGTTCGTGGAGGACTGTCTCCTGTGGGTGGGACCCCACGCCGGAGCAGGGGAAGAGTGTGATGAGTCCTCCCCCTGAGGAGGATGAAGTGGTAGAAAATAACGTGTGATGAAATGACCGTAAACCCCATCCCCATCCCCCTGTGCTGCTGGGGGGGTTTGGTAGAGGATCTGGGAGTGAAGTTGTGCCCGGGAAGAAGGGAGGGTGGAGGGAAGGTGTTCCAAGATTTTATTTCTCATTACCTTACCCTGGTTGATTTGTAATAAATTGAGTTAATTTTCCCCAAGCTGAGTATGTTTTGCCCGTGACAGTAATTGGTGAGTGATCTCTCCTGTCCTTATCTCGACCCGCAAGCTCTTTGTTATATTTTTTTCTCTCTCCTGTCCAGCTGAGGAGGGGGAGTGATAGAACGGCTTTGGTGGGCACCTGGTGTCCAGCCAGGGTTAACCCATCACAGTCTTTTATTTAGAGAATTTTATGATAATCCAAAAGATATATACAAAAGTGCAGAAGATACTATAGTCCTCATGATATTAAAGATTAAAAAAATGAATTCCAGTAACAAACAAAATAGTACAAAAAGAGAAAATACTCTTCATCTTAGCCATTGAAATGAGCTACAGAAGAATATCAAGTTTATCTCCTTAGAGAAGGTCAAGCAAATTCAGTTCATTTGCTAAGTGCTTAGATACTGTAGAGATCATATATAAAGCTCAGCAGAATTTAGATAACTCTACTGATGGAGACAGCAGAAAATACTGCAGCATTATCAGTGAACGCATCACTTGCAGAAGAAAAAAAAAAATCTCAGCTTGTTTGCTTTGCATCTGTGTTTTCAAAGACAGTAACAGTTTCTAATATCACAGTTTCTAATTTCATATCAACAAAATCTACTTTGCACAAGTATTACAGGAGAAATTTAAAAGGTCTGAGAAACATGGTTCCAAGCCGTGCTGACCTTCATACCATAGAGAATGGTCTTTTTTAATTCAGTAGATGAATGCAGTGAAGTTAGTAAGATCTGTCTGCTTTTTTCTATCTGCTAAATGATTCCATAATCTCCAAAATACACTGTCTACAGCTGGATCTTAATTTTGAAAATTAAGGCACAGAGCTGGGAGATTAAATAATGCCAACCTTTTCCTAACTAATATATAGTCCCTCTGCCAACAGCTATTTGCACATTTGTAGTTAGAAACCTTGTCATCAAAGATGTTTGACACTCGCTATAGGTGCTTTCTGTGCTCATCTGTTACAGACAGGAGTTTCTGCCAACTTACAGGCAACTTTGATGACTTCAAAGGAATAAATGTCCAATATACCAAAAATTCCCTGGAAAGGCCACATACATCTGCTGTTGCTGGAGGCTCTTCTGCCACTGTACGTTGCCTGTCCTTTGCAAACTTGGCCAAACTGGTAAACACTTTGAAACACCATCGAAACAAAAAATCTCTAAGTGGAAGAAACAAACCTCATGTGCCAGGCACTCCTAGCAAGAAACAATAAGCATTCTTATTAAAACAGAAGTCTAGAAAAGCTTTGCAAGCATCTACAAACAGCAAAAGGTTTTTTTGTGGAGAATCGTGCCTTTAAAAGCATAGTGTGTGAAGACAAGTGTTGAAAAATTGTTTTCCACTCAAAACAGGCAGAAAAATATTTTATATCAAAGGTGGAAAAAAAATTAATGTCAAGTTAAAGGAGTCCAAGACAGACTAGAACTATTTTATGAAATCAGGAACATCAGGCCATGGGCTGTAGTCTGGTATTAAAGTTCAGGAAAGTGCATACCATTCAAAAAGTCAGACAACTGCGTCCTCACAAGCTGCATTCTTAAGCTGAAGTGTTACTGATATGTTACATATTGGAAAGAAAAAGAACTAGGACTGTTAAATCACTTGTAGAATGAGTACACTGAGAAAAGATGGACAGAAATGTTTTTATTTTGCACAAGTATAGAACAACATAAATGTCTTGACACCTTTGAGCAAGGTTCCTTAAACCCCAAGGTACATCCATATGTATTAATCAATGATAACTGAACAAGCAATAATAAGACAGATAAACAGACCTCCTAATAGTGTTGCTCATATAAATTAAAGTAGAATATTTCTGAACCAACAATACTATTAGTAGATGCTCTTTTTTCAGTCTACTTTCGAAGTGATGTCATCACTGACTAACTTAAAAAGATCACTTTTTTCTACAACTAGGTACCCTCTTTTAGACTCTCAATCAGAAAACAGGCAAACTGAATGGCTGGTTTTTTTGAAGGGGAGCAGTAGATGTGTCTGCTCATGCAGTACTGACTAAAGATTGAGACAGCAAACCTTGCACAGACAGAACAGATAAGAGATCTGTCTGACAGTCCACTGGAATTTCATTTGCTCTGCAGACAAAATAACAAGGTTGCTTGGAGGTAATCCAATAAACTGTTCCAACAATTATTAACAGAAAAGATTCAAGAAATGTGGAAAAACAGTTAGATTAAAAAAAAAAAAAAAAAAGCAAGGCTGAAGGTTTCAAAATTTGTTCCTTTTCAACACTGTCATTAAATGCCTGAATCTCCAGAACCTTGCTGACATTACTTAAGCTTAAAATGAAGGCTCAATCATAAAAAACCCTCTCATAAAACACGAATAAGATCCAATGTTATCCTCAGTCGAGGAATATCAACATTAAGCACTTTAACTTCCACTCTTTCTCCAGGACCTAACCCGAGGCTTCTTCTCTTCTTCACTTTAGAAAGTTTTGCTTCTGTTATGTTTCGCACTGGAATCAAACCTGCTTTTCCCACACCAATATCAACAAAAACTCCAAATGGCGTTGCATTTTCAACTTTTCCAGTCAGAACAGTACCAACACTTAAGTCTTCAAAGCAGACTATGCTTCTTTTGAAGTCAGGTTTATCAAAATCTGTTATAAGAAACAAGAAACAAAAATAAGACACCACAGAAAAAGCTTGCGTTATTTTCTAAGGGTTGTTTCCAGCTAATTATTTCTAATTAAGAAGTCATCCAAGGTAGCTCTAAGGTCCCAAATACTGCTTCATTAAGTTTTTTAAATAAAGACCCATCTGTGATAAACAACTGGTTTCTTGTATTTTATGAATCACTTTAAAAGACTATGATTAATGGAGTAATAAGTATGGTGAACTCCGTGGTATGAAACTATCACAAGAGGATCAGAAGCATGTAGTATATTAGCTAGTGACCGAAAGATTCTTTAAATTTTCTTGCAGCTAGGGAGAAAAGACTTGAGGTGACTCTTACTTGAGCTACATAAATTATACATAAAATTCTATTCCTATACAAATACAGGAAGGTGAATACTCGGTCTCATCAAATACTAAAGAGAAAAGTCAACAAGGCGCTATGCTTAGGCTTGCTGTTCATCTGCACCATGACATCACACGAACAACTGCTTCCCATGATATCACAAAATAAACTGGTTCTTTGCACTGACAACTTAAAAATCACACACACGTGATTATAAGCAGGTAATATCCCAATATATTAGAATTCACATTCTGCATTTAAGGGCATAGACAGATCTTTTAAACCCTCTTGTTACTTGCTTACCACTTTCTGCTCCTGCAGAAAATCCTTCTGAGCCTTCTCAACAACTTCCCTTTCAACCTTTCCCTACTGCTGTTTTACCTTTTCCAAAATACAATACGACTGAGATTTTCCAGAGACCATCACCAAAACAGGATTGTGACCATTTTCTTATATTCACCTTTGAGAAATAAAATACAGCCTGAAAAAGTTCATAGCTAAAATGTACTGAAAATCTGTCAGTCTGTAACTTCACCAGGCTGTGGATCTGTATTGGTTTGTGTGGCAAGGTTTTGGTAGTGGGGGGCTACACGGGTGGCTCCTGGGAGAAGCTGCCAGGAGCTTCCCCCATGTCCAACAGAGCCAATGCCAGACAGCTCCAAGATGGACCCGCCACTGGCCAAGGCCGAGCCCATCAGCGACGGTGGTAGCACCTCCGGGATAACAGATTTAAGAAGGGGGCAGGAGGGGTGGGGGGTGCAAAATGGCAATTTCAGCTAGAGAGAGGAATGAGAATATGTGAGCAACAACCTTGCAGACTCCCAGGTCAGTGAAGAAGGAGGGGGAGGAGGTGCTCCGGGTGCCAGAGCAGAGACTCCCCTGCAGCCCATGGGGAAGACCATGGTGAGGCAGGCTGTCCCCCTGCAGCCCACGGAGGTCCACAGTGGAGCAGATATCCACCTGCAGCCCATGGAGGACCCCACGCCGGAGCAGGTGGGTGCCCGAAGGAGGCTGTGACCCCGTGGGAACCCCGCGCTGGAGCAGGCTCCTGGCAGGACCTGCGGACCTGTGGAGAGAGGAGCCCACAGAGCAGGTTTTCTGGTAGGACTTGTGACCCTGTGGGGGACCCACACTGGAGCAGTTCATGAAGAACTGCAGCCTGTGGGAAGGACACACATTGGACAAGTTAATGGAGGACTGTCTCCCGTAGGTGGGACCCCATGCTGGAGCAGGGGAAGAGTGTGAGGAGTCCTCCCCCTGAGGGGAAAGGAACGGCAGAGCCAACATGTGATGAACTGACGACAACCCCCATTCCCTGACCCCTGTGCTGCCATGGGGGAGGAGGTAGAGAAAATCAGAAGTAAAGTTAAGTCAGGGAAGAAGTGAGGGCTGGGGGGAAGGTCTTTTTATGATTTGGTTTTATTTCTCATTATCCTACTCTGATTTGATTGGAACTAAATTAAATTAATTTTCCCCAAGTCGAGTCTGTTTTGCCCATGATGGTAACTGGTGAGTGATCCCTCCCTGTCCTTATATCTCCACAAGCCTTTTGTTATATTTTCTCTCCCCCATCCAGCTGAGGAGGGGGAGTGATAGAGCAGCTTTGGTGGGCATCTGGTGTCCAGCCAGGGTCAAGCCACCACAGGATCAAACCCCAATTGAGTACACAAGATGGCAAATGCACCAATAGGCTTTGAATGACATCAGATTTTCTACTGCAGGAATGTACATAATTACTCAGGTCCAAAATGGTTAATCCTTTTGTAACATTATACTGTACAGTGGTACTTCAATGAAAAAAAGCAACTAAACAGCCAGTCAGGGCAACGAGCACAGGGAGATTCAGAGGAACGATGGGAATCTTTTTATATGTTTGAAAACCTGTTCCCCTCCCCCCCCCACCCCCCCCATCCTAGCAGATTCATTACAGTTACCTGATTAGCTGTTCAACTTTAACGTTAAAAAGACAATTTCTTGCAAGAAATGCCTTGCAAGCTTTGGCTAGAAAAAGATTTTTAAAATAATGTGATAAAATATACTATTCTTTTCCTTTCCCCAAATAATTCTACCCATTTTCCTTTGCACTAAAATTATTCAGGAAAAATAAACAACATGGAATTTCAATTAAATTTAAGATGATACATAGGAAATCTACTCTTTGTCCACAATTCCCTAATGTCACATCTCTACTGTTGGGAACAACAATGGAATTGAATCTTAAACCAAGATTATTTTTTGAATCAGGGTAGGGTACAAATCATTCAATCTGCCTGAGCCCTGTTAGATGTGATGCATTTCCTCATTGACAGTCACTAGCAGGGTTACAAAGACAATGAATTACAGCTATACAAGGCTACTAGGCTGCCTACTCCAGTCACAGAGTCTGCCTAACAGTAATACTGAATGTACTGGATCAGAAGGATGTTTCTACTGAAGAGTCCCTTTTGGTTTTATATCTTCATATGTTAATAGTCTATCCTACTGTAATTTAGATGTGAGACCACCAGAATAAATGGAGACAGAAAATACACATTGTCAAGATCACTATTTATAAAATAGGCAAGGAAACCACTAATGAACTGAAAAAAGGGGGACAGAAATGTTATTTCTTTTAAGCATAAGTTTATTATTTGTTATTATAAGCCTGCATCTTTGCTGCCTACCTTTATCTCTTGCTGTTGTAAGAGAATCCAGCTGTAAGTTTCATTAAACAACAGCATCTCCCAGATGTTTTACTTCATTGCTTATCTCATCTTTCTTCCCTTCCACCCCAAACTGTTAAGCACTACTGCAAAGTTTTAACCAAGGTAGGTCACGAGCCATGTGCTCCAATTACACTTTTCTCCAGGAACCAGTGCAATAAAAGAGCAGAACTACACAGTACTACACCACTGCTCCACAGACCTTTATTACTACTGTTTCAGCTTGGTCTCAGCATTCCCCTCCATGGTGGAGAGCCAACACAGATTTAATCAGTATAGAGTCAACATATTGAAACTATTTCATTTGTTAACAGGCATACAAGCCCCTTCCCATGGCTGAAAATGCCATGATTTAAGACAGGATTCACACTCCTTACCTACTGAGCTGGAAAGAAACATCTGACTATGATATAGCCTTTACCTTGCCTGAGAAAAGAAATGGAGTTACACATCCATGAAAATCTACAACTGACTTTAGAAGAAGAAAACATGCTGCTCTAAAACTGGTATATAGAACAATCAAACTGAGATTACAGCCTTCAAAGCAAAGGTTTACCTGTTCGAATGTCAAAGCCTTCAGGCTGAGTCAGACCATCAATGATCAGCTGCAGCGTGTGCACCGTTGTATTGAGCCTTTTGGCTGTGCCTTCCAGTCCTTCCTTTTGAATTACTGCATTTACTTTTTCCTGCATATCTGATTTTCCTATGTCATTTGTGTTTCCTCCAATGAAAGATAAAAACCTGGGAAGTTCAAACAAAGACACAGAGAGAAGTTTGTAACATCCTTCAGTGGAAACTGAACCTTTGCTATATTTAGGGGGTTTGATTACTCTTGCATTGATGTGTGAACAAAATGTCTGATAAAAAAATATGAACAGTGAACAGTTTCCCAAGTGCATATCCTCTCAACTCATCATCAACAACTCTGAACTCACTGATCAGAGACATACATAGATAGAGTCTATCTGTATACAAGTATCTCCTGGAATAGATTACAAAATTGAAGCAAAATTTCAAAATGTAAATCGCTTCTCAGACTGATGATTTCATCTCATGCTAAAACAAAATCTGATTATGACTGAAAGATGTCTTTTACAATGAAAGTTCCCTAGAAATAAGTGAGAGTTCTATAATACTGTCATTTTTATCATCACTCTCATTCAAATTAAAATGAATGGCAATTTATTAAAACAACAATGAACATTTAAAATATTAAATTAATATGAAGAATCTTTAACCAAGTTTAAGAAAAACTTTACATGAAATACTTGTCTATGAACTTCATGATCAAGAACAATTAGTTTTTTAGAAACTAGGAAATTATCAAGTCAAAGTAGTTACACAACACAAACACCCTTATCCTTCCCTACTGTCACATACATACACACATTGCAGATTGAGACAAATTTGGACTGGCATCTAAAAAGGCTGAGAAGAAATACTTTAAAATAAATATATCTTGATCTGTGATTTTTTTTTTTTTAAATAAATGAAAAAACCCAAACCACACTAACTGAGGTTTTTAGTTCAGCAATGTTGGCACATGTGCTGAGAAGCGCAGAGAATATATGACAAAAATTCACATGCAGACCCTACTCCTTATTATCAGTAGTGGTGCCTTAGACAATGTTTACTTGTCACTGAATAAATGTCCTTATTTTACTGAAGGATTTAAAAATGCAAAACAAATCTTTAATGGATATAAACCAATAAAAATGAGGATGCAGCTCATAGAAGCTAAGTCACATTATACTAAATAAAGCAATTTGTCCTTTTCTCAGTAGACACTTCAGTTATGTGTCCTGCTGCCCTACTCTGCATCTCACCATGAAAAAAACTCATCTCCCCTGCTTTATCATAGCCCTTATTGTTGGAGGGAGGCACATGGTTTTTTGCGTGTTTTCCACCACAGCAGACAGGTAGAATTATTGTCCCTGGCCTTCAGAGTCCGAGTAAACATTCCTTCCAAATTCCTAAAAGAGATCCCTCCTTCCTGTCCTTATCCTACTTCACAAGTGTAAAGTACAAGCCACAAAAGAAGTGCTGACCAGCAGGTTCATGCCCTGCACTTGGGAGTGGTGGGAGACATTCCAGCTCCATAAGAAAGCAAAAGCCCCTGGTACTCATACCCGTGCCGTCCACCGCCCCCCCCCCCCCCCCAAAGCCCCTAGTACTCATCCCACCCCCCAAAAAAACCCAAACCCCCAAACATTCTGTGCTTTTATCAAACCTGAGTCTAGTATTTCTTTTGGCAGGAGACAGTGGGTTTTTTTTGTTTTCTTTTTTTTGAACCTGAAGAATCCAACTGACATTACTCAGGTGGTGAGTGATAAAAAGCTATATGCACTGAAATACAAAATTAAATTTCTTTTTGAGAAAATATAAATAGAAGGAACATAATGAAAGCACTATCTGACTTTCAATAAATCACAAAATTCATCTTTGAGCACAAGGGCAAAGCTTCACTCCAAAATGTCCACTCATTTCGCCAAAGGAGGACATCCTTTAAAATTGGCTGTCAGGACTTCCACTTTTTTACTGAATTCAAGTGCAAGCATGGCGATTTAAGTGGACTATTAGCTCAAACACATAGATTTGCACTTAATAGTGACAGATATAATTTTCACATTAATTTTCTTAGTGCATACAGATCTTTCATGTGGCAATGTATGAAGAAAAAAAATTAATAAGGATTCAGTGGATGATGCTGTTCTCAGGGTTTACTGAATTTTGCTTTGATTGCATTTCAACTTTTGACATCACTTTTTAAAAGTAGTTTGAGGCAGTTTGGAAACAAAGTAAATATCAAAAACAGTTGCCATGTTCTTTATAATATTAAATATAATTTTTTATTTTCCATAAACTAACAACAAAACACTACTACTACTCAAATATTTTGTCTAATAATAGCCTATATATCAAAAATATGAGACCTACTATGAAGCCATCTTCTGTTGGTCTCCAAAGAGCACTAAGAGTGGTTGGATTGATAATACTGAAACTGCACGTAGGCCCAGGCAAAGTGCTCTTTACACAGCTCCTTGGGGCTGCTGGCTCCTAACGCTGATGGATGGACAATGCCCTACCACAGCACTAGTGACAGGCGGCAGCTGCCCTGGCTTTGACTGACATGCCAGATGTAACACAACAAACCTGACCAGCCTCATGACTCAACCTTCTAAACAATGTATGCTTTACCGCCAACCCCTGTAAACAAGTTTGCTGACATTCACATACTTGGCTTTATTTCACTCCAAATGGAAATTCAGCTGAAGTACCTCCAAGTAACATTTTCTCACCATTAGGATTTCGCAGAAGCACATTCACTTTGTAAATCAATAACAGGGTGGGTTTTGCTGCTAATAAGTGCAACCACACGGAACACCCACCGATGTATTAAAAAAAACCCCATTATGTACAAAACTGTCGAACGTGTGGATAATGCCATCAGAATGCACGGTGCTACGTGCAGGCTGCTGGAAAGAAAACCAGCCTGAAACAGGACACAACCCAGGTGCCTGAGCCCTCAATTACTATTCATGAAAGTTATTTCGCTGCCCGCTCCTTCCTCTGCCTCCCCCATCCTCTGGAAATCCCAATGGAAGTATTTACCCGATATTAAAAAGGATTCCTCATCTACACAAGAGTGGTAGGTTTGGGCTCTATGTTATCAATTACAGTTGTTTACATAACTTATTAACATGGTTACTGCTCAGAATAAAATTTTGGCTCCACCTGAAGATGACGCTTAAACACATGCCCAAGTCTAAGTACATGAGAAGTCCCGCCGACCACAGCAGAATTAATAATATTCTATAAATCAGGCATTTGGTTAAGAGTATTTCAGAATGACAAGATATATTATAGGCTGAACAGAGCACTGTAACAAGGTACACCGTGCACATATACACAAAAGAAATAATCTTTAACAGAAACAATATATTTCTACTTTAGAAATTCTCACCTTTTTAGGTTAGGTTTTGGTAAATTTCTTGGTGATTACAGATGTAGTTTTTAAGAATACTGTTGAATCTAGTTATATATCTGATGTATCATTTTCACTCAAATGAACATAGCCTAAGGACACTTAGAATAATAATAAAAAAATCAATATAAAGCACAAATCTCTGACTGAACAGTCGTGCATTATACTGATCATTTCTATTTTTAAATGTCATTGCTAAGAACAAAGTTAAATGTTTCCTTATTAAAAAAGCAACCCAACAACTTTGAGAGTTATTTCAAGGTCAGAAAAAAAGGATATAGTTGGTAATAAGGCTGGGATATGGCTATGGGGGGAAAAAAGTTTCCCTTAACTTACATATTTTGATCTTCATAATGTTAAACTATCTCACTACAATCTTTGAAATAGCTCACTTACCCAATTTGTAAATGAGAGTTCCAGCTGCACAACATAAGAACATGAATGATCTATGCAAAAATGAAAGCCCTTCAAGTATTTTCCTGGCTACATATGTGAATTAAATAACATGTTGCAGTAGTTCAAGTGCTGTCTTTATCTACTAGAAAGATAAAACCTAAAGAAAAGTTAACAGAAATGGAAATGGGAAAGATGAGATGTTTTTTCTGAAGTGAGGTCATTCTTACAAGATATACTATCCTTATTTCCTCAAATGTTTAGTGTCTGAGTGAATGGCGAACTTTCTGTTCAAGGCACATCAACTCAGATAAAAGCTGCCAGAGTTTTAGGAGAGTCAGAACAGAGCGAAATTTAGCTGGTTTAGAGACTTCGAGTTTTATGGGTTTGAGATTTAGAGAATACTCAGAAACCTATGCAACCACCTTAGTTTTAAAAGCAATCTTTTCAGTCTGACAGGACCTGCACAGAATAGTCATGGCTAAATCACTGATGTTTTTATTTAATACATAATTTCATCCATCTTACCCAGATAAAGAAAGAAAAGTAGCATAAATGTAACAAATAAGCACATCATGTTCATTTAACATACACATCTGCACAAAATTATAGCACAGCTTTTGCAATGCTTAAAAGATAATGCAAATTTCAGTGCAATGCAAAAAACAGTCAGAAAAGAGTAAAACTATTACCAAGGGAAGTATTCTGTAAATTTTTACAAAGTTACTTTAAACACCCCAAAAAGCTTCTTCTAATGTGCAGGAGTTCTAAACCTTTGCAAGGGTTTTAGTCATAGTCATTTGTTTTATGTAATCATTTCCAGTAACACAACTTAAGAGCTGAAAGTACTGGATTCGTTACATTAAAGCAACATGATACGCCATTACATCTCGTCACAGTGCACACATGAATTAATGGTAATGCAACATAATCACTCTGAAAACAAAACAACTTTGCATTAGCATGCGCTTTGTTAGGTAAAATGTACATTCATGACAGTAGGAAACTTAAATTATGCAGACATTTATATTTTAGTAATGTTTTGAAATGCAAAAGCATTATTTTTATAATGCAGATGTTGACTGTTTCTGTTCTCACTAGTAATACAGATCCTCAGTTTTCAACTACTGATGCAGATTATATAGCAAACAATATTTGTGCATTCTCTGTAATTAGTTGCTGGACACGGAAAGTTAAAGTTTCAAATATTTAAAACTACTTATGTGGTTTAGCCAGATAAGGATATTTAACCAATATGTTTTTCCTCAAATGCATAAATTATTAATATTATAGATTATCTGACTGCATGCAGAAGACCAGAAAACACTCAGATAGTTTATGACATTTTGAATGTATAAATCTAAGAAACAATGAGTTTCTAAACGAGAACAGAAATTCAGATGCAGTTACACTGCCACATAGCCACTTTGCTACAATACCATTAGGCATGCTGTTGTTAGCTGCATGACTACTGATATATCACATAACTGAAGTGTAACCCGAGATACAAAATAGTAAAACATGATTAGTTATCCACAAAGAATTAGTATTACAGTTAAAGGAGATCATTCCATAAAAAAGTTCATTTTTTCTTCATATTTTTTTTTTAAATGCAACCAGTAGGAAGTTATTTAAGTTTCAAAAATTTCAACAAATTAAAAAATACCACTTGATTTATGGGTCTAGTATTTATAGTGTAACTGGAGGATAATTCTTTGTTATTTCCAAGTTCTTCTAATCATTCTTGTTAACTGTATATTTTACATCACATAAAAGTTTTAAAATGTCTTTATTGGATGGCAATTAGCAGTGAAAGCCTTTTCTGCTCTTCTATTTACTGACAAGATAACTTTCAAAAATATGACCTCTAAAAATCCAGCTACTACGTTAATAGTCAGACCTGTGAATGAACTGGCTTTCTGAAGTGATGAATATGACCTATTTATTAGGCTTAATGGTCCTAATTCTGCAAGTGTTCTCCTTATTAGGGTTAGCCATTTCCTGTTGGAAATAGTCACAAAGATTCACTAATTTACTAAGCTTAACTTTCTTTGGGGGGGGTTTAAAGAGAAACATAAGACTTTACCAGAAAGTATTATTTTGCACATTAAATAGCTTGAATAAACACACACCACACACACACGTTGTGTACATGCAAGTACAGTCTTACTGAAAGCGGACAAAAGATATTTCGGTTGACTTTGCAGTGAATTTAAGGAAAGGCATCCTATCACAGTAGAAACTCCTGTCCTCTGTAAAATATTCACATGTAGACTGCATTATTAAATAGAACACAACAATTTGTTCTCATTGCTCAAACACCATACTAAGTAACTATTCCCTCCCTGATCTCTATTCCCCTTAAACATTGCCTCAATTGCTCAGGGACAACTAGGGGACCCGGACAGAAGCAAGCCAGCCCAGCAGAGAGCTGGAAATGCCATCAAAGGACAAGTGTGCAGTTGCATAAAGGGCAGGGGAGGGAGACCTCTTTCTTTTGGCGGTCTCTCCCTAATCAACAGTTTTCCTTCTGCATTTTCTTACGTGTCAGTACTTGCCTTCAAAACTAGCTAGTGCAGCTTTTCAGAATAGCAACTGAGATACTATGGATCAGCTGCTACATCCACCCACGTAAAGAGTAGCAGAAACACCAGGAATACTTGAAAAATGATCAATCCATCAACAATGGAATATAAAAAGTTATCAACATAAATGCTTTGCTGAAATGAGCATCAAATCCAAATGTTTTACTTTGGTGAAGAATAAGCACATGAATGAGTGCTTTGCTGAATCCTCTTGGGATTCTGAAGTCCTTCTAGGGATATCAACCAGCACTGTCAATACCCAGCAAAGAGCAAGACATGAATCTTCACTGCTAGTCACTCTGCTCAGTACATCAAAAACTTCTCTTACGGCATAACCAACTGCAGCGAGTGGTACTATCCTCTACCAGGCAAGGTCCTAAACCCGGGTAATTAGCCAAGGAAGATCCTCACCTGCATTATGCTAAATCACAACTTTAGAAATATTTTACCAATATTTATAAAAGATCTAAGTCTGACTGAAATACAACCTGTCTGCCAGATGCTGCAATGTGAGCAGCAATACACATTCTGAGTGCCAACCTTTAGCAAAGAGCATTTTTATGAGATTTAAATAAAAATCAGTAAATGTTAAGGTTCAGTCATACGAAACCAACTGCACCCAGCAGACTGATACAACAAAGAAAAAACATTGCATTTTCTTTCCAGCATTTTGGTTTATAAGCATAACCTGGTTGTAACTTCTTGGGACTTCCCAAACGTTTCCTTGGTTTTCCTACCAGTTCTTTTACAATATGTACCAAGAAATTGGATATGCTCTACATGTTGTATTAATTGTATGTAGAAGATTCTACCACTATAAACTGGTTTTCACATATAGATTTTTCAGAAACTTAAAACACAGCTCTCCTTTGCAGGAAAATACACTGCCTACAAAGTGGGTTTTTTTTATTTAACTTTTAGGAAATACTGATTCATAATGTTTAGAGGTGTTCGTAAGCTTTATCACTGCACATGACAAAGCCAAGCTTTGACAGTGTGGAAACCATGAAAAAAAAACGTTTTGGTCATCTGCAGAGTGTGTTAAATCACCAGTAGGGTGTTTTCCAATTATTTTACAGAAATTGTACAGATTTTAAGTTAAGATGTTTAAATCCCATAAATCAATCATACCAGCACCATTTGTGCCAATGTAGTAAAGATTACATCAGTGTTTCCATTATAAACCCCCTATTTTTCAAGGCTTTCTAATTCAGCCATAAAAACTGGCTCCAGCCTAAAGCTTGGCAACCAAAGTCACCACTTGGGAGCAATTCTTCTAACCAATTTTTTTTTTTTTAAACCTGATTGGCCTTTCAAGCTACAAAACAGTTCAGAAAAAGAAAATTAGTGGTTTCAAATTTTGGTGAACTTCTATCCCTCAAAAACATTGTTTTAAAAACTGATAATTTTGTATGTCATAAATCTGTAATGTGGACTGCTGCTTTTGGGTAATTTGGAGAGAAGCAGTGGATAAAAATCACCAGCTTATTTAGTTTAAAAATAAATGTAATTTCCCATGAAAACTTTTAATCCAATAAAATTTTCACAGATTACTTTCTCTTGGCAAGATGTGGTAGATGTTGCATGAGGAAGCCTTTATGACTCATTTATGCAGCATCTATTCAATTCATTTTAATTTCTGTTGTAAGAGGTAAGTAATGCTGTCTTTTGATGCCTTGAATCAAATCTGCCCATCTTCTTCAAGACAACAACTCTGCCCTTTGGTAGCACAGACCCACTTGTGAGCTTGACATGGTCCCTGACAAAGTTCTATGTAACCACAGAAAAAGAAGAAAGAAATACTTTGAAGGCAGCAACGCAACAGAACTCCTTTAAAATGTATTTTGTTTAAAAATATATGTATTAAAATACTGATTCTAACCCACTTCTAACAGTCTCAAATTTTCTCATGCACATTGATTTAAATTATAAGAATTATCAATTAGGTTTTAAACCTGGTTTAGTTCTAACATGTTAAAAAGTCTTTTGGATGTTGGTTGATTTCAGTAAGACACCTCAAATCAACAACACAAACATGATTTGATCTTCAGGCACTCAGAAGCTTTTTGATAGGCTCAGCACAAGGGAATTACAAGCCCAGTCCCGTCCACTGCCTATCAAAGCCAGCAAAACTCGTCAACAGCTCTGATAAGCTTTGGACTGAATCCTCCATGCAGTCTGAATTCCTAGTAGAATTTTTTCTTAATTCATATTTAGGCAGCAAATTGGTTTGGAAAGCCATCTCCGTAAGTTCCGAGAAGCTTAACAGCTCATACGCTTTTTTTGAAAAGTAATTTTGAATATATAATCACTGTTAAATTATAGCATCAGTTGCTTGAGTGGAGGATGTCTGGTTTATATTTAGCCCTTATGTCATCAGTGTCAATTTTTAATACTGCACTTCTTGGCTTTTGTCAGTTTGCTGCAGAGCTGTATTTTCTTTTCTTCAAACAGCTATTTGCAATGAAAAACTATTAAAAGATATTTGGCCCATTCTCCACACCATTTTGTGATATCAAGCTAATGCATTTTAATACAATCTATACCATAAAAGTTATTACCTTCATATTTAACTAGCTTTCAAGGAAACTATCTCTTCATTGCAAGAAAAAGAAAAATACTGTTGAACATAGAGTACATTCATAGAAAGCACAGAGAGCACTTGGAGACTTCCCCCCCCCCCCCCCCATCAAACTATGTGTACAGATACTCATAAATGCAAGAATTAAGACAACAGAAAAAGCCCAAAGAAAACAGAAAAGACTGATTCAGTTAGAGATAGGTGCTATGCTTATTAGTTTTGGTGTTCCATTAGCTGATATGTTATTGTGGTTTTATATTTGTTTTTATATCAACTGATATCCTTTTGCATGAAAAAACCTGTACAGCACAATACCTACAACATGCACTTGGATCTAAACACTTCACCTGAAAATTCAGTCTAGTAAGGTAAAGTGTTTGATGAGAAACAGAGAACAGACAACGGCACAGCTGGAAACTTACTTTAAAGTAACTGCATAAGCCAAAGAGAAATGACATGACAGGTAGCACTGGTCTGTAGCCACATCATACTTCTGCAATGGCTTTGTGGCTCTTGAAGTCCGAGTTTGACCCTGAACACATTTTAAGAACCAGCAACGTACCTTCTAAGCAGTGTTGGCTGTGCAAGAGGTGGCGGCCACCTCTCAGAATCATGCATAAGCCTGTGACTCAAACCAGGGTCTTTTGGTCAAGGTGTAAAACTTGTGCTTGTTAAATTACTTTAAAAAAATTTTTTTTTTTTTTCCAAATAGCGCTTATCCTGGGTTTCCAGCCAAATTCCAAAACACAATTATATGATTTGTGATACCTACTAAAATTGTCTCCAGAATTTCAACTGTGTGTGAATATTTGAGCTACCCTATGCAGTAATAATCCCACTCAGCACTTCAGATATGAAAGTAATCTGCGCTGCTCTGGAAACAAAGTCACAATTTCCAACCAACCTTTGTGAAGGTATCATATGTAGATAAATTCCTATAGTATTCTACCACTAACTGGCTACACTTCTCTGCTCCCTGAAGCAATCTTTCCACATCAGCTTTTAAGCAAAGCTGGTAACACTGTAAACACTTTTACTGATTATTTTATTAGTGCACTAGGGCTGGAAAGCTGAAGGGACTATTAACCAAATCCTGACTACTTAATATTTAAATTGAATGAAATACAATATTGAAAAATCAACATTAATTTTGAACAACTTTTTTTTTTTTTTTAAATATTGACTCACTCTGAATAATCTCCAGTAGGGGTGATCAAGCTTCTTCACCCTATAAGCCACCTACCAAACATAAGATCATTAAGATCAGGACCTTGCCTGACTTTTTTCCACAGCTATGCACAGGGCAAAGAACTAGTAACAAATACCGATGCATAAAAAAAAGAGGGAAATGGTTGTGGAAAAGGAGAAACCAAAGTTACCTATACAATGCACAAAGAGCATGGACTCTAGCAGGCAATTGCTTGGTGGCCCTAGAATCAGGCACAAAGAAGAATGAACTGTGGCAGGGAGAGGATGGAAACAAAAGTGCACTGCATGCCTAGCAGAAGCAAAGCACACAGACCTATGCATAGGAAGTTGTATATGCAGTTATCTCCACCAGAGAGAGAACAGAGCACACACTGTAGGGAGGGTGTCCTAAAAACACAAGGTCCTGTAAGACTTTTTTAGATAAGAAACTCAAGCTTCATAAATTCAGAAATTCAGCATATCTCTCTGAGGCTTAAAGACAGTTTTGTTTATAAAACAGGAAGCATGACTTTCTCCAGGAATAATATTCTTGACAGAGATCATAAGAATCCTAAAGCATCTAGCTACTGCTGAAATTAGCTCCAGCACATTTTAAGAAAAGAACCTGTTCACTGCAAATCACTTAAAAAAATAAATATGTGCTGGTTTATGGTAGGAGATAATGTTTTCTCAAGAGGACAAGCAGAGTCCAATTTCAACCAGGGCTGATGACAGAAAGGATCACAGCTTATACTAGTATTTACCAGCTGCAGTATCCCCTAACCAGAGGCACACATGGTTTCCTAATTATTTTTTTCTGACCTACACAAAAACCATTCTCTTCCTTTAGCCAAAGGTCACTTAGTAAAACCACCACAGTGTTCATGTATTTGGGAACTTAATATATACATCTTAATTAGATCTTGCAATATCAGAATTTAATTTTAAAGCCTCACAACAATGACACATGCTCACATATGTCCATGCACTTGTGTGCACACTCAAACACATTCTGGTGGTCAAAATTTACTAAGCAGAAAGTTTGTTTGGCACATGCTGAACATAAACAACAATGTAAAAGCAGTTCTTAATGATGCAGAGGTATTAAACCACTGCTGACTGAATGGCATTTCAATTAGATTATTTTTAAGAACAAATAAAATTATGTTTTAGTTATCACCTTTTACATAATATATAGGGGCAAGGTAGAAGAAAAAAAAAATCAGGTTTTAGACATTTTTAGAACAAATGATTTGTCTCCACACTTTGTGAACCAAAAGTCCAAACTGAAAGTGATGTGTAGCATAAAGAGAGTTGGCAAACAGAAGGAAGTTGAGAAAAGTGGCCTCAATGAGGCACAAAGTCGTGATATGAAGAAGACAGGGTCATGGGAGAAAAGTCTGACAAAGTTCTGAAAATTCACTGATTTCGTCACTGAAAAGCTATGTGAAAACCAAAAAAACGAAGAACAACACTAAAAACTTGCATGCACATAAAAGGCAAAACACACCATTTGAAACCCTTCACTTGTACAGAACTTCTGAAGCATACCTTTTTCTTGAAGAAAGGGGAGAAAGCATGAAATTAATGTAAGTATTTGTGTCTCAAAAGGCTGAGCAGGCTGTTGTCAGGAAAATCAGTACTTTCGTTTTAAAAATTGACAGTGTCAATGCTTCAAAAACTTTCCCACTGCTTACCTCATTGCAATATTATAAGACTCTGGATGAATACAAGTTTGGTCCAAAGGATTGGGCTGTTGCGAGGCACACGGTGTTGGCTTACTCTTCTTTTTACCCTGTGCACCTGCTTTAGTCAAAAGTGCATGACTTCCAAGATCAGTTTTCTTATTACTGTCAGAAATCGAAAATGGACATGTCATTCATACTGAACAAGATCCTAGCCCAGTGCCCACATGTGAAAAACACAATCATACTTTCATACAATGTGCATTTAAAAAAAAAAAAGTACAAAACTCCTAAAAGGTCATTGTGAGTGAATTTTAACAATACAATTATAGCATAAAAATATAATATATCAATGTATTTTAAATTAATTTAAAATAGAAACAAACATTGGGAAAGGATTCTGTGCTTCATCAAAATTTCTTCATGATTAAAAGATTATAAAAGAAAACACTACATAACCTATAGTATCATTTGCAACCTGGATAGCATCTTCTGTCTGTAAAATGGGGACAATTGCATTTACCTACTTGATAAAGACCTTGTGAGGACACTTTTATACTTAACTGTCAATTAATAGTCTGCATAATTTTAAATTTGAAAAATTTATAAGCAAAATTTCCTATTCATACCATCTTTAGGTAAGCAAATTGCATTTCAAGCATATGTACAGAACAAGGAAAGTATGTGAGTGCTTGGACATCAGAACTCCTTAAACCACATTTATTGACTTCCTATGCTTAAATTTCCGACAAATTCTGCTCAAACATGGGCCAGGTCAAAATATGAAAAATTTCAAATCAAAAGCACTTGGACCACGATTTGCTTAGAACAGAAAAAAGCTAAAGGTCAAATCTACCACTATTTCAGAATTTATAAACCATTTTTGCAAAAGTATCTTAATACAGCTTTCCTTAAAACTTAGTGAATAAGTTACTGACTCCTAATCAGTTCGCTTCAGTTAGCATTTAGATTGGGCTTTTTTTTTTTTTTCTTTAATTGGCTGAATAATGAAAAGGCTCCAGAGTCGCTGAGAGATCCATGGACAGATTGCCTGCATTGGTAGGAGGACTTTACAGAAGACAGGAGAGCAAGAGATCTATCTTCATGTGTGTAGCATATTTACAACTGGCATACTTGTTTCCTTTAAAGTTTCCCTTAAGTAGAAAAAAAATTCAGGATACAGTAAAGGCAACAAATTACTCCTACTGGCAAAGGCTCCTTTCTTGCCTCTTTTTTTGTTTGTTTTTGTTTCCTAAATCATAAGTGGTTTCTGCTTTTGCAGGACAAAAGAGAATGCACTGAAGAACCCGGAACTAGCACTCGCACTTTGGGCTCTACCTAAGTGTAAAAATGCAAACATAACTTTCTTTTTCCATATCGATTTTGAAAATTACCACTACTTATTAACTTCCAAGTACAAAGCACAAAAACTTATTCACACAGCACTCTATAGCCATCAACATTATTAGAGAGAACAAAAAAAGAAACCTTCTCAAAGTCCATTTCAAAATCATTTGGTTTTGCCACCTTGGCCCACAAGAAATGCTGTGGAGGCGATGGTGTTAGAGCTTTATTTTGGCCTCAAACTCCAAAGTTATAGCAGATTTCTCAGGTTATACAATGTTCTCAAGTTTTATGGAATCTGACTAACATCAGAAGCATGCTCCAGCAAGGAAAAAAAAAAATAATACAATGTCCTTAAACATTTCACCAGTGAACTTTTTTTTTTGGGCGGGGGGAGGGAAGGCATCAGCCTTTTCTTCCTTGGTTGTATTGCAGCATTCACTAGAACAGATCTGTACAACATAAGACGTATTGATCATCTACAGCCTTGAAAGCAATTTCTTTGGTCTTCTGGAGCTTACAGTGCGCACCACTTGGCCTGCAGCATGTGCCTCCCTGCCAGATGGGCAGCCAATCTGTATACCTTCTACCCGGGCAGTAAGCCAGTCTTAATGTGCCTACCTCCTGCCTGGAAGTTACGCATGTGCTGTTTGGCTAGCAGCAACTGGGAATACAGTATTGCTTCTGAGCATTAGGTTGGCTAAAAAATAGCATGTGCTTCCCAGGAAAATATTTTTTGAGAAGAGTCAGTGGCAAAAGGGTGGGGATGGTGGTACCCCTGTGTCCTTTCTTAGTTCTTTATGTTGGAAGGAGAAATGGGAAAGGCAGGAGAAGAGACATTGCCCTAGAAAGGGCACTTGCAGTTGTGGAGAGGAAAGATTTCGGGTCAAGAGGAGCACAATAAATGCCTGCAAGAGGGAAAGGCTTGGTACAGAAACAGGGAATGAGGTGGCACAGAAAAGGATGACCCACTGTCAACAAACTGGACTTGGGAAAGGGCCTCACATATTTGAGACAGGAGGCAGTCACATCACACTTGCTAGGTACAGGAGTATAACACAGAGAGAGTTTGATCCAGGCAGGTATTCAACTTTCTCCCTCCAGGTAATGGAATCAAAACTCTCAAAAAATCCCCTCTAGTTTACTACCAATACATTCTGCAGAATAATCCTTACCACAAGAAAATGAATTTACAAATCTCTAAATCGTGCCTGAAACACAAGACTAAGGTTTATTATCTCAGATCACAACACTACCGCATGCCAAATTTCTTCTACCAATTCAGTGGCAGAATTTGTAATTAAGCTTACATACTTATTGAAACCATGACTTAGAGTACTAGGCTAATAAGCCATGATTATTCAGAGGAAGAACTATCTTCAACCACTGACTTCAAGAAATTTATTTGTTAAGATGTTGTCTTTCAGAGTGCAAAGGCCTAGGATTCCTCAAGTCTCAAGCCTGAATACAAAACAGAACAGGGGAAAAAGTCTTCTCATACTATTTTGGATAATTTAGTCAAGATAGCTAACATCTCTATTACCTGCAGAAGGTCTTTATATATTCTTGATTGAATCTGATGAAGCCAGCGCACTGTTGGAAGGATTTGGGACCCAGACCTTTAACTTCCTTAAGCTGTTCTCGGTTTATAAATGGTCCATTCTTCTCTCGCCATTCAATTATATTTTTAGCCCTGTTAGCATTCAGTCCTGCAATGTGTCTAAGAGAAAAGTTTACAGAATACATTTATTACCATCGAACAATCATTAATACAAGTGCTATCCATTACAAGGATACACATTACCATAGAAAATCTGGTTTACAAAACTTAAAAACAACTAAGAAATTTGCAAATAGACTCCCAGACCAAAGGCATCATCTAAAAAAGGATCCCTTCTCTTAGTTCTATGGAAGAAATCCACTCAAGTCAACAAAACTTGGTACAGCAATACAGTTCTGCACATACCTAGCTAGTAAGCCAGGGACGTGTAATTTATGATCTGTTGGCTATTTCTGTAATGCCAATTCCATTTGTCATGTCTTATGGCCTGCCCCCAGCTGCCCTCTTCAGGAAACGACATAGGAGGAGGGTTCAGGACAGATAAATTGTTCCTCTGAGAACAGCCCCCTCTCAGCTGTTCTCTTCCAATGGTCCTGCAACACCTTGCCCCAACTCGAAGGGCTGACGTCTGCTATCCAGAAGGAGAGTGGCTGGGAGCAGCTTGCCTTCCTCACACAATTTAACAGATCCACACAGCTTGTTCCTTTTCTCTCAGTTGCTCTTGAGATAAAAGAGCAGCTGGGAACAGGCTGCATGAGTTGTTCTGGGGGCAACTCGGATCTGGCAAAGAACTTACCTGTGAAGTGCAACTGCAGTTAGCCAAGTTCCTTCAGGAAGCAGTGGGTTTGCTGCACATTTTCTGTATGTACATGTGAGTACAACTGTCTGTGTATGGAGTACATTAATCATAGAAAGAGGGAAAAGAGGTGTGGTGGGCAGTTACTCCTGGCACTAGAGAAGGAAATGTCACCCATCTGGCTCCATATATCAGATACCACAGCTTAAGTCAATGGCAGCAGAGACCTGTTTGTGGAATGGCACAGGCTGATTCTAGAAAAACACCATCAGCAAACCCGGCAAGAAAAGTCAAAGGGGGGGTCGGAGGGGGACACGGAAATCTTTCCATTAATCTCATCTTCAAGCAAAAGTTAAAAAAATAATCCAAAGTTGGTGAAACCTCAGAATTAAACTGGAGAGACACACCTTTAGCCGTAGACAAAATATTCATCATTAGGAATGGAATTTTCTCCAAAAATTTCTTAGAAACATTATGAAATCCAGCTTATTTACACTGACAGAGGAACATGACACGGAGTTCACAGAATTTTCCACTGATGATCTCAAGTCTTTCAAGTACGATACTTAGCAGTAATGCAAGTAGTGTAGCACTGACACATATTACACGTGGAAGAGGTGACAACAACTGTATTTGATGCATCAGAACGCATGAGCAGAAAGCCCTGTTCATGGTATATTCTAGCTAGGGTGACAATTTCACACAGTACACATCTGAGAGAAACTTAGACCACATCTACACAGAAGAGCAGAATTGAACTGCTGAGGATCAAGTTAGATCCAGAACTTGATGTAGCACATGCATACACGCATCATAAGCCAGGTTAATTAGACCAAAGTACTTAGCCAACACGGTTACCACCTGTAACCATGACTGGACAGTATCACTCCACGTTCACAGTTTTGTGGAGACCCAGTGGCACCTCAGCCTGGTGCCCTCTGCTGAACTGCACAATATAGCTGTAACCTGCAGAAGGCTGACAGTGCTCACCCACTGCACTTGCTCAGGTAGGCTTTTATTCATGGAATGAAAGCTGGTGGGCCTCATTTACCAATAGGTACTGCTTGCTTTCTTACTAAAAGCTGATCTAAATCTGACAGAAGGTAAAACTGAGGGTAAATCAGGAGTTGGGCTAAGGATTGGATACACAGAAAAAGAATATGGACGAGAAAGTGGAAAAACAAGAATAGAAAGAGAGCCTCTTCTAAAATACGGAAAGACATTTTCAAGAATGATTATAAGGGGTTAAAAAATTAAAGACAGAGCTAGCAAGAATACATTTTGCCTAACTTTGATACCTAATATACTTATCACTACCAAGATTATGGATATTCTTTTTCTTCCCCTTGTGCTACAGAGGATGACAGCAACACTTTTGCTCTTCTGAGAGGCTGTTCAGCTAAATGATTCTGAATTCTACACACTTAAGAGAGAGAATGAGCTTTTAATTTCTAACTAAGAGAAATATAATTCAGAACATTTTC
Source organism: Haliaeetus albicilla (assembly GCF_947461875.1). Lineage (NCBI taxonomy): Eukaryota > Metazoa > Chordata > Aves > Accipitriformes > Accipitridae > Haliaeetus > Haliaeetus albicilla. The sequence goes on from NC_091495.1 coordinate 17,282,914, forward strand.
CAGGTAATTATGGTATAATTACTTACAAAAAAAATCAGTAAGAAGGGATACATTTTTCAGCAGTTTCCCCTTAAATCGTTCCTTTTCTCCTTTCCTTGCCTAACATTTACAACCTGTTCCACTTAGTATCTATAAAAATACCTTCTAAGAGACAGAAAGTACATTTGAAAATCCCTTTCTCAGTGTAAAAATACAAAATAATTATATCAAGTTTTTCTAAAATTGCAATGTTGGCTCAGAATTTTTAAATACCTGTTTTTCTCCAAAGAATAGTTTTACCCTGGACAATCATGCATACCCTTAAAAACTGACTCCTAATAATCCAGTGAAATACTGTCTTAATGTGTCATTTTCATGTAATTGGAAGTTTAACACAAGAGCCATTTGCTTCAGCTGAGCTTGAGTCAGATGGCAGACTAAACAGAGTCTCTGTGATCCAGAGCCATGTAATTACTGGAATAGGAAAATGTTTGACTCACCTTAACAGTATTTCTGAGCAGATGTTAATATCAACTCCTACAAAGCTGACACACTCTTCAACCACACTGTCCAGAGTTGCTTTGAGCAAAGTCTGTGATACATCATGCTGAGAAACAAAAATGGAGATATTGGGTTATTGAAATATCGAAGCATTCATAAATAAGAACTGCAAACAATATTAACATTAATAAAATAGTTGCTGGAATTATCAATATCTTATATGAGAGTACCAGTTAAAAACATAAATTGTAGAACATATTTTTAAGAGGTCTCCAGTATTTCTTTGCAACATCTTTGTTATGATACAAATCCCTAGAATAAGGCACTCTTCACATTACTGTATTTTTTTGTTTAATAACTATTTCCCTGCATCATGTAAAAACAAAACTATATTAAACTCATAATGATTACTCAAAAGGAGTAATGCTTCTGTTCATCCACTATGTCTTGTCTTTAATCTGACATTTATTTACCTATAATATCAGTTTATTAAAAATCAGACAATATTTTAAAAATAAGGTATTTAGAGAAAAATCACAAATACTGTACTTTTGCACCTGCACATACAAATGTTCGCAAAATCATCCTATTTATGAACATCACACTACAGTAGAGTTATTATTTCCTAAAAGAAAAAGCCAGGTATTGTATGAGGTGGGCAATACATAAGGTACATATCAGCCCTGCAGCATCAAAATGTTTCAGATTTTGAACAGATATTTCTGGGAAGATTGGCAGGTCCTTCACTGAAGCACCGCTAATGGAAATTCTTCCAGTTTCTCCATTATTGTTCATAGTGTGTTGTCCCCCCCCCCCCAAGAAAATCAGTCACACTTGTCAATGGTAAAAGTTCTGAAGCTCTAAGATTTCTTTTCCTCCACAACACAGGCATACTTCAATCTATAACTGCTAGTTCCCCACACAAGCCCATCAGTGCTTAGAAGTCTGACCTGGAGGGAGAAGCCTCTCTAAATGCAGGAGCTAATTCAATCACTATGTTGGCTTAGCTTCAGGGCTCTTATACATCACTCATGTAAATCTGGGTTGATCTGTTGTGGTTTTGTGCTGCATTCATTTAGGACATCAAGCTGGATCCATGCCAAGACACCAAACATTTCATATCCACTACTTTGTTTTACCTTCTAAGCTATTCGGATCTTTTAAAGATTTCACAGTTAAACTTAACATGCCAACTGCATCAATCCCAATCTACCAATATTGGTAATTCATCAAGCAGTGGTTAACAACTAAAACAACTGTAAAACTTATGGCACTGTATTTCATAGCCCCCTCATTTCGGGTAACAGTAATGTGATGTATTTTCATGATGTGATACATAATAAAGTTAGTTACAAACAGGAAGCACAAATTTTGTCAAAATTACTCCTCCCATATAAAGTTTGCATGCAAAAAGCCATGTACACGCATAAATACTGGCATTTGCACACAGTCTTGGCCTCACAACCGCAAAGCTTACTTACACGCTTTGCAGCTCAAATGTCAGTTTCTTCATACTAATGTGTTGCTACTACAACACAATGGCTTCTTTTCTGAATAAAGACATATAAACAAATAAACACATCCTTTCTATTTTTCTGACTAACTGAAGAAGCAGCTTCTCTTGGTGAGAATGTTGTATATATTCCGTCCTCCTCCTGCTGTCAGCCAGGTAACATACTAGAGCTACAGGCTTCCAGCTCACGTGCACACTCATGGAAGGATGCATTTATATAACACAGTACAAGAACCAGAATAAAATTGTTCAGAAACAACACATTTTCTCTTCTTTGGCGAGTACAGCTGCCAAATACCAGGCTATATTTTCTATGATGAACCACAAATTAAAAATTTAATAAGATACTAATTTAACAATCTTTTTCATTATGAGGAAGACAAAAGGAGAAAAAAATGCACAGTAGTCAAAATTTCCTTCTGCTTTTAGGAAAGGCTACTGATTTCAAGGTACTTGGAAGTTGATTATCATGTAGTTTCACAAGTTACATTAACAAGTTCCATTAACTGTAGCAGTTCTTAGCCACCTCTAAAAAAACTTGGTCTAAAACAACTATTCAGAATATAAAGTAGAGTCTGTAACAGAGAGCAGGGTAGACTGCTGTTTCCCTAGGTTTCAGTTACATTCCTGAAGATGATGATCATTCTTCAAAAGGAATAACATGCAGTTAACGTGATTTAAAACGGAGATATTCATCATTGCCTCCACAACGCCTTATAGCATAGGGTATAGCAAAGAAGGTAATCCATAAATCTGGCCTAATCTTTTTAGGTAGTTTTTTTGAAAGAGACTTGATTCAGCAGAAGCTTTATTTTCAGTCTGCTGAAAGTGAATGTAGATAGCAATTCAGCCAACTATACTCCCCCCAGAATAAGGAAAGGATATATCACAATCAAAAGCTAAGCATCCTGAAATACCTCTGCTAGTGGAATAAAGACCAGTGCTCACAGGTCCTAAGTTTCAAATGTGAAGTTGGCATTTAGTTGAAGGTTTAAGTTTGTGGACGCAATAGTTTGTGTGGAATTTGTGTGACAGAATACACACAATTTGGAAAAAACTGTAATATTCAACTATCTATTTCTTTTGCCAGGACAACAAGAAGTTCTCAAGTCTCTCAAAGATGATTTGCATCTTTTAACTTTAGTGCTGCTTGACAGACACCATTAAAAAAACAAAATAAGACATGCACAAGTTGGTTTTTATTACTCCAATACATAACAGTCATACCCCTTGCAATGGACATCACAGCACGTATGGGAAGGCATAGATAAAGTGTATGGGCAGATGTGACAGAAGAGGATAAGCATAAGACAGCATGGCTAAAACAACCCCTAAGCTACCAATACCTACCTCACAGAAGTAAGATACATTCAGCTAGTGAATGACGTTAAGTTGCAAATGCTAGGAAACCTTTCCAAACAGCAAATCTGACTCCCAAGATGCAGCTACTGACCATCACAGCTTCCTTTTGCTATGATGAAGAAATTTCTACATCTCTCTTTATACTGATACAAAGCACAGAGAAGTGTTATGAATTTACTTTCTAGAAGTAGTTAATTAAAAATATTATCATCCAAATACCATTGTCAAGACTTTGTACTTCTAACAGGTTACACTTCAGAAAGATTTAAAGTGCAGTGCATTTGCCAATCTTCCAACAATTTCACTCATCTTCTCAAATATCAGGTTAGATGATATTATATACTCCTATGTACTATTTATATGCGCTGGGGTGGTATCAGATTATTCAGACAGTACTAGAAGCACACGTACTCCATGCTACTCATTTGCTACAACAGGTCTGTAAAGACAAAAATCCCTGTCAACTGTTGCATTAAGCGCATCAGAATAAAACCTGCACAAATGAAGCCCAAGTCCCATATGCAAGGCTACTTTCAAAGTGTGCTTATGCAGAATTTTATGCTGCACAGCCTCCAACAACCCCTCCACACACTAACGTGGCAGATCGTTGCTTCAGCTGATCTCCTGCAAATCCTTCTAAAGAAAACGTTTTCATATTAACAGTAACTCTGAATACACCCCTGTGCATGAGGGTGTCCCTTCTAAAACTGATAAGCATTGTCTTTTCTTTTTAATCAGAATAACTCTTATTCATTAACTGTCTTTATCTGTGGAACAAATACAACTGCCCCAGCAACTCCCCCTTATAAAACCAGGAGAAACTAGCTCCCTCAGACAGTTGAACCATTTGTACCAGAAGCTTAGTCAGTCAAGCACACAAGGTGCCCTGACAGCTATGCCTAACAAGTAGGAGCATGTCCTTTGGTGTGAATTGTAAACATCATCTTGAAGTTACCACCCAAATAAATCACTAAGGTTTTATTAAAAGGATACTCAGAAATGACTACCATTAAAACACTCACTGCTGGAATCATAGATCTGGAGCAGAAGACTTCATTTTGTATTATGATCTCCAAGCAATAAAATGGATCGATACCCCCAGTTTATGGAAACTAAGGCCAGCAGAAATAAGGGACTTGCCACAAACTGCAGGATGTCCAGTGCAAATCTGCAAACTTTCTTTTATCATCATTCTCCAGAAGACAAAGCCACCCTGCTCCACAGAGAGCATTAGAAAGCACTTAGACATCTGTTGGCTTGAGATTTTTGTGTGAAGGACTACAGAAATTAATCTGCCCTTAGAAGTATCAGGCACCGTATTTTAGTATTTTTTTTCCCCCTAAGGAAATATCAAGTGAGCCAGGGAACAAGACACATTAAATTAAATTACTTGATTAATTGAAACTGCTACAGTAAATAATTGTAGCTGACCAATAAATGAAATTCAAACATTATATTTTTCTAATATTTTTATAAAGAGTATCCCAAATATTCCAACTGCAACTTACATTCATGAACCTGGAAGAAAATCAAGGGCTGCTATTTTGATTTCTGGTCATGATTACCACTCAAATTAGTCTGTGGCAAATCGGTTAAAATTACCAGAAAAAGAATATTATATTGCATATTTTAAAACCACCATTCTGCAAAGCCATGCTTAAAAAAAGCAATATAACTTAATTTAATGTACTTTTATTAAACACATCACAGAATGTTTAATACTAAAGAATAGTGTTTAAGAACACCTGTCTATTATGCACGTAATAGTTTTGTCCTATTATTATATCCCAATACTTCAGCTATCTTTTCTTTTTATGTAGTATGAAGCAGAGAGCAAGAATCATTGTTTTGCTCAGTTTCAAGAGCTACGCACACTCACTGGAAATAATTACTATTACTAAAAATCTTTCTGTTCCTTGAGAGGGTGCTACTACAAGTGTAATTGAAAGCCATTTACAAGTTTCAAAAACCTGTTGATATACACAAAAGGCAGGCAGTATTTTAAACAGTTTCTCAACTCAGTTATTTCTAGCAGTATAGCAGTACAGACACTGTAAAAATACATTTGTCATCAGCACTGACTAACTTTGCCTGACCAAACACACTAAACACTGGATTACTAGTGCTAGACTAGGACAACCCTAACCGGCAGCTTTTACATGGAAGTAAAATTACAACTTTAAGCTCTTCACCTTTGGAAACCTAACCTCCCCCCTCCCACCCCAAATACTACAATAATACACATAACTATAATGCAATTGCTAACTCCTGGTGCCCTATAAAATCGTAATTTCAGAAAATATGGTATGATTGCATGTGTCTCTGAAAGATAAATTTAAACAAAAAATTCTACTGCAACACACTGCAATTTTTAAATACTTATTATTTTACATTTACAAACATTAGTAGACATCGACACGATCAGCCCATGCATTGTTATTACTTTACAATGCCCAAGAGCCAAGAAAGGCACCTTCCAACACAGTTGAACAAGAATTATTCGTACCCTGCAGAGCCTACAAACGTAGTGCAGACATGACCTAATAATGCTGGTCACAAAGCAGTGGGGCAGGGAAGAGTTCTCAAGTCTGGGCAGCAACCTGCAGGTTCTTGACCCAGGCTCAGCATTACAGTATTATAACAAGATCAACAGTCATCCTAAATAAGACTGAGCTGCATGTCAGACAATCTATTTTGGTTTTTGATTATACCTCAATTGTCCTTTGAATCCAAAAGTCAACTTTCAGTGAAGTAAATGTAAGTCCTGAAACACTTCTAACACCTCATAAAACATAATTTTGTTGGTACCTACCATTAACTTCTGTATCTATTAATTTTAATATTGGCATGCAAGACTAGCCAACATGCTTCTTGAAAAAATACTTTTTTTCTTTTTTAAAAGTGGTCTAACTGTGCAAACTGAATGACATTTACTGAATGAGAAATTAGGTGGGGCAACGCATCCTAAGCAAAGTTCAAAACTATATTATTTTACAGAGATTCAATCCGTGGAAATGTGTTTTAAAATTTAAAAAAGGGAAAAACATTCCCAACTCATACTGTGGCCTACTTACAATCAACAGCATTTCAAATGCTTGTGAAACCACAAAAGCAAAATGCATTCAGGACAAGCCCTTAAGTACAGCAGGACTAATGTAACACAAATAGTCTAATGAGAAGTACCCTTTCATGTGCAGAATTAGAAAAAAAAATTAAAATGCACCTTGCATGTCAGGTGGAAACATTGGAAAGTTCAGGCAGGGGGGTTTAATCTCTAGCGTCCTCTGGAAAATCCCTTTCAGTTAGATTCTAAGAAAACAAGCTTATCCCTCTGATGTTTGAGAAAAGGACCTAACTTCAAGAATTTCTTTTGAAGATTGTTTGAGGTTTCTCCAAATGTTATATTGTTATAAGATATATTGTTATCCTATGTACTTAACTCTCATTTCTTGTTTTCAAAAATCTAAATTCTGTTTATTTTAACAGCATATTACTATTGCTGAAATATCTCAAGAGAGAGATATGGATTTATATTTTCAAAGAAAATGATAAAACAAAAACAAAGTCTGTCAGCTCTGACATTAAAAAAAGAAAACAAAAATGCACTGTTTAGCAAGTAAATGCTTCAAGTTACTTGCAAGTTCCTGGAATTCATCTTACAGTTACTTGTGCTTGTGGGCTAACAGAAGCAGTAATACTGCTAAGCTTGTTACACAAATTCAGTCCCATTGTTAATATGTCTGATTTCTAAAGCTAACTTTTTTGACACAAGCAAGCTAGCATCAAATGACATATATCCAAAACCATGTTCCTCTTTCCAGAGCAGGTACCAGTTTTCTCCAATGCATATTGTTACGTGACTAAGGGGCAGCAATTGGAATTGCAATTATAATCAACCATCTAACTCCTGGAGATTTCAGTGGGACACTTGCTTTTTCCAATAAGTAGCAAAGGCAATCACCCAAACTGCTAGGTGGAAAGCCTACATTTCAATTTCAGTACAAAACTGTATTTTGGGGCTGTTAAAGCTCTACAAATATAGGCAATATCCTGCAATACTACAGAAAGATAAAGCAAGGACCATCAGGAGTAGAGTTTCATACATCACATGGCTGAAAGTAACAAATTCAGTTGAGGATTTTCCTGAAAAGTGCTGAAGGATAAGACGAAAAAAGTTTACATTGATAGAGGTAGAAGGAATAGTACATTTCTAGAGGGACAAGACAGAAGTCATGAAGCCCAGGTGAGTCTGGAATTCTGGGAATTCTGTTTAGTCTGAAGTCAGTGACCATCCATCCCCCCCACAGCAGACGGGTGAGGAATGGCAGCTCCTGTGTATATAGTTCCAACTCAGAGCAAGGGGAGCCCCCAGGATATGTGAGGAGCTTGGTAAAAGTCTATATAAATACACATGCTTCTTCCAGCTCCACCGAAGACAAGCTGGGGTTCCTCTCACTCATCTCTAATGAGGAATGTGGTACTTGCAATATTATTAAAACCTCCAACAAAAATGCAAATTCATTTAAGGGTATTTTCTAGAAAGGAAAGATTTGTACAGTTGATACATCTTTTATTACAGCAACTTCTCGCACTCACTGGCTCTCTCAAAGTTAGTATACAAACACACTGAGCAACTGCTACACCAAGTGACTCACATCAGCAATGCACTGAGAATATATTTAATACAATGACATATCCATTCCCTCATTAGAAAAAAAGTATATGCCAAAAAATGACATTCAGCAGTTTTTTAATCTTTACACCAACAGAATTAGTCATGATACAATTAAGAAAAAAAAAAATTTTTTTATTTAATGTGACAGCAGCTCCTGAAACGCTTGCTGGAAAAAGCTTTTAGGTAATTTGACTTCCCTCAGTGCCCTATTCCCCCCCCCCCTTTTTTTTTTTAAGTGGATCAGTTCAAATTGAATATGCTTAAAGAACATTTTCAAATCCTGCTGTTCAGTTCTCTCCCTCTCTATTTGGCTCCTCCTTTGCTTTCATCAGGCACTCCCCCGCCGCACCCCCAACCTCTTCCACTGCATAGCTGAAAGCAAAAATAAGCTAGGAATGAAACAAAATGCAAGGCACTGTCCTGCAGAAGACACAGCCAAACTCAAATAAAGCAAGCTTATTATCTCTGCTTACTAAAAAGCATGTACTTCAGTTTGACTGACATGTGGCAACTCAAAAAAGTCACCCAGGGTAGCGTTTATTGAATGACCCATGGAAGACTGACATGGAAAGCTGACAGAAAACCAGGAAACACGTGAGAAAACAGAAGTTTGTTCAGTGCCAGCATTTATGGATTTGACAGGCAGAGTACGTAAGGAGCCATTGTGTCATTGACATCTTTGATAACTGAAACCAATATCAGCACCACCCATTATACATAACAGCAAGTTACATTTAAAGCAAAAGTATAAATAATTAATTGGTAAAAAAAATCTCTATGATGTAGTAAGTTTGTGCCTTTTTGAAAAATCTGCTCTGTGCTAAGCTTAACAAAATGTGCATTAAAATGTATATTTAGTACTCTTCCTACTACATACATAGCACAAGCAAAGTGTTTGCACACTAGAGATTGAAAAGTTGACAGGACTGAATAGTGAATTAGCTGTACTAACTTGTCAGCACTAAAAAATTAAATTATCAATGACGATTTTTAGAAGTGAAAAAGAACATCAACATTTCTCTTTCTCAAAACCAAGCAACATTTCAGAACCACCATCACTACTGACAGTATGTAATCATTACTACTAAAATGATAAGCATAATATAAAAAGTGAGAAATCAAAATGAACTGGTATAATAGCATAAACAAGAATAGTGCATGTACTACCCTGTACATGGAAACAGCAACTGAGTACTCTTGCAACAGACTTTTTTTTTTTTAAACAAACAAGATCTCAGCAGGTAGGATGGAAAAGCACAAATGAAAGAACACTTATTTTCTCAGTATCCCTGACAGACGCCATGATTTGTGGCCTCATAACATAACCCTTACTTTTATTCAAGGTCTTGAAATTCCTTCAAAGGGCTTCTTTAAAACATTAAAAAATATAGTGTTTAATTTATTTGTAAATGTATAAAATAATATAAAATTTTGTAGTGCAACAAATTAATAAAAATTGCTTGGAACAAAGTTTTATTAGTTATTCTCTAGTGGAAGATTTGTAAATAATCATTGCATTACTATTACTGACTTATAAAGTTTACAAGTTACTTACAAAGTTAGAGCTTTTAACTATTGCATATATGAATAAATTCATTGCAAATGTGTAATCTGATCGCAGATTATGGCATCACTCATTTTAAAGATTGACCTCTATTTCCCTTGCAAAATCTTTTTTTATAAAAGATCTAAAGCTTAACCAAACCAAGTTTTAGGCAAGCTTGAGAAATCATAAAGAAAAAAAAAAGAAATTAAGTATTTGAGAATTTAAGATTTAATCATTTAGAAACTCCTAAAACCTACCATTTTAAAACCAGATATCTTAATGGATTCTAATTATAAAAGCATTTAGTCCAAAAAGCAACTGTACTGCCTCAGGTGTGGTTTTCCTAAAGTTTGTAAGGTAGGGGGAATAGAGTTCTCTATTTGTACAAACATTTACAGCTGCAAGCTGGTATATCATTGAGCAAGAAGGGAATTAAAACCACCTCTGATTTTGCAGCACTTATGTCTGCCTCCCACCATTTGCAGAAGTATACCCTTACTTTACAAGGTGAAGAGCAATACAGAATCAAGGCCTGCTCCATTGAAATCACTGGCTTATGTCCCACTATATTAATTAAGGACAGAAGTTCAACAGAGGTTTTATCTGTGCTTTGCAGGACTGGGAGTTAAGAGATGAAGTACCAGATGGATCAATCAAATGATTAGATGGGCTTATTCAATGTGTGTCTGCTTTGGCAAATTATTACTACAAGAATCCAGAATTTTTAAATATGGGGAAAAAAATATTTATTATTGGATGTTCCTTTCTGTATAGAATTTGTATTTTAAGAACACCAAAAGACACTTGTTGTTCTAAATAACCTAGATTAAGGTATCAAGCTTTGGACTTTTTCTCACACAAGGCAGAAATTGCTCTGATCAGAAATTAGACAACTGAGATACCTTAGAGCATTTACGGCCAAGCTTCATCTTCTACAACACACAAAGCTTGGCAAGAAAGCTCAAGTGCAAGTCTTGTAGTGAGGTCTACAGCACATGGCTGGCTAGGCAGATGCAAGGAGCAGAGGAAATCCAAATAATGGCAAGATAAGCAAGACAGCTATGCCTGGCAAGTCAATGCCACTCCAAGCCTGCAAACTCATCTGAGTGAGACATAAATGAGGATGCAGGTCTCGGCCACACAAAGATTCACTATGTACCACCTGAGGTTCAAAGGTAATTCCTGAATCCAAAGGCAATCCCACAAATACACAGTTCTAAGTTTAATCAATGGAGCAAAGACCTATCAAAGTTTACTGATAAGTCATTTCAATATTGAGCATATACTCATCTTAATTAAAAAGAGAATCTAGTAGGAGATTAGAACTTTTCACTAACTATGGTAGATAGTTCAGTAGACTTAGAATAATAATTAGCTTTTCATATGACTGTAAAAACTAATAAAAGTTCAAGGAAGACAAAATATAGAGATCCATTAGAGGAAAAGTTTCAGAAAACCACTCTATTTTTTACTTTTAATAGGCAGTCAAGAATGTGAAGAGGAAAACAGCCTAAAAAGTAATAGCATTGGTGGTTCTGTGCTGCCTGGAATGCTCTTCCATCACAAAGCCAGAACAATTTCCTCTTAAAATAGTTAGCTTATCTTATTTAAAACACAACAAAACAAACCCTAGTCAGCCCACATTCTAAGAATAATTTTGTTTTTTTAAAGAAAAAGCATTTGATGTGCAGGTTAAAAAAAAGTTATACAAGGGTGTTTTAATTGCAATAGTCAGACTGCTCTGCCTTCAGGTACATTTCAGTGCCAGGCAGAAGACTCTTGCTTTCTGACTCAGACCAGTAAGGATATAATGCTTCCAGCAGATCAGGGCTAGCTGCAATTCTGAAAGGGGGTTAACATCATGTTACAACAGAAAGAAATCAGAGTTCAGAGATGATGTGGAAGCTTAACAAATCTCAGCTTGCTAGTTTTCTACCATAGCAAACCTCTCAAGTTCATATGCCACACTTGGAACACAGACAGTTCTGATACAGGTTTAAAATCCACATTCAACAATATCATTTTCTGTTTTAAAACAGAGGTAAATATTGAGAGGTTTTAGCTGAATCATGAATTTAGTGTTTCAGTATTCCTTTCTAAACATTCACAAATATGAATAATTCTACATGCACAAAAGAAATTCATATGAGGTGATCTGCTCAACAGGCTTCTGTCTCCATTCGAGTTCTATTTTTGTTTCTGTTAGCCATCTGAATACAGAAAGACAGAGAAATTTGACTGTTTGACAGTATAAATACAATTAGGAGTAGACATCATTAGAATATGCTTCTAACCTAAAGTAACATGTATATGACTTTGCCCATCACAAAGGACATAGGATGTAGTTACACGAAGTTATATGATTTGTGCCTCACGGTCATTAGTGACGAAAAAGCTGAATTGACTCCCATTCAGTCTTCTTTAGGACACGAGATCATTTCAGTCGAGGACTTGTAAACAGAGTTGAAGGCTTTGAGGATGAAAAGTAAAATCCAAAGTAATTAAATTATTTTTATTTTTTTTTACGTTACCAGTAATTGAACACAACCTTTTAAACAGGTTTAGATTTGTTTTTTGGGGTATTAGATGACCTGAAACGACATACCAAATAGCTGCTGTATACACACAGTATTTTTCCAGCTACTCATCCTGCAATGGAGAGCAAACTAGTCACCGAATCAGTCTCTAGCTACCACTTTTTGATTCCCTAGATCCTGCTCCTAAGAGTCTAGGAAATCTGCACATTAGAGTAGTGCATTCTCAAAAACTCTGAAGTCCCTTCATAAAACATTAACAATACTCTTAACTTCTTCCAAACTTTCAGTGGCAGAAAATAGCAGTAGTGCAGAGCTACAAAGTGGTGGCTGTTGGTTTTGGTGTACTTACTCAGACTACTTTGACCTGTAGGTGACAGAACTTCTGGGAGATATTTTCTTACAGTAACAGTTCTGGTTTTGCTAGGATATTGTGAAATTAGAATAGCAATAATCTCCCCTGCCACACATGCACAAACATTGCAGAACCTTTAAACTTCACGCTACTGAGATATAGGTATCAGAAAACAGTTCCAGTTTTACAGATGACAAATCAAAACCACAAGAACTTAGTAATTTCTCTTAAACCAAAGAAGAAGTAAATGAAAAAAAAAGGACCACAATTCTTCATTTCCTGTCTGCAACCTGAGCATCATTACCCAGAAGCAAACAGCACACATTTTGCTTCTCTGATATTTTATGATGTTCAGGCACTGATCGCTATGTTCTCTTGATTGCATGGTCCAGAGTCAGCTTACAAATGTTTTCATATCTTTGTTTTGAGTTGTCCTATGCATCAATGGAAAACAATTAAAATATAGCTCTAAATACCCTTCACTTTAGAAACTAATAACCACTTCTCATTAAACAATAGTCTTAGTTATCACAGCTGGAGTACAAAAAGTGCTGTAATTGAATCCATTATATCCTGTTCCAGAGGAAGTGCTCATATGCCCAGTTTAGTGATAAAATTAAGCTGCTCTCTTTCATAAGTTATTTTCAAGTAGGAATCAAGATTTAGATGCAACTAGGCTGTGCCCTCAGACGAACAGATTTAAGGTCTGGACAAGAAGTTGGAAAAACAAAACTGTTTAATACCACAGATGTAGTCAAATCCTAGCAGTGGGAAAAAAATGTCTCCAAAAACTGATCCCAAGTTCTCCTGCTGCTACTTAACTGCTAGCAACATCAACGAGACTACCTTACATGCACAACCAAATAGTATGAATGGCTCCAAAATTGTTTCAGGTAAGTATATTTGTAAGATACCGACTTTGTAAAACAGGTATGTGGAAAAATTAAAAATGACCTGTACTTCGGTTTGATCTTTTGTTGGCTTTTTTTGTTTTTGTTTTTTTTAAGTTAGATGGGATTTATGAGGAACAGATTTCTATTATTGCATGTATGCTTCTAAAAGAGAACTGGAAACCAACATCCAAATGGTTCAAGTTATATGCATACCGACAACCTGTAGGTATGAGGTATGGAAACCTGGTCCAAAGTATATTGAAATATGGATAGTTACGAAAACAAGAAGAGTGTTGCACATAGACTCTACATTTTGTCACATCACATGAAAGAAATAATTAGTTCCTCTTGAAAATGTTTCTCAAAGGAAGACAAAATACTCCTAGCCACATCAGCCATTTTGAAATCTATACATGGAACAAACAAGAAGCTACAATTGATAATGTTCTTCATAATGGCTTATGCACAGATATCTTCTTTAAGTACTTTGAGTCTTCTCCATCATTTGATTCTAATGCCTCAGAAAAGAAATGGATACCTCATGATTCAGAGTTTTCAGGACAGGTTAATTTCTTCCTCTTTCTCTTCCCATCTACACAAGCTGCACCTCATTGCACTAAAATATGCATTTTCTCAGTCTGAAATTCTGTCTGCAAGTCTTAGCCACTGAAAGAGTTCTCCTGGAGAGTTGCAGCACTAAAACATTTCCAACAGCTACTAATGCAGAAGCACCACAAATTCTGCAAACAGATTGCTATGCAAAAATTACATTATTACACAACAGCCCGGAATTTTAGCAACAAAATTCCTTTGTTACATACAAGAGTGTTCTAATAGTCCAGTTCCAGCTTGCTGTCTCTTCAGATACCAGGAATGCAAAACCACTGGCATTTTCAGAAGACTGTTGGCACTTGCCCAGAATTCACTCTCATTGATTCAATCTCACTGATTCAAAGGTTTCATAAAGTAGTCATATCTTTAAGTCATTTATATAGTAGTCTATTTTCTATTTGTTTTAGTTATGTACCTCACATTTTATGACTGGAATTAAAAAAGGCAAAAAAAACACCCACAGCAAAAAAGCCATTCTGAAAGGTATCTCTAAAATCCAGGATGCAGAAACTCAAAGAGATAGAAGCCTTAGCTTCTTCCCACAACCCTGAAAAACCAACCCCCCCAACATATTAAGATATGCCATTTACTTGGGACCCTGGTTTTTCAGAAGAGATTATGGTAGAAGCATAGTAGCTTACTAAATAGAGCGGGGAAATTATATGGTACCTAGTAATAGCAACATAGGATCAGATCGCAGGATGTGATAAAAACAGAAAGACAGTCTAATGTGTACACAGAGGGAAGGAATGCTATGAAAATAAAGAGCATGGACATACTATTTGGCACACACTTCAGGCCAAAATCTGTACCATTACCCTTTCTACCCACACGTAAAAGGTTTTTCAGCAAAACACCTGGTTTCTGTAACAGTGCTACTCAGAGTAAAGTACTTCTAACAATGGCCCTCAGGTAAGTATGGAACAGCTATGGCAAAACCAGATTTACCTGAGAGATCCCTAACATATTCATTCATCATAACATATATGCATAACATTCATCAACATGGCTTTACTACACCACCATAGAGAAAAGCAGTTGCAGAGACAGAAGGCAGCAGGCAATGCTGCCAACTTACACTTTCTGAGAAGACAAGACTGAGAGCATGTTCAGGAATGCTGCTTTAGAACAGCCTTAATTAAGATTAAAAGTAGTGTTTTGCTATAATTTAGGAATAAATGGGACCTGTCACTGAAATAAACCTCTTCCACTGAAGAGACAGAAATTTAGGAGGACATAATTGAAATAAAACTTCCTTAACTTCCCCCCTCCAGTTCATTAATATATAGTTGCATCCATCAGCCAAATTAAAATAAAATGAAGGATGACTACACAGCAGGAATAAAGGGGCGGGGCGGGGGGGGGAATATCCAAACAGACAGGGAGGATTTTAATACTTACAAAGAATGTGCAGATTATCAACCCACCTAGTTTGAGGTTTCGTGATGTCTAAATTTATGCTACTTAAGGAAGCAAACAGGTACGAGAATCTTGATTCACAGCAGCATTTCTATGAAAGTTGAGGAAGCCAAATTGAAATAAAGCACGATAACTTAAAATAGCGAATTAGAGAGAAGAAAAATGTTATAAGGATGCTTAATTCTTCTGCCCAGATAAGTGTGGCAGAAAAAGTCCAGGCTCACCAAAGAAATTCCATTTTTCTCTGTAATAATGATATACAGTACTTACATCATTGCAAATAAGTATTACACCTGCTCTTGTAAAAAAAAAAAAAGAGTTTGAAGACTCTAAATGTATGCTTATCTGGTTGAAATGAATATTATTCTTTAAAGTTTTATCTTGCAATCCAAGATTTCTGTGAGAGCAAATCATTCTAATATTTCAGTCCTTAATTTATTGATAAACATTCTGTCTTAACAGGTCCTCCTTTAAAGAAAGGACACCATATGAAATGACCATACACATTGTTGAAAATTTACTCAGAACACTAAAGAAGGAATACCAGAAAAAGTTACCATTAAATATGTAATTAAAAAAAAAGCCTCAATTTTAAATGTTTAGTCCTATTGCTGGGAGAGTCATAAGAAAAATCCAACCTGTTTGACTCTGTACAGGAACAGTATGAAGCAGCAGCACATTGATTAGTCTTTCCCACTTTCTGCATTCTCCTACCCATTTTTAAACAAAGAATGTTCATTTGCAATCAAGAACACATGAAAAGAATGTTTCCCTGTAGAAAGGAAGACATGGAAGACAGCATTTCAAAATGGTAACCACCTTCCACTTCATCCAACAGGACAGTAGCCATTTACCTGTACCACTTGTACTTCCAAGTGCAGTTCAAGGTCCCTATGCTGCTCTCTTCATTTTGCACAGTTTGGGTCAAACTTCACAACAGCTCAACTTTCCTTTGAAACACTGCCATGTTTGGTCTGTTTAAGAATGAAATCTGCTTGCCTTTAGGGCTTGATAGAGTTAAAGGGCAAAATCCTGGCTCCATTTAAAGTCAGTGGGCAGTTTGCCATTTAATTCAATTGGTCTAGTATTTCACAGTGACCTTAAGGGTATACTGACAGCTTGTACCCACGTATCCTGTCTTTGCTTGGAGGAATAGCAGTGGCATGTATTAGTTTTTAACAATAACGTCTGGATGGCAACTAAGACGCTTTTGCATTTACTTTGGAAGGTCACATGAAGCTCGCAAGCATTCATTCAAAATTAAGGGACAGAACTGTAAACTGGTTCATCAGCATAAAATTTATCTTCTGACTGGTATTCAAAAATTCATTTTAAAATTCAGAAACTAAAGAACGGGCATCTGAGAAAACATTCACTTTCACTCAGTCTAGATCATTTTAAAGAAAAGGATCAAGCAAATCATATTTCACAGTAAGAACAGACATGGTTTTTAATATTCACCAAAATGTGGCTGTATCAGTGCCATATTGCAAATGACAGGAGACATTTGCAGAGACAGCATGAACAGGACATATTTTATATTACCATCTCAGTATCCTAAACAAACTACAGCAGCTTGAGGTTGGACGAGTATATTAATTTGTATATCACTATGGGTAGGTAAAAATCTACAGAGAAGCTTTTTATAAAAGTAATTAGCCAGCTAAGAGAATAGTTGATCAGAAATTCTAACTATGATATGCAGAAAAGAATTTTTTAATCAATCCGCAGCTCAACAATGTACAATCACTTGCAATCAGTGACACTGTTACTCACCTCCTATAAAACAAGATTAAAATGCTCCCTCATAGAAATTATACAAATTTACTCTTACAGGACTGTACAGTTAACCTGTGGAAAACCCCAAATGTTTCCTGTGTTTTACTTTTTACACTCCAGTAAAACAACAGTAGACATCAGTGATGGATGCCGGGATGCTTGGAGCTCTACTTTTTTCAGTTCCCTTATGTAAACAGTAATCTGTTTCAAAGTTAAAAATACTCCTCTTCCTCTCAGCTAATGTATATGGGTACTTTTATATCCTTATTTAGAAGCCTGGCAAGAAACACAGAGGGTAACTGATTTTGCCTAATGTCTCCCTTTCCCATTTTCAACATTCTGGCATAATATTAAAGACCAACTTTGTGAAGATGAGGGCAGAATAACTACATTATGCACTGCATTCTCAGTTTTTGACTATAAATTAAATCAGTAATCATTGTTCAGAAGATTTGTTAATACCATAAGCTTGCCCTCACACCAAAAACTTCAAAAATAAATAGTAGTAAAGGTTGCAGAAAGTCACTTTTATCTTAAGACAGACACTGTAATAACTGTACAGTCATTAAAAAACATTTTCCACTTATTTTCATCACGTAAAATGAAAATATATTCCATCACTCAAATTATGGAAGTGCAACCTAGCACAACCTGCTAGCTCAGGAGAGGGAGAAAGAAGGAGAATCCCAGTTAACTCAATTACTGACAGAAAAGATATCAGGATGAGTACCTATCAGGTCAGGTTCAAAAACACATCAGAAGCACCAGTGCAAAAAAAAAAAAAAGAAAAAAAAAAAGGCAAAAAGCACAAAGCATGCGCTCCCTGTGCTGAGTAGCACTATTAAATTCAGATGCAGGGTTGTGTTTAGGTTGGACAGGCCCCAACAGCAGAACAAAGTCAGTCTGTCTTAGTACCATAACCAAATTCTACAAGTTAACAGCTTTTCATGAAAAGCTGCCATTTCAAAATGTCAATCAAACCTGAATATAAGTGGGAACTCCTGGAGAAATAACCAGCTGCAGGTTTGAAAAACATTTTTCACTGAAAGTGGAAACACAAAAGATGTTTGAATGAGATCTCTTTTTCATTCCTGTAACAGTAGACGGTCATTTTCACAACATCAAGGACAAAAATACAAGACAAAATTGCAAATAACATCTTGAAAGAACCATTTGCAGGGGTGATGAATGATTCAGGTTACAAATGACAGAATTATTGGCAAATGGAAACTCATTAATATGAAAAAGCATTTCTTATAAGATTTCAGTTTGTGTCCACTTTTTCTTATTGCATCTGAATGATTAGGTCGTATGTATTAATTTCATCCCTTATTTAATGTTTGCTTTCTTACCTTGAGGCAGCAGTTTGCACCATGATCATCTGACTTGCAATAAAAGTAGTATGACTTTATGGGGTTTTAGGTGTTTATTAAACAAAAGAAATAGTCTCAAGTTAATCAAAACAGATTCTAACAGAACAAAGTTAAAATTTATAATCTACCCACTGAAAGAACTCAAGTTTTCTAATTCAGTTCCGTAAATCCAAATGTAAGGCACGTTTAGTCAATAAACCAAGGGGAAAATATTATTTATACAAGTGTACACTATAACGGAAAAGAGGCTTACCAATATCACTTTGGCCACGTTCTCCTTCCTAAAGGATATAGCAGGAACAAAGCTATTTTTTCTCTTCTCTTAAAAACGCATACTGTCTCTGACAATGAGTTTGCGGTCCAAATACCAGCTTCATCAATTTCTTATTCAACAACCAGACTGATGTAGCAGCGATTTATTTCACAAATCTCTACATTCAATGCCGTGAAACGAATTTAGCCAACAGGAAAGCTTACTGAAGAATTATACTGAAATTTAAAGATTTTTTTTTTTTCCATTTCCCAGAAAGGTAACACCTGTACTGTAGCATCAACACTCATCATGCAGATTTTTTTTATTATAAACAAGTAATAAAAACAAAGAGTAAACTGCACAGTAGATCAACACTTCAGCATGTCTATAAGTTTAGAGTATTAATGTAGACATACCGCCTTATACATATTTACCTCCTTCCCAGCGTGACTATCACTGACTATGATCATCACGCGAACAGGATAACATTAACTCTTTTGAGTGACACGACCTTTTTCTTAAGTTACACTTTTCACCAAAGTGGAAGCACATTTACGAGTTACATAAAATTCACAAATTAAAATGAGATGAAGCAGCACATTATATTAAATATAACTGAACACATTTAAGACTTAGAAGTTTGAAGAGTTTTTCAAAGTTGAAAAACAACAGATACGATTTTTCAGCAGTGTTCACTGAAAACTAAGATGCTACACAACATAAAACTCAAACAGCTCATGCCTATAGCCTCACTGTACTGAGATATCAGTTACAACATCCAATTTCACACTGTAGCACTGTTTTCTATAGCATACATTAATTTCTGATATACAGAATCTCAATCTTCATACTATATCAAGCTGCATTTCTCCAGCTGCAGGCTGCAGCACCCTAGCAAAGTTACCTGAGATTTTTTTTTCTTATACTCAAACTTCACTTCAGTAGAATCACAGCAGAAGTTTATCAAAAATGTTCCCAACAAGATGACAAAAATATAGTGAGATTTTTCATCACTAGTTCTGGTTCTTACCACTTTGTATCACCAGGATTTGTTTTTCAATAAGCTGGAGTATATACAGCCTACTCTGAGGTTTTGGGGATGAATAATTAGCTGTATGAAGAAATACCTGAAGTAAGATTAACTTGACCATAAAATGCTGCTACCAAGCTATTTAAAAACTGAGACAGAAAAAAAGGAAAGGAGGAAAAAAACCCCAAACTGTGCCAAACCTGGTGCCTTAGCAAGCAGAGTGTTTTTTTGAACATTCTCAAAAAGCACAAGGTTTCCTATTTACTTCAGGAAATAGCTTACAAGTCAAAACGTGCTGGAGGTTCTTTCATTTTGTTTTGTTTCGAGCTGCCAATTGTTAGTCAAGATTACTATTCATTTTACAGGAGTGTTAAGAATGCAAATGGTTAACAGTAGTATAAACTATATACTTAGTTTAAGTTTGAACGTCTAAAACTATCACACACTGCATTCATCTGCATTCCCTGTTTATGGGAATGAAATATGTAGTCATTTGAAGTCCACAATATGTATACTGTGTTTGTAATAACTGCAGATTTTACAAGCACATTATTCTTTCCATTAGGATTAAAACCTCACCGAATAGCAATTTGTGAAAGAATTCTAGCAGAGCCCTGAGCCCAGAACTCTGACCTCTGATGAGATGCTTGGCAGCAACAAACTCTAGGTCTAAGCAAAACATCTGGTTTGAGTTAGACTTCCTGAAAAAATAGCCCCTGTACTGGGGAAACTGGTATTCACTCAGCTTTGTCTATACACTTTGACTGACTTCAACACTGTTACAGTGGGGGGGTTGGGGGGTGGAGTTTTGCCAGAATGCATGTCAATCACTGTAGACTTCTTGGTGGCCTCCAAAGAGCCAGGCACTTACATTAGGAGACACTGTATGCATTTGTTCATGCTTCTTGGGCTTTTTCCTATTGTACTTCATAGCTCAATGTTTTTTTCAGAATTAGTGCCAACTCTGAATTATCTAATCCAAAACTAGTTGAGCTCAAAATATAAATTTTGCCTGAAGAAATAGTTTCTGCAGATTTTTTTAAACAGTAATTATTTTAACTTCATTTTTCTTGCAAATTTAGACAATCACTGTCATCATAAAATGAATGGGAATATTCCCAAAAAAAACACAAACTCCCACTGCCAAGAAAATTGTAAGAACAGGAACAGCAACAACCTTTAGTTGGCTCTCAAAACTTTTATACACAGCACCATTTTTACATACATTACATAGATAACAGTACCACAGAAAGGTAACTGTAACGAGAATGCTGGTATGCTGGGCCAGGATGTTCTGAGCCTGCTGCTCGTATGCATAATCAGCACAAGCTCCTGCAAAAAAGGATAAGAAAAGAACAGAGCTGGGGCTTGCTTCTCATTTTCCTGAGATCGAAGATAGATCGTATCACAGAGTAGGTGAAAATGAAAAAATTAACAACTTCTGCAGGCTCAGTAAGAGTTGCACTTTGTTAAAGCTGAGAGCCCAAGTAAGGAAGACACAAACAGCTGGGTGCGGTAGTGAGGATGCAGCTTCAGTAACACGTGACCGTCAAGGAGAAATACGTAGCTAAACTCAGTTCACCAGACTGATGCTTTCTTTGCAGGAGATTTTGGATTTTTAAGTATCATAGTGAAGCCTTTTGAAAGTAATTAAGCCATAATAATGAAACAGCTAGCAATACCTGCTGAGACCTGTTACGTTAACAGATAAACACAGTGGCATTAAGTGTCTTACATAGAACTAGGAAACTCAAAATAATTGAATTTTAAAGTAACAGATACAGAATTTAATGGAGATCTCTGTCAACACATTCATCGGTGTTGCACATACATGCATGTATATATTAGAGATGCGTGATAAATATTTATCTATACACAATTTTGCTATGTACAGATGAATTTACCTTTGTTGGGACTATTAGTAGGACCTAAGTCTATTAGTGGAATACTTTTCTGTACACTCTCTACTTAATAAAAATGTGTTGTGGTGAAAAAAGCATCTGCCAAAGTATTTTCTTCCATCTACTGCTCTATTTTACACAAGTCTGCCATACAACTGTATATTGTCAATGTGCTCATAGTTTATTTTCTTCCTGTGATTGCTAATGCAATAATATTTTTATGCCTGATCTAGCAGTAACTTTACACTGGAATTAAATGTCAACTTCTACTTTCCACCCCCAAAATTCTAAGTTAAAAGCCACTGATACTGACCCCCTGCATTCAGGCAAAATGCAGCCACCAACCCACAAAGGGACATTTATAAAATAAGCCTCGCTTGTTTGAACTGCAACACTGCCGTCACTGGAGTTTCAGCCGGGAGACTTAAATAAATAAAAATAAACCAAAGTAATAAACACCATGTTTTATGGAGCTGCACAGGAAAAAAAGAGGTCCTCCTGGCAAACTTGAAAGATTAGACTTAAAAGCTGCCTCTCGCATTCCGGAAGACTTCTGGCCCACACTATTCAATGCCATCTCTGAAGGACAGTCAGCTGCGGGCAGCAGGGCCACCCACACAAGTGTTCTCCCTGCCACAAGCTGCCCGTCTGTACATGACAATGCAGGAAACAAAACAATGTTCCAAATTAAGCCAACTTAGAAATCTCCGAGTGCAACAGGAATAATGAATCACCTACTTAGCACCTCAAGCAACACAAGGCATGTTGAAAAAAAACCTGCCTCTAGCCCAAGGCTTTGTAACGTATAGTTATGTTCCCCAAGGAGCTAAATTTTTCTACTACTGATGGCATTCCAGTGGCCATGTTATCCAAATGTCTGATGTGAAGCAATTTTTTTTTTTTTTGAAGACATAACTCATATCTGTCCATAGACTTTAGTTTTCTGGGAGACTGAATATAATTTTAGAATCATCATTGTCAGTTGGTTGACAGCAATAAAGACAACATTCACTTTAAATAACCCTGAATTATATACAGTTGAGTAAATTTGAATTTGTTTTGCTTTAAGGTCTTCCAAAGTTGAGGCCAACATGCTGAACAAAAATATTAAACTATCTATAACCCTGTGTCAACATATGATGCTACTGGGAATGGTAAGTGAATTAATTTTCCAAGGAAAATTAATTACTTATGACTTACAGTTGTAAAAGCAAACAACGTAACTCTGGATTAGGGCACATTTAATTTCTGTTTGGAGTAGCGATTAAATTAATTTCATATAATTCATGGTATGTAATGGAAAGCAGAACAAAGATGAAATCTTAGACAATGACTGACACAGAAAAAAGTGTATATTTGTGTTCCTGATACAAAAATAAAGGTCACAGATATTAATCACTGTCTAGCAAAACATGATTTTAGTTTCTAAAATATTTTTTTCAAAACTGTTTGCTAGGAAGAGTGTTATTAGCAAGATAAAAATCTAAAAAGCAACACATTACAAAACATCAGAGAAATCTTGCATGTTATATTGTCTCTTTGTGAAAAGAGACTATTATTTTCAGTGATACCTATTGAATGACATAACGGTCAGAATTATTTTGAGGAACAGCAACACTAAGTTAAATTTATCCTACATTAATTTAAGTTCATCTTACTTTAAGGAAGAGAGGAAAAATTTCATCACAGATACAATATTGAAACAAATAAGTACTCTAACACCACACCACAACTTAAACATAAAATGTAGGATTTTTGTCAGTTACTTACATTTTATAGTAAATGGTTACTGAGAAAAATAAATCCATAGGTCAAGCGAACCTATGAATGAGTTCTTGCAGCATTCCATAATTTCATATTTGTTCAAAGTAAGAATAATTATTTTATGTATTTCAGTGCGAAACATATCAAGTTCTTATTTTACATAATATCTATCACTAGAACTGCACATATTAACACACCATTTATGGGTTTAAAATATCATAAGAATTTTAATTGCCACTTATTGTCTCCTACTGAAGGTGAATACAAATTTACTGCTGATTAGATTTTCAGATATCAAGTCAACAGCTGCTGTGCTATGAACTCACATAGAATCATTCGAAAGTACGATAATATTAGTATTTTTCCTTACGAGTCAAATGAATATACTGTTAATTCATGAAACCAAAACAACAGATGCAACAGATGACCACTGCACAGCAAGCAGTGACTACAGAATTCCACTAACAAATAATATTTACATTCATGATGTTTAAATCGACCCCACACACATTCAAAGCAAGTGATTCACATCCCCACTGCCACTTCTACCTGACTTTGGACACAAAAGAGGTGCTTTTCCCATGGTCATAGTTTAATCAATTTTATCGTTATAATATTTACATTAATATTTGACTAGAAATCACAACATAGCGCCTTAAAGATTAACTTAATTCACATGAAAGATGGATGTTTGACCCTGAAATGCAAGTTCTGTGAACACAAATATCACATCATGGATATAGGTAATGCCAAGAGTAATCTGCAGCCCTGACTGTTTTTTACTGTAGTATTTTTAAGAATGTTTCAAAAACGTTAAGAACTTAAGTTATGATAATTTTATTAAAACCTAGATGAAAGGAGCTGACCAATTTTTCAATGCTAAAATTGTGTATATTCACTTAAGGTTATTAAACACTTGAAACGTAAACAGGAAACCCAACAGCATCTAACACATTTCAGAAGCTGTTCAATCAAAATACTTTTGGAAAGACAGACTTTATCATTCTCTTTTCTGTTTCAGCTTTTAGTCAACCAAGCATTTCCGAACCAATGCACAGAAAAGCCATATCAAGCTGATTTGCATGATCCCAGCCTCACAACTCCCATTTTGCTCCTCTTGCCACTTGGCTCACATGTCAGAACAATCTCTTGCAAGAGTTTAAATCCACCCAGCTGGACCATAACTCAGCTCGCCTGTGTTTGAACTAGCTCTGCCCAAGTACATTTAAGGAAAGGAGAAAAAAAAAACAAAGAACAAACAAACAAACAAAACCAACCAAAAACCAACCACCAAAATGAAACATTAAACAGGCTTGCACAGAGGGTTCCCTATACCTGGGCAATTCTGCTCAGGAGTTTCTATCTGCTGCTTCTGTGGCAGGCTGGAAGTAAACAACATTACCCGTATTTTCCATGAAGTACAGCATATATAATTTTAATCCAATTAGAGCACAAATCATATGAGAAATTTTGTACTAACTCTGTTGTCATATGGTGACAAAAAAATTCCAAACAAACTTTTGCCAAGAGAGCTGGTAATTAAGCAATCAGAAACAAACTGACAGGAGAGGGCAAATCTGTCCAGTAGCTGTTTCCTATCAACACCCTTAGATCGTCCCACCTCAGTATACCAACACTTCTTCTTAAGCTTCCCTACTTTTGCTAAAACCTCAGCCCCTCTATAAAACCCCACATATGCAGATACAAACTCTCTAATAATAAATAGCAGCAATGCAAGGGGGGATTATTAGCAGTAATGTCTAAAATTTACCTGCAGCTCAGGTTGCTTACAAAGGCACATCTCTGACAAGTTTCCAAATGCTGCCCACAGTACATTTTTGGTGACAGCAGTGAAGAGATGTAGTCCATGGGCAGCTTCGTGAGTGACATGTGCAGATGCGGTGATACCGCTGTGCTCTTGCACTCTTTGTAAATACACATGCACACATTTTCCTTCATTTCCTTAAAGGGGCAGTATCGCACCTCAGCAAGCTGGCACACTTTCTTGGAGATACCAGTAAATATATACGATATACTAACTAAAATAATCAATAACAACTGTTATCTTCTTTCTATATCCCTTTGTTTTGTTATAACTGGCCATAACAGACCAGCAAAAGTTATTGTGCTTTGCAGCCAGAACAGTTGATTTCTCTTTGCCAGCTAGAGAATAGGTAAACACAAGCAAAGACACTTTGCCAAGTTACAGGACATATAAACCAATCCTGGCAGCCAGCAAAACTGCTGCTGAAGATTACGCAAACTTGCCAGAGGTGTAACTTATTTGGAAAGGAATCTTAAGTTTTGCACACCTACTTCACTGCAGTGGGGAAGCATCCAGAAAACATTACAGGTTGAATAACTGTCAGGAATAACAGGTCTCTTCCTGACAAAGCTGTCTGCAAAGATTTTGTTCTCATGGATGTCAGACAGCTTGGTTCACAGGACTTTACTTTTCAAAATGACAAGCACATAGTTTACCCTAAAAATGGTGTTGGGCAAAACCACGTGATTTTTGCTTGGTTTCCTCACAGAGCTAATGCTTTACCTCTACTACATGACAATTAAGGATGCCATAAGTTGCTGGGTGTTAGAAACCCCACAATAAGCACAAATGTGTTCACCAGTCTATGCATCCACTTCCTTTTTTTGAAATACACCTTTTCCCTACTGACAAGACCCTTTTCTTTTTAGCCTGCCTTTAACAATACTTTACAGGTAAAGCCACCACACCCCATCCCTCAAAAAGCTTTTGTACACCTTAAAACTTTGAGTACTCCTCTCCCTTTTCCACAAATTTCAAGTAAGCAATTCCTTATAGTACGCTGCAAAAAAAATTCTGCAACAATAGTCTCTTTGCAGGAGCCTACAGGTTCATAGGAGAGGTTTAAGTTTACTTTATTGAGGAGCAGAGCTAAGAGCACTGTGAAATACTACCCCACATGCCCCAGTCTTTCAAGTCCCAGCAGCCCAGAATTTGTCCTGTTACTATCACAGTTACTATCACAATTTTTTTTTTTTTTTTTTTTTTACTTACAACAGTGGCAACATATCCTTTAGTATATGTTGCTTAGGAATTTCTTTAGTATCAAAAATAGCTAGGTTTCCTTCATGATACCCCACAGTTTCAGCCAGACTCCAGTCCAACAGCATATTTCATATTATAAGTTTTTTCAACTTTATTTACACCCATAATTAACCTGTTGCCATATACTGTCAAAAAGGAGTGATATACATTCATTAATAAGTCGTCTTATTAGCCCTGGTATCCTTGGACACTTAGTTTAAGCAAAGGTTCTCTTTATGCAACCATTTCAATTAAAGTACAGAAAACCATAAGCAAGCTCACAAAACTGCAGTTATATCATAGGAGATTCATTCTATGCCTAACTGTACATATAAATTCAGTGTAATAATACAGAAGGAACGCTGAAGCATTTTGTAGATAGGCTGTTCAACTGGGTGTTGAAACCTGCAATCTAAAATTCTAACCAGCAAACAACATTCCTGCTGAACTGAATTTCCACAGGAGCTACATGAATCACGCAATATAAAGCACTGCTCACCTAATAAGACACCCCATTTTTTTAATCAGAAAAATGTTAAGTTGCAAACCCACACAAATTTGTTTTAATAAGCTTAATAAAGCAAGCTCAAGTTTGAGGTTGTTTTGACAATCACACCTCAGAGATTTAAAAGACACTGTTGCACATCATATGTCATCATACTTTAACATCATACATGAGTGATTTTCCTGTGCTGTCCAAGTAACACACCTAACTACTCATATACCTTATGGGTCAATTAACCAAACAAAAACAAAAAAAAAAAAGTTGAAATAAAGTTCTTAAATACTCAGTGAAAAATGTACATTTCTGACTGAAAAAAAAATCAGCCAGCTCCAGTACTTTGCTCCGTGTTATTAAATGAAAGCATACTACGACGTGAAGGATATATCACCAAAATCAGATACCAAGAAGGATGCAAAGTCTCTTATATTTCACCATTAAAAACTGTGTATCTGTTTTAAGGAAAAATGAAGACAAAGATTTTCTTAAACCACACACTAATTCTTTGCAATGGCCAATGTTCAGATTATAACAACTCTTTGTTTGCAATCACTAACTACTTCACAGCCTTCATTTTGTTAGCAGCTTCCTATTTAAATGCTAATTTTCAAGTTTCGACTATTAGAGAAACAATATAACATTTAGTTTACCCAAAATATTGATTTAGATAGTAAATCTAAGAAATATATCTAAAGTTTGTTAAGCCTCAGAATGGCTTAACAAATAAAGCTACCAAGTATCTTTGCTAGACTTTTGTAAGAACAGGCTGACAAACTACCTGCAGTGCAAGGGACAAGCCAGCTTTTCTTGTGGGAAAGACAACAAATAGAAATAATGCATAGGCTTGTTCATCCCACAGTTCTATCAGGCTGACCCAACTGTACCTAACCTTACTCTTTTACTTAGATACACCCTTGAGGTCCCTTTGATCCCTGTATTTCTAAAATGTTGCTACAATTCACCTCCCAAATATCTCCAAATTTAGTAACTATTAAGCATTGAATATACAGTCAGTTTGCCTCAAGTAAATAATTTGCATGATGGGCATTCAGAAGAGTAATAAAATTTTAAATGATACCCCTGTCAAAAATGAGGTTAACACCACACCTTTCTAATACCTGTCCTGTCACACAGGCACCCACTAGAGGTCTAGAAAAACTGGACAGCGGCGATGCCATGCACATCTTTGAGGGAGGAAGAAGATGATTAAAGAATGCAGCAAACTAAAAGGGCTCCATGCAGTTTCAGCTGCATGCAGGACAGGCCAGTAACATCCTCCCACCACTGCCCACCAGTTCACCCTGATCAGCATTAGTATGGTTTGGCACTAAGGCAGGAAAGGAAGGATCCATGCAGGGATGGCCTGCAACGGCAGAAAGTGTTCTGCATGGCCTTCTAGGAGAAAGGAAAAAATCTTCCTTTCTAATAGGAACTGAGATAACGACTTCGGTGAGATGCCTCGCTATTTACTAGTTGGCTGTAGATTTTAAAGTGGTTTATATCTGCAATGCCATAATTGAGGCAGAACTGGTCCAATTAAGGAGGAAGCATATCTGATTAAAAGTGCTCCCTAAAGTTGCATTGTCATTTAATAAAACATACCCATCTTTTGGAAGGGAAAATCCAAGCCTAAAAGGCATATCAAATTGCAACTGAAATAATAAAATGTCCTATAGATAATAATCAAATGCAAAACTGATGCACTTCAGTAACGAGAGGAACATGGGGAGGAAAAGGGACAAGAGGGACAGAAAAGGCATTTCCAAATTTAATTATTATTACGCATTCTGATAAGGCTTTATGAAACTCTCATTCGATCAGGACCTTCCAGCATTATATAGAAAATAAACCAAGAATTAGCTCAACCTTTTTTTTTTCTGGAAGGAATTGCTGCTTAAGAGTATTGTTTACAAATTTATTTGACACAAAATGTTCCAGTTACATCTGGAATCAAGTATCCTCCCACTTCAGAGATTACAAAACTACATATATTATCTCTTACATCCTTTTAGGACGTTAATTTTCCAAACATGTTAAACAGTGAAGATGTTACCATGTGCAAAAGTATATCACGAAGAGACATGACTTGTCAAAAGTTCTGATCTTTCAACACACACCATATATTTTGTTCTTAGGCTACAGGTGAGATTGAGCTCAACCTAGCTTCTTCCCTGAAGGTTACTGTTTGTTTACTATCCAGGGATTTTGCACATTAAATAAAAAGCAGAAGACTAACCAAACTTCACATAGTCCCTTAGCATTATTTCTCCTTTCTCTGCCTTATAATACAGATTCAGGTTTTGACTTTTAAAAAGTTTATTAATTTAATTCCCTTTACTTGAGGCTATTTGTCTTTGATGGAGACTGGTGAAGAGAAAGTTTATGCTAGTGCTGTTTTATTCTCCTATGAAAAGGGGTTTCTTTTTGAGAGGAAGGAATTTTTTTCTTCTTTAGGCATCTTTTTTTTAACTTTTTATTCATTTTCTTTGCTCTGGAATTCCATTCCCTAACCGCAGTCTTTGTGAAGCAGCTTTGTTCTCAGCTTTTATATACATCTTCCAAGATCACTACAACTGTAGTGGTAATTCATCAGCCAAAATTCAGTTTGCAGCATAATAAAGTCTTGAGCCACTAACTGCTTCTTCCCCAATAGGAATTTAGCTTTGAACTGGCATGGGGAGGTGGCAAGGCAAACATATTCTGTATCAGGCAGAGTCTGGGCATCATCTTCATGTTCAACTACAGAAGAAATCATAGTAATATGGCCTGAAGGCGATAAATTAATTTTGGCTAGCTTCCTGTCTGGGAGGAAAGAACTATTTTCCTAATGAGATAAAGATGAAGGAAGACAAGGACCTCTAGGCAACTGTAATTTAGTTTGAGAGAGGCCCTAATAAATCAGGTTGTGCTTCTCTTTGCTTAAGGAAATACCTGTTAGGAAATCCAGGGCCTGTTTATTTTTCTCTGACAAACCTGATTTTCTTGGTAGTGCACAAACTTAGCATCATAACTTGAAATGAGAAAAAAAATCAGGTGGTCAAGTACAAGTTTCTAATTGTTTTTGTCATCTAAAATAAGTAAACACAAATCCCAGCTGATGGGATTCAATTTACAGAGATCAACTGCTACCTGGAAACTCATATTTCCATGTCCAAGGGAGCAGATTTGCTTGGAAGCAAAACTAGAAAACACCAATATTCTCACAAACATGCATGTGAAGTACCAAGAGGCTGGGTGGGAGGGATCCAAAATCCCATGCAAGCAGTGACTACAGAAAATGCAGCCCCTTCACACACATTCCAGACTTTGAGAAAGCTCATATTGTGAACAGCGGATGTAACACGTGACCACTTCACTTTCCTGTAGCACTACTGTCAGCACTGATAGCAGCAGCAGCAGCTCCTGCCCAAGGGGGTCACTCAGCTCAACATACAATGTTCCTGTGCCACAGTCCCATTTTAAAAGCTACAGCCTTCATCAGGCAGGTTCTGCTTCCCCAGTCTCTCACTTAAACCTCTGAGAAAAAACTCTCAGAAAAGACAGAGAAATTAATGTCTCTGCCATTGTCTTTCAAGTAGAGTAGTTTGGGACCTCTGGCTATCTTAAACTGGTAAGAGAGGCCATGTCCCAAGTCAATCAAAACTCAGGCTGCTGTGAAAGCAGTAGCTGCAGCTCCACGCCTCCCCCAAGCCTATGCATTGCTGCCCCACACTTATGCCAACCCAGGACATCACGTAGCCATTACCAGCACCAGAAAAGGATCGGGTCCCTTGGGCAGGAGTAGCAGCAAAGGCAGGACAACGCTTTCAGGGAGCTCGCAATTTGATCAACACACAGTGAGCGTGCAACCATCCCTCAAGAAACTACCACCCTGCTTGTGCTGTACAGCTTCCACAGTCATGGGCAGCAGCACACCATCTCAGCCTGCCTCTGCCTCTTTAGGCAGAGGCTGAGTGCAGGACTAATTGCTGTCTGTCCTTCAGGACAAGAATGCCAAAACCTGGATTTGTCAGATTCTTACACACCAATTTCAGGGTGTTTAAGGAAGGAGAGGTCATATTTAAATACTAGGTTTATATTTACAGTGGGCTAATAAAGTAACCACTTCCGTGAAAAAAGCCTGTTACATTTTTGATCTAGACTGCACATTGCCTATTTCATCCCAGAAATTAATAAAAAAGCTACAGCCAGCAATTAGATTATAAATTAAAATGTAATAAAACCTTTCAAATTGCCTTGGATAATATAAAATTCTGTACCTGATATACTCTTTATCTGAGGGATTATATCAGCTATTACTCTGGGACTCCCTGTACAACACAACAGCTTTTTCCATGCCTGCCCTCTGAGATGCCAGCAAGTGACTGTTCTCTCTGAAGGAAGACCAGTTGTAACAGCTTAATTCCTCTTCTCCTCCCTTCCCTGCCACAAGAGAGCTCTTGCACCCAAAGGGCAGCAGAGCTTCTGACTTTGCTTTCAAGACTGCAAACTTCCTTTTAATAGTGTCACATAGAGCTCTAGTACCTCAGAAATACTGAAAGACAAATTATATAAGTTAGTTTTACCAATCAGTCTTGCAATTAGCAAGAAACATGAGTACGTTTTATAGTCTGTGGCAATACAAGTAGGGCTTGCAAAAGCAGTACCAAGTACTACCTTAATCAACTAAAATATTGACCTCAGTTCTTTAAAAACAAAAGAAAACAGGACATAAACTTCTTTGAAAATTTTCATAGCACCTTTCTTTGTCACCATCTTTAGCAGCAGCAGTAAAGGATTCTAGGCTGCTAATTACATTCTATCCCATTAACTCGTGCTAACCTGAAAGCACAGATCCAGGCAGTTCTGTGCTTTCTGTTCCGACTACTGTTCCAGCCTTTCAAATTTACTCATGTTCTATAGTTTAAAAATATATAGAGAAAAGCACATGATGTATTTTATATTTTTTTTTTTACTTCTCTATTTGGTGGGACTTAAGCACATGCATAAATGCTTTCCTGAATCAATG
This sequence comes from Haliaeetus albicilla, assembly GCF_947461875.1. Taxonomy (NCBI): domain Eukaryota; kingdom Metazoa; phylum Chordata; class Aves; order Accipitriformes; family Accipitridae; genus Haliaeetus; species Haliaeetus albicilla. The sequence continues at coordinate 17,314,980 of NC_091495.1, forward strand.
CCAATATGCTACAAAATGACAATAACTTATGTACCATTTCTCAATACCATTAACTTTGTAAAGACACTTTGAAGGTAAAAGTTACTCTCAGAAATAACCTACAAAAATGTATAAAAATAAGAATTGTCAAACATTTTCCAATTCAGCTTTAGTAAATGAAAAAATTCAAAACAAATGCTTTTATTACAAACTTCTAAGAAGGAATACACCTAATAGTACAAATTAATGGCTTTTAAATAGAGGATCAATATCTTATTGTATTTTACACAAAGAGCTAAAACCTCATTGCTGTTAAAATAGAAAAAAAAGGAAAGCTTTACAGATCAGGTTACCTATCTGATTTGATGGTTTTAATAGACCATACATCTGGCTAGAGCCATTTCAGAGTCTCAATCACAATCGTTAAAAGTAGAGATTTAAAAAAAGAGGCTGTTTATGACTTCTAAGTATTTACTACCATTCTATCAACTCTACAAAAGTCTTTTAAAGGAGAAGTAACTATTTGACAATTATAAAGCAGCATTTTGTTGTTGCTCTGTATCATGACAGATTATTTAGATTAAATTATATGTATTATCTTACCTGATACATTCCAACTCCTATGTGTTTGGGCTCAATTTTCACTAGCTCAGCTAATGGGTCTTGGACGCGTCTAGCTATGGAAACTGAAAAATATAATTACAAAACAACTATGGGTTTTATCTGAAAAATCAGAATCATGTAATTGCTTCTGCTATTTTTTTTTAATCTTCTACAATTTAATATCTTTTTTTTACAGGGAAATAATCAATAATATAGCAGAATCCTTTTTTATGGTTAGACACAGGACATGAAATGTACATTAATCAAACTTTTAAATTGAATAATTCAAGCAAAGACCTAAGGAGATTTCAAACTGTTATCATGACATTAAAAAAGTTTTTTCAGGCCACAGATTTAATAAATATAACTGTGTACACTAAATTTTTCCCCTGTATCCATACTAAATGCACATCTAACTTTTCAAATTAAACTCTGAAATAACCTTTAACCTTAAATCACAGATATGTAGAAACAAATAAACATTTAAAAAAGAATGGAGTAACTGTTCACAGACTTATTTATCTAATATCGTATTTCCTAAAGTATATATTATATACTTATATATTACATATTTATATAATTCAACCATAAAATTCAGTGTTCACTTTAAAAATGGTTCTTGGACCTTAACTAATCTAAACTGCATACCAAAACATATCAACTTGCAATCTGTCACCATTATAACCACATTTGGGGGGGGGAAGCAATTTCCAACACTTCTGGTGCTATTCAGAGCATATGGGAAGAACCTTTGGTCTTCTAAACCCAAATGTTGAATCAAGACTGCATTTTTGAAGCCTATATTTATTGATAAATCCTTTATTTTCTGAAATCTCAGGAAAAATACTGATTTGCAAATGCCAGTTCTCAACCTTGGGCTAATTCTGCAGATACTGGGTTGCATTCAGCATTTGCAACAGTGCTGCCTCCCACATATACTGAACTACAGGAGTTCTACTCTGCCAGTATTACATTTATAAACTTTTTTTCTCCTGAGTAAAGACAAAACAGGTTAGCTGGTTTAGCAGCTCTTAGAACACTCATTCTACCTAGTGAAGAAAACACTGATGAAGATCAGGAGCTTCTGGAGGTACTGCAAAAGTCTTTCCAAAAAGGGACCAAAGGTGTCTCCAAAAAAACCAAAACCAAAACCAACCCAAAACAAACCAAAAAAACAACCAAAAACCACCCCACCCCAAAACCAAAACCCAAACCCACCAAACAAAAAACCAACCCAACTCCCTCTCAAACAAACAAACAAAAAAAGAAAAAACAAAACAACAAAAAACCAAGGCCAGGTCTTGTTGCTAAGGCTGCTTTTCCTAGCATGTGCACTTGTGCAAGAATGAGAGAAATAGGGTGGGACAAAAGAAAGCTGTGATCCTTTATAAGCAATCTCCTCTTCTCCAGGCTGAACACTCCCAGTTCCCTCGGTTTCTCCTTGTATGAAAGGTAGTCCAGTCCCTTAATCACCTTTGCAGCCCTAATTTAAATAGCAACTACCACTACTGCAGGGCATTAAAGATGTCACAGCATTTCAGAAAAGGACTTGACTAAACATTGCTACTTGAAGCCAAAACAGTAGACAGACCTAACATTTATTGGCTACGGAGGCTCCTCGAACCACAGGTGTGAAGTTTAATGATTAAATGCAGCATTAGAGATTTCAATTTTAAAGATTTGCACTGTTAAATGCACAGTTAACATGAAGTTCACTGCACAGTCATGCAAGAATTTTCATATCCTTTATTATCCATTTTAACATATGCTGACAAGGGTGGTTTGCTAGCTAGGTTCAGAAAGCACTGTGCTAGTGACATCTGATATGCCTGCTTCTCTGATAGAGAAGCTCTGAATTCAAAGGCAAAATCACATATGCCATCTTGTCAAAAAAAAAAAAATCAACAAAAGAACACCAAACACAAAAGGTTAACCAGTGTAAGTACATGGGCTATCACTTGCACAAATATAGCTTACTGCAGAAATGCTTTCCTATAACAATAATTCATATTAATTACTTTGAAATACTAGTGGTACCTATGGCCCATCACCTAACAAACAAAAGTGGAACAAAACACCAATTAAAGTATTATTGATCCAAACCACGAAACATTTAAAACTATGTATTTCTTATGAATGCATTTATGTCTATGTATAGGTACTATACTTGTCTTTTAGCAAGCTTTCTTAAATTCAACTTGTTTAGTAGCTATACAATGTCTTAGAGAATTTTCTTTTAGTTCCACCTAATGGCAAAACACATTCCAAAAGTTACATTTTAGATAAGCTGAAAGCAAATGTGTCTCACTGTCCACATATCCTTTCATTACATCTTTTAAAAAATAGACAACTACATGAATAGGTTGATACAGGAATTTTCCAAGTATAACTTTCTCTCGGGAACCTTCAATTAAGAAATAAAATAAAATTTAGACTTTTCTTGTCATAATAGCTAGGTTGATAATGCCGTCATATCCCTAGGGGGCTTCCAGTGGAGCTGTAGGACCTGATTCAGCAAAGCACTTCAGCACAGATGCATGTCAGTATTCCCACTGGAACCAACAAAACTATTCGCATGCATAAAGTTACATAGACATTTAAGTGCTTTCCTGGATCAGGCCTAATAGTTACAATATTGAAGCGCGAAGATCAACTAACTGTCAGTTATACGATTTAAGGGATGCAGCTCCTACAGCCAATACCAGCAGGATAGCTGACCTGTGGAATTCCCACTAAAGCTGTAATTTTATTCCAGAACTTTTCAAATTCAAAATAAAAGAGAGCACAATAGGGAAAACGCAAGAGTTGTCCACATTCTCTCTAGGCTCAAATTCAGTCAACATTAGCATCTACTGTCTCTTGTACAGGCAAACCACTTTTTCTTTGTTACAGTACCAGCACACTGCAATAGATATTTTTAGGGGGCAACGAGGCATGGCTCTGGCAGTTTGATCCACGTGGCTGGACTCTTACAATACAAGCAGAGTATTACCGAAATCATGAGCTCTCTGCAGAAGTGCAAGGTCTGCTACCATGGACTAGACAGAGTAAAACCAGATGGTCTTACATTTTCCCCCTAAAAATTAAATCAAGATATTTCAGAAGTTTTTTCATATTAAATTTCTATTATTTTACACTAATACAGGTATTGCCTAAAAGCTATTTGTTTATATGCTTAAAGTACATTTCAGGAATGGCTAGAAACCATGCATTTTTAGAAGACTGACAATGAAACAAGTAATGCATTCTCACTTCTACGGTTATTAAGGGATACTTCACTTTTGCTTAAGCAAATACAAAATAAATTATATGATGGCATGCAGGGCAAAACCAGAAAATCAGATTTCTCAAAAGTAATCAGCAGGGTCAAACATGAAATGTTTGGGATGTCATTCTTAAAATATGCTAGTCTAAGTAAAACATGAAAAAAACCCTATTCAATATTAAAGAGGCTATTAAGATGAGGATGCCATGGCCCTCTATTAGAAAATTACCACAAGAATTGCACACCTGATAGATGCAAAGCTTCAAGTTGTCAATTACGAAGAAAACATTATTGCAATACTTGGAATGACAGTAACATAATGTGCTGCCATGCAGTAAATCCATGTAAAATTTTAAACCTTGGGGGGACAGGATGGCCTAGGTGGTCTTCCGACTTTAATGTAGATGAACTTCACCTCCAAACGCAATGAGAAATAAAAAAGGTTACAGAAACCATATTTACTGAAATCCTGTCTTGTCATTAGCACATTTTCTGCCATTTTGTAAGAAAGGCCATTTAACTGTTTTGTGGTCTCAATTCACTCCATGCTTTGGTCACCTGACAAGACAAACACACCAGAAAGTTAAGTATTTTTGTCTGTCACTGATGAAGTACAATGACAGTGTCGTGGGCGAAAAGCCTCCATTAGAGTTGCTTGCACAACTCATGTCAGTCTCAGTGTCTGATCTTCATAGAAAATAATTATATTAAAATGTTTTGTTTCCTAATGGCTAATGAGCAGATGTGCCCTCATGAACTTGCAAACATACTTAATTATCTGGCTACTCCTGTCTTAAAAAGATCAAATCTTTCTTAATTCCAAACTGACAAATTTAAAATGAAGACTATTTTCCTCACACATAGACGTCACATAACTTTGTTTTTACTAGTACTTTCTACAGCAAGTGATATCATTTTTCACAGGGATTGAAAAGGAGAGAGTTTCCACTCTGGAATACTGATAATAGTTTTCAGGCTAAACCTTTTCAAACGAAAGATGGAAAGAAGTGCCCACTCTCAACAGTGGGGGGCAAAACAATATAGCAGGCTTCCAACTATTTCTCTAAATGGTATTCATACAAGGGCCATGTCAGCTGCCAGCCCTAAAAAAAAAGAATTAATGCTAACTTCTTAATTAGGCTACCTGCCTCCCCTCAGTAATAGAATAGATCTAAAGCAATTATGGCCCAAATCAGATGTGCACAGTATTAAAGGTGCAAAAGAGCAGCTAGAAATCTTGTCAATTATGTAACAAAATTTATTATAAATAGTTTCAAGTATTGTGCCTGCTTTGGGGGCAGCCTGCCAACTTCTGTGTTCAGACAATTGCATATTAAAATGTTCTCGTTTTGCCACAACATAAAGCAAAAGCTTAATGGCTATAGATAGGGAAAGAGTGAAAATGAACATACAAAGTTCTGCCAAATGCAGTGTGAGAGGCTGCCAGGAATGATTATGGTTAGAAAAAAATAATTAAAAAAAAGTTTCAATTTCTTTCAGTTACAGTGGCATTCAAATGTTGCTTGCCACTGCAAGCAGAAAAACATTTTTGGCCAAAAGTCAAAGATGATGGCATTCCTTCATTTAAACACACAGGTCTTTATATAACAATAAAAACATGTCCCAGTCAATAACCATGGCAGTTTAGCTACCTCATATGAGTGGGAGCATTTGTTTGTGTTTTGAAACAATGTGAAGCTTCCAGCTGTGAAGGCAGTGGACAAATGTTTTACAAATAAATATATGGCAACCATAAATTATTAGGCTATTATTAGTTCAACCTCAGTTTTGTCATAAATGAGAACATTCTGTATTTTTATTATGAAACCTCAGTATTTCTATCTTGCTGAGATATTCTACTATAACATCCAAGTAACTCATCCCCCCTCCTATTTTAAATTAACTTTTGCACCTTAAAAGTCTGGGTTGAAACTTCAATGTTGATCAAATAAAAAAATAATATATTAAGTTAATTGGAGAGTAACTCACAAATGCATATGTAATTACTGTCTATATATCATACCAGGGTAGATATGGAAACATTACAACTTATTTAAATCCTTTATAAAGCCTATTATTGTGTTCAAGATCAATTACTCTCCATAAGTATCTGCAATAATGTTTACTCAGTGATCGATTGTTCAGGTTTCCTGAGTCCTGGAAGCTTTCTATCCTGTTGACCTGAATTTCACCCTCCTTGCAAAGGATACAGTGAAATGTACAGTAGTCTTTTCATTAAGCATTCTTTCTCAGTAGGTCAGGATTTGTGACACAGTTTTGAATCCTCATATATCTTCTTGGTGGGTTTAAAGTATGCAATTTATTTTAAGCAACTGCTCAACAGCTGCATTTCATCCAAAATTCTTCTGAGGCAAGTGAGCAGGTTTTTGTTTTAAAAAGGATACATTTTAGTTTACTTTTAACTCCACAAAACTGATAATCTGTTATTCACCTAAGATTAATGAAATAATGAATGACAATGTTCTACTTATTTACTACAAAAATCTTTAAAAGAGATTGCTTGAATACAAAAAGGAAGTAAGAAATACATTTAAAGAGGAAACCTCAGAAGTGAATATTACAATGCAGCTTTTTAAAGTCAGTATTTTTTCTTAGAAACACACTCTCAAAACCCCTTTTCTCAAGTATTGGTAATTTCTGTATCACAGGATAGTAGCACTTTTTTTATCCAAGGTGAGATAGGAGACATATAATCATCTAATTGAAGCCTGATGTGATTTTTCTGTCACAGAAATGAGTTAGTCTTACAGGATGGTATAAATTCAGAAAAATCTTTCCCCATCTTCTCAGCTTAAAAGGTAAACATTGTCAGGATGCTTTTCACATTCAAACCAATGGTACTAATTTTAATTGCAGCACCATGCCATTGATTACTGTTACTACTGAAAGTAAAAAATTACTTGAAGTTCTGTACTTACAAGAGATATTCATTTATATCAACAACAAAAATTAACCTTTTGTAAGTGACCAGAATGTCTTTTCCTATGCCTATAGTAAGAAAAGCAGCTTTGGTGAGTAACGCATCATACTGCTATATTAAAAGCAACCCAAAACTCCTGAAATTGAAGAACATCCTTGTACTCATTGTTCCTCTGGCTCCATGGTTCAAAGAAACAACAAAGCCTCCTAAGGGAGAATACAGACACACACATGCACAGAGTTACATCCGGAGGGAAAGAAGTAAATAATTTTCTTAACTCTTTTCTGCTAAGTGAAACTGGCTTTACCAGAGCTGGCTTTACTAGTGCTGTGCTTCTGGAGATCACTTTTAGATAATCTGGTGGGGTATTTTCAGTTTGTTGAGAAGTGCAGAAAATGATGGTATGTAAATAAAAGGCCAAGTCCATTTGCTGAACTCAGATCTATCTGCGATATAAGAAATACGTAAATGAGAGGAAGGCAAGGTAAACATCATGTCTTTCCACAAAGCATGCAAAGATCACACATCAGTTGCAAACATTAGTATGTGCACAGTGAATGATGCTCAGTTAAGAGCTATACACACACACACAACTCTCTTAGCATAGTGAAAATACTGATCCAAAACAGACAGATAGAATAGTTTTCATCTGGCTCATAGAAATCCCCAGTTTTAATTCTGTAACAAGGCAGAAGCCTAGGGGAATCCAAGTGGGTCTTGATCTTGCAGATTACAAAAGAACAAACTCCTCTACTCCAGTCTACTACTACACTACTCTACAGCTTCAGAGGAAATACAATGCCAATGAACAGGATCTTTAATGATTATATATCATCTCTCACAGATGCCATGAAGTTTGCACAGGGTGGGAAACGTTAGATTCTTGTCTAGAACAACAAGAAAGTAAAGACTACAAACATCTCTAACACCTGTGTAACAACCCATTCAGCAGCATTGTGCATCTGGTTTTGGGCAATTCAAGCCCATTTTTCCCTCTCTCAAAATCCTGATGCAGGCACACATGTCCATGCACAACTGTAGGAGACCCAGTCATTTCCAGACTATCTGCAGTTAGGGACTGTTTTTTAAAGTTATCCACAGAGTCCCTATAACTTCTGTTTAAACTGTAGAGCCTAGCCCACACCTTGAGATGAGCTTCTGCTCATTAGTAGGACTAGGTCCTATGGGGAGAGAAGGAACAAGCCCCTCTTTACCTACTACTGCTCTTCACCATCCATTTTGTTTCTAACCACTGCATCTTTTCCCTTCCAACAGGATAATTAAACTCATTCTTAAATGCTACAGAATACAGCAGATGAAAGATGGAATACAATTTCATTTTGTACTGCTGTAATTGCACACAACCCAACTAAACAGGCTGGCAAAATGTTTTAATGCATAAGAATTCAGTGCTTACTTTCCTTTCTTCTAACTCTTTCTGAAAACTTGTGGAACTTGCACCAATCCTGTACGATTAGCTGTAGAAGGAAGCTTCCATTTAGAAAGCAGTGCGAATTGTTTAACTGTAAGACTTCTGTTCAATAAAGTTTTTGAAAAATGACCTTCTCTCCTAAGTAGCCAAGAGGGAGTAGTGCTCTTTTAAGAGGATGAAGAAATTAGCTCAAGTAGACATCAAGGCACTATGTCCCACACATCTAATCATCAAATTGTTTTACTTTCCTTAAGATAAAGTCAAAAGAAATTACATCTTTTTCCAATCTCTACCTTCCACTTGCTGGCCAGTATGACAGCTCTGAAACGTATGTCTCTATCTTTAACAGCACCCCAGGGAATAAAACCCTGTAGCATGACAGTCTCAAAGTCCTAACAAGCCCCCAAAGCCTGTAAGGCTTTCTTTTGCAAGGAAAAGTGCAAGTGGTGTGCTGAACTTTGAGTGTACAATAATCCAATGTATTCTGCCCTGTGGAGAGGAGACAAGCAGATGGGATTTGACAATGCTAAGGCAAGCTGTGCTGTGTGACCTTTTGCTCTCTCGGATTCTTCTTTATCCTCAGAAATAATCCTTTAGAAGCAACACAGTTTCTATACTGGATCATACCTGTGCATGTAGCACAACACACATGCTTGCCCTGTTAGTATTCCAAATCCCTGTAAAAAAAGTAACTTTAAGAAATATTTTATCTACATTTCTTTCTTTCCTAACTGGGCAATACAACTATATGGTCTTGACAGAGGTCCCCAGGCCCTTCACGTCTGAGAGGAAAATGAGCATTTCTTGGAATTACTGCATTAGAGAAGCTCAAGTATGTTGCTCTTGTTTCAGCATCTGAACACAGAATTGCAAATTAAAAACAAAATGCATACTATTGCATTAAGATATGGAAATAAATTGGAGAGGCTTAGCATGACATCTCTTCTAACAAGTGATTACACAAACATGATGTCTGAAAAGACATAACCCCCTTTCCCAACTTATCCTGTGTTTAAAGAATTCTACGTATTCAGGTTTGTCTGCATTTTTATAAATCAATACAATGAAGCACTTTAGGTTTTTATTTTTCTTTTTAAATAGTGAAAGAAAGGAAGAGATTGCTTATATTTTAGAGCAGTCATCTCAAAATGAAAGGTAATTCATCAATTTAATGAAATAGTAGGCTTTTCTCATTTAATATAACTGAGCGTATATCGAAACCAGGGTAAAATCCCAGCATGACTACTGCCTCATAGCGATTCTCCATGATCAGGCCACTGTTTCACCAGAATTCAGCAGTTTCCTCTGGTTCTTAGAGTGATTAAGCAACATTAATTTCATCATGGTATCCACTTCAAGAGGTGGAGAGGCAGAAGAAAAATATTCTGATGTGAGCACATGCCAAACAACTGGTGCATCCTTTATCCTCCCTGTACTAAGGACAACTAAAAACCTGCCACTAGCTGACCATACTTTAAAAGTTTCCAGGCATCTAGGAAGTATATAAATTCCATATTTGTGTGTGTCAATCCTTAAACACAAGTCATACATGCTTACATGTTCTATATACTTTACCTGTCCCTCCACAGTCTTCCCATTTTGTCTAGCCAAACTTGTTCAAGCCAATAAGCATTTGCAACAACAAGGAACTGTAGAAGTGGAGAAGTGCTATTTGAGAGAAAAAAAAAAAAAAAAAAAAAGAGAAAGCGTGGCAGTGTCCACACACTGACTCCTGTACAGACTCATTTTATTTCGCATCCCAGAAGCCTAATTTTCATCAGGAATACAGGTTCTGCACAACAAAATAAACCCTTGGGCAAAACTACATAGGACAGGATGGAGGTAAAACAAAGAAGATACCAACCTTTGGAAAACTATTTAATTCCAGAGTTCACAGGCCCAGTGACAGCAACCAAAAACAGATTGACACTGATTGTCAGAGTCCATCCGTTTGAGGGAGGAATGGTTGTCACCACCGAGCTTAGCTTTTTTCTTTTACTCATACAAAGAATACCACATCAAGACAGTCTTCTCAACCGCTCTGATAATGAAAGTCATCTAATGGCAAGGAGAACTACTGGTAAACTTGCAGGGCAAAGTAACAGTTCACTGAGCACAGTACTTAAAACTGCTTCAAGGGGAAACTTGCATCCACGCCTTCCGTTAAAAAAAGGCAGAAGCACATCTCAACCACAGAGACCCAGAGTAATCCAGAAGATCTTACAGACAAGTTACAGTGAAAAACACCTACTTGAAGTTGCCATCAATAAAAGCTAACCAAAGGTTAAATATGAAGTGTTAGACTGATGGTAGCTCAGGGGAAAAAACAAAAACAAAAAAACCCAAACCAACAAAAAAACCCCAACACCAACAAAAGAACAGGACAAGTAAATATGAATTTCATGGCTTTATGAACACTCCACCAAATTAAACATTTGACTTCTTCTCTAAGAGGGTGGCCAGAGAACACATGCTGGGGCAGAAGCAGAACTGCAGTCACCCACCCAGCCTCTCAGCTCCCTCATTACCCTTCCACTAACCTTGGAGCAGGTGGTCACAAAGCCTTGAGGGGGCACACATTAATAAGCTTCACAAAGGTGATCAACATTTCCAGCTTGCTAGGCACTCTTTTTATGGTGTTCATTCTCCTCTACAAAAATTCCCACCCTGAATCTTCAACCTGTCCTTAGGCACAGCTTTTGGGAAGGAGAATTAAGGAAGCCTTGCATTCCCTTCTCTGTCAGGCTGCAACCCTGTCGCAAGTTCACCCCAAAATCCCCGTTACTGAACACCAGTGGCTTGTTGTCTAGGCAGAACCCTCCTGATCTGCTGCAGCTAAACTTCCTCAGCCTATCAAGTAGGAAATCCTTTTATTGCTCTGGCCTATAAGCCTCTTATCTCCTAATTCTGTGAGGCTCAGTAATAGCTGTTCTGCTCATTAATCCTACAATGACTGTCAGAAGGGGATATATACCTTCTCCCTCTGCTCAAACACAAGTAACTAGGTTTCATCAAGTCCTTTACTATGTACTTAGTTGAGTCCCACTCCACAAGATTTTGCAGCAATTGGAGTAGCAGTACAGAAGCTTCTGCATTTTCACAAAATATTGAGATTTGGTGCTATAAAAATTTTAAAGAGCCTGGTTCAGTGTAAAGAATTGTTATTAGGCACTGACATTGCCTAGTGCCAGAAAGGAGGTAGCCATCTCTGGAGGACAATTCTAAAGTTGGAGAGATCCTATTCCATTCTCTGCGCTGCAGATACCAGCAAATTGTTTAAGAAACAAGCATTTTTTTTAATTTTTTTTTTTTCCTAAGCAAGTGCAATTTTGGCTAAAGTGTTGTATGGATGACCAGAAAGACTTCCACTATAATTTATACATACGCCATTAGTTTATAATGAGATCCTTCTCAATCACTGATCACAAACCCGTGTTATCCATGACCTTCAAAGACAGCTCAAAGGGAAAAGAATAATAAGCAGTTGAGTTCTTGGCTTAACTAATATCTTTAATTAGCACCCCCAAGAAATGCTAAAGGTTGCTGTTTTCCCCCTCTATACAACACACAGACAAGGAGAAATTAATAAGGTAATATTCTTATCAGAATGATGTCTTCTATTTCTCCACATGAAGTGAAAACTTATAACAAACAGTTGCTAAACAGCACTGCAAATATGACAGAGATCATATCACAAGATGTGAAAGTTCTCATATAATATGCATTATTTAATATTTTACATTTATGTACCTGATGGACAACTACAGGCCTACCTATGTAATTCAAAACACCCCGAACCCTTCTATAAAGTTTGCGTTGAGAAAAATGTTAAAGTGGCAAACTGCATTAAGATCACAGCTATCTCACATCAGATGTACCTTTTATTTTAACTATAAATGTCACACTTCATCATGCAGCTGTCAGCTCCCTTTAATGTACTAAATGCTATCATGTAAGCACAGAACCTGACATGATGTAACACAACAATTAAAATAAAAAGCAAGTCAGGTTTGACACCATGTCACTTTTCTGTTTGCTGCAAATTAAAGGAAAATCAAAAGTACAAAAGTAAAAGCTAGTCAAGAAAAAAGTTTGCAAAAAGCCCCAAACATCAGTTAATGCTTCCCTCTAATGTTATGTCACATTTTTACATTCAGCTTTAAAAAAATGTGCACAGCTTTAGCACAGCTAATTACAAATTGACACCAAAAGACATCAAGAATAAAGTCTAAAACTTCTAGAAAGACTCTATTGTAATAAATATACCTCTAGCTGTCAGTTCCATAACAGCCAACATCCATGGAACTAAGCAATTATTTTTCACTTTCTATCCTACCCTTTTTCAATTTCTATCCACTCTGTGGTACTGCTGCAGCATGTTAAAATTAGTGATGCTTTTCAAACCAGATGCAACAGCACTTAAGTTATGCCTGAAGCAATTCCTAGTAATAATGGAGAAATTATGAACTCTAGATAATTAATCCTGAAATTGGTCATGTATTACAAATTTTATTTCATTTACTGTATTTGATGCACAACACTAAATAAAAGTGTCTGAAATGTTTAAAATTTAACTTTGGAAAAAAGGAAAATCTTGTACATCTGGAAAAGTATATTGTTAATAATCAGATTTCCTCCTTTTCAGTGTTTTTCTGTGCATTTACATCAACTCTAAACCCACATTTAATATATCAGCAACATAAAAAGCTTTGGCCCAAGGGAAAGTTAGTGGCATCTGTCACAAATACAGAAATATCACATGCCTAATATTCACTCTGACCATACCATGACACATTCAAAACCTCTGTGGCCCAGGAAAGAAATAATCACAATGGAGACCATTCCCAGGCAGGGAAGAAAGAGTCAAGCAAAAAGAAGCTAGAGGCCTGTCCTGCAAAGGGAAGGGCTGATATAGACATTTAAAGAATATTCCTGTAAAAACATTCACTTGAAATATCAAGTTAACACAAATCCCTTTTTCCCCTTTGTGGAAATAAAAGGAAAGGGGAACACGGGGAATTCTAAAAACTTTTACTCCTCAATACCATGTAACTTCAGAACTGTTTTCTGCTGATCTACTTCTACACCTTCCTAAGGATTTCCAGGCCAGTAACCTGCTACAGTAAGATTAAAATCAAGAACAGCATAATTTTGACTGGAAAAGAGTTATACATGAGTGTTACTGCATTTTCAAATATGCTATATTTGATTGAGTATGACAGCAAATTGCAGGAAAACCAAGAAAATAAAAAACTGAGGTAGATAAAAACAAATACAAAAAGACACACAAATATAAACACACAAATGAAGTAACCCAAAGATAATGTCAGACCTGCCCTTACAGTTGTCTCCCAATAAAGCAACTCCATGAGTAGAATTTGAACACCAGTGAAGCTGCTAAGAATATGATCTTTAAAGGCTACTCTTTAAGCAAACACTGAAAATTATACCAGTGGCAACACTTGTACGTTTCTAAGAACTTGGGCTGTATTATACTTCAGTGACATTTAAGCTGAAGTAGATAATTTTTGAAAACTAAAACTAAATAGTATTTCTTAAGGGCTATATTCAGCTACATGAAGACTTCAAAGTGATCACAATGAATGGACATCTTTAAATTTTCAAAATATCTGTTCTATTCTTACATTTTCTTCTAGCCCTTGAAGTGTTTCATTATTATTAGACACATTTGTGTACATAAAAGGAACAAGAGAAGAGAGGGAAGGTCTAGCTCTTGTGGGCACAGACACGTCCAACTGTGAAAGTTTATTCATTTAATTCACTGGTTATATTAATCCCCATAAATTCTCCTGTACCAGCCTATTAAAGGAATATATTCACATGGACGTCTACATTATAAGCCTTAATAGAAGATGATGTCATTGATTTGCATACCTAGGACTTCCAAGTGTGAAATGATAAAAGAATTAAAGTTTAGAAACAAAACATCCAAAACTTTCACTTTTTATACTTTTGACTATTATTATACTTAATATTATAAACAATACAGTCTGAGAACTGAGATTTGAGCTCCATGTTGAAATGGTGATGAAATACACTTCATACCTGCACTTCTTAGGTTAGGGTCTAGGTCTGGCATTTCCTTGGATGCTTCTGGACTGACGCTGTAGATAGATGCTCCTGCTTCACTGACAATGCTGAAAAATAAAATGGCAAATAATCAAAACACCACACAACTGAACAACACAAATGAAAGACGTAGCAAGTGACTTAATTGAATATTTGGATATTTTATTTTTAAAGCCTGATGTTTTAAAAATATTTGGAATCTACTGAATACTTACAAAAGTAAGACAGTACAGACAAAGGAAAAGATCTCCATTTAAGCCAAAACACCCCTCCCTGAGCTGCAACATCCATTCTTTTTCAATTCTGGCCCTATTATAAACACACCCTGTGCACGATATCAGCCTCTGCAGTATCTTAAAATAAACATGAGAAACAAGTGTTACCAGAAGTAAATAGGCAAAGCAGCTTCCATAAACAAAACAAAAACCTACCTTACAATTTCATCAAAAACACATACATTCTAAAGTATAATATCAGTTAAACTATTACATGAATCCAACTCATGAGTGTGCACATTCATTGTCTAAAGCTAGCTGCCTAAAATACTCAGAAAAAACCCAACTTGATACAGACTGAGCCACAGAGCTGCAGCTCGCTTCTCAGCAGCATTTAATACTGTCTTCTCCCTGCTTTCACTGCCATCCCCAAAGTAAAACACTGACTGCATGTCTTCAATAACTTAAACTACAGTTCATGTATCTACCACACACCTCAAACTCATTCAGTAATGATGATAAACTCACCATTTCAAATCACAACACAATTAAAAAAACCTTGAGTGCTGTAGTTCCACTCAAGAGAAAACAGCAGTCAAGTATTCACAGTGTAAATTTATTTTTAGATGTGAAATTTTGACACCATTGAATCAACAGTGTATTTCTTCAGATAACTTCAACAGAACTTGAATTTCAGCTTGATAATTAAGGCATCATACAGCTCCTGCACTGGAGAGGAACACTATCAGTTTCAGCACTATTTTTACTTTTACTATTCCACTCTTAGAATAAACTTATCTTTGCCATAACAAGGGAAACCACAATCCTCAAGAACCAGACCTTTCAATGAAAATCATAACTTTGCTTTACATCGTTTTAAAATTAGACTATAAATTTTTCTTTTTAAGAACATTTAGTAGGTCAAATTTTTAAATAAAGAAACTGATACCTAGAAGACCCTCCTTTTAGAAAAAGCTGGAGAATAGCTCACAGATAAAACACATTCCCATTCAGTGTTCCATGCATGTGAGCAGTAAAATGCAGATATAGAAGGTAAGACTTTCTTACTGTTCTAACCCCCATCAAAACTGGAATTTGGTAGACTGCTGTACACACAAGTCAGATTTTATGGTTACTCAAAACTCAAAAGAACATTTCAATATTACAGACTGGATCTTTCAATAAATACAGAAAATAAAATCCTGTTCTCTTTTGTATTAGCATAACTCCAGACCCACTCAAACAACTGATTTAACAGAGCAAAAAATTGCTCAGACCAGCTGAATGGGGCAAGTGAAAATGAAACTATTTACATGATCTTTTAAAAAGCTTCAGTATTACAGGCATTCCTTCACTATAAATGACATTCAGAAAACAGTTCCATAACAGAGTTCAGAAATATGGTCATATCACAAAAACCTAACTGCTGAGAAATGATGTTGACAGAAGCCTCATCAAACTGATTTTTCTGATGAATGGGTAGTTTAAAGAACAATGCAGCAGAAAGTATTTCTTAACATGTTCACACCTTATAAAGGTAGCATCTTGGCAAGTGCTCCCTTTTTGGATATTGCTTCCAAAAAACCACACACATTAGCACATATTTCCAATAGCTTTTCACTAATCGCTCTTCCATCTTGATATTTGAACAGCTCCAAGAAGTTACCTCTCATGCAATTTCCAAATTTAACACATTGATATTACACTTAGATTAAATAAATAAATAAATAAATCAGTGTTTTGCACACATTTTTACAGTGCTGTACTATAAACTGTATTACTGCACAGAGCTATTGCTTGATCTCTCCCAGTATTTTATGCAGTGAAAAAACAAAGTGACCTGGATGGGAATTTTAACACACTTGACATTTTATTGAGTCTCCTTAATGCTACACTGACAATTTTCAGAAGAGGATTGCAATAATACTATCATTCTCTGGTCGTAAGTGAATTGTGCCAAATTTTAAGGTAGGTAGTACAAAAACTCCTTGCTAAAACGAGTAAATAAAATTAAACTCAGGATGGGAGAAAGAAAGATTTGAAAAAAAGCACATTTCCTTTCTTCAAGTGCAAGAACATTTATACACTGGAGGGGAGGAGGAGGAGGAGGAGGAGGAGGAGGGAGGGAAGCCAAGTAAAAGTATTATCTCAAGCAGGAAAACAAGATATAAAAAGCACTTTCAGAAGCAGCATACACTAGATATTTGACATCCACTCTGAGATGGTTTTGTATATGCATGCAGTTATTGTATGAAGTATTTGGTGTAGCAGACTTGGAAAAGGGGGGGACGGGAAGAATTTCCGCTCACACAGAATCCCATACTGCTGTGCCTAAGACAGTAAAACCCAGACATTAAATAAATTTGTTACCCAGAGTAATCGCATAGGGCCACAAACTTCAAAGAAACTATCCTCTGGTTCCTTCAACCATAGTCAACCAAACTTTTACAAACCTATTAGTGGCTGTCATGTGGTTTTATTTAGTTTGTTTTTAGCTACAGTGAGGTGGTTACTAATGTGACACTGGCACATACAATGCTAAAACATTTAGCTCGGTCACAATACTAAAGATTACAAGCAAAATAGGTTTGGGGACTTTTTGATTGCAGTTGTTCTGGATTTTGCTTTTTGACTAGACAGGAGACAGCCACTTTGGTTCACAGACATTTTGTTTATTTGTTTGTTTTCCAAATTCTAATAATTCTCTTTAAAAGGGGGATGCTATATAGGATAATTTAAGCTAATTTAATGTTGTAAAATGCTCTACATCCTACTTTCAAAGAATATACGTATTTTATGTAGGGCATATTAAGACAAAACCAAACCTGCTCAAATCAGTAGGCAATAGACATTTACTCCAAACTACTGCAGTCTACACTGTTCTCTAATCTCTCCCTCCCCCCTTTTTTTAAAGGATACAATTTTCAAGAGAGTCAAAAGAAAGCCCTCATAAGGGTTGGTAAAAACTGTATCTAATAATCTGTAGATCTTCAGAACTAGAATTTGTTTCTACTTTGACTTTTTAAGCCACATAATGCATTAAAACAGAAAACTAGACTCCCTCACCCCTTCATAAAATGAGAACCTTATTTCTGTACATTCCTTAAGAGGAAAGATTCTTGCACTGATGAAAATCTTAACAGTTAAAACAACATTATTAAAAAGTTATTTTCCTATTTAAAGTCAAAATGTAGTAGGTAAATAAAAGTGGTCATAAAATGATATGCTTATAGGACATGAATGGACAAGTTTCATAAACTGCTCTCTGAATTAACAAAAAAGCAGGTAAAGAATCTGGGACTATGCCTCCATCCTGTCTGCTTCCCACATTAGCCATCCTACAGATAAGTTTTTTTCCTCAGCATCTATATCCAACTTTTAAAACTTTTAAGTGCCCAAACCACAAAGCCACTACACGATATTTCAGTTTACTCTTTTTTAATTGTACAAACAGGCTTGTTGCACAGAAAGTAAGTTTTCGTGTACTGCACCCATCTCATTCACATTTGTTAAGACACATTTTAAGTACTGTTAAACCAACATTAAATATATTCCACTAGCACCACCTGGTGGGCCCTCAGCTTTATGCCACAGACCATGCCTGCTGTATTCTAAATACTTTAAGGAGCCTTTTAACTTTTACTAGAGCAAGTTTTCTTACTCAGCTTAAATAAGTATTATATACTTGGTATGAAAAGATCATTTGAAGACCTGTCCAAAACATTCAGGTTTTCAATCTCTTAATTTTTACAGGAAAAAAGCCTTTCTTGTAAAAGGTAAAAATAAAAATTTAAGAATACTTACAGGGTTTTTTTACATTCAAAGCTATTACATACCTACATAAACGCATAATGGTAAAGATTATATGTAACAAACCAGAGTTGCCAACAGTTGTTTAACTATATTACAATTTCATGTACATGCATGTAATGGCACATTTTTTAAAACTTACAAGGTTCTTGGGTAGTAAGTTTTCACTGAAAATCTTTTCAAAACTATGTGCAAAAATCTAATGTACTTATAACAAAAAGATATACCAGGCTAGAGGCTTCTAGGGTTAAAGATGGATGCAGCTTCCTGACATTTTCATGAACCTTACCAACATTTCAGACTATTTTATTACATTGAGTTAATTTTCCCACAATCAAATGCAACACTGGATTAATAACCTACAGAGAAAGAAAAAGTAACTTTGTCCAACTT
The DNA here is from genome assembly GCF_947461875.1 of Haliaeetus albicilla. NCBI lineage: Eukaryota > Metazoa > Chordata > Aves > Accipitriformes > Accipitridae > Haliaeetus > Haliaeetus albicilla. The sequence goes on from NC_091495.1 coordinate 17,333,708, forward strand.
TACATAACTTACTGTTCCTAAAACCTCCAAAACACTGATTTACAACTTGAAACCTTTAAAAATAACATTTCTAAGAAATAATACCAGTACAAAGAAGAGACCAGTGTTAATACTTGGAAGAAAATCATGGTCACTCTAAAAGCAAAGGGTATGTCAACCTCAAAATGGGCCCAGATTTCCATATTCGGTCATAAAATGATGATCTGCCAAAATATAACTCCCTTCCCAATCAAAATTTAGTAATTGTGGTTAACTCCTCTAACCCAACTTTTTACATATTAACTGATGAATATATTCTTCATAAGCTTGCGGCAACAAAAGCTAGAGGCTCCCACAAAGGGCAGAAATACAGAAGGGTCAAAGGATTATTCAGTGTTACTTACTAAAATAATTGGCTTAAGAATTACCCAAGACAGAAAAATAAAACAAAAAAAAATATTTGCTAGAGAAGAATGTTACGTTTAGAAGCTGAATTGGAATGTTACAAACTTTAATTATGTTGATAGACTTAAGAGGAGCAGTGAAGACTTAAGTACAGGCTTAAAAGAAGTTGGGCTATTTCATGAATGAGAAATCCACTGGGACTTACTGAAAACACAGAAGTCACAACTAGCTCCAGAAGAGACTAAAACCAAAAACGGTCAACAGCTACAAAAGTACTAGAGAAATAGGATGCCTGCATCTGTTCTTATACGTCTCCCTACATACCCATTTTTGGCGACTAATGAAAACCACCTAGGGGAATTCAAAGCAGCTCTTCATATGAAACAGCAACAATCCCTTCATTTGCATTTTGACTCATGTCTCGCTCTTTCCTCTCCTGTCAAGCAGGACACCACCCATGGCAGAAGCAAACTGACAGCCCCTCCAACTCTTCATCATTACGAATTGCAAGCTACAGGTTTCTTGCCATCATGGGCAGAGAGTTACCTGTAGTTCCCAGGATCTCATATTTGGGTACGTGAGATCCAGCCCCTACACACTGTGCACAGCACAGTTCCTTCTGCCAGGGAGGTGATGAATACAGCCGACTGGAGACTGCAGTCCAGCACAGGCTGAGCGAGACACTGTGATTTATTCAGCCACACGCACTTTGCCACAGGAACAATAGGATACCAGGCTTGACAGGCCCTGGCTCTGACACAGCTAAGCCATTACTTTTTATTCTTACGAGGAACATATGTCATGGAAGCGCAAGATAAAAAGGTTCTGGTATATACTCAATAAAGTATTCAATGAATAAAAAGCCCCAAAAGATTTTTAAAAGCCTCTTCATTCTGACAGATGAGATTAAACTCAAAATCTGGCCTTTCCCCCACTCCAGTAAGCTAGTGGTATGGTAAAGGAAGATGTTAGGGTCAAGAAAAAAAGATTATACTAAAAAGCAATCATCATTCAACAGAAACCAGCCAAAATCCATACAATTCATTTGTGCCTTTAAATAAGATTTCGCTTTAAATTTTAACAATATATAGAACTGAGGAGATATTCCAGTATTAAATATGTCTTACAATGACAAAATATACTGTTAGATTGGAAAGGAATTCTCATCATATTTACACTGCTTCATTCAAAACTTTTAGTCACTACATACCACACAAGTTTTGCTTATATGGAAGTCCACCTTTCAAAATCAGTCACATTAGACAAGAGGTGTTAGTCTTCTTTTGCAAAAATACTATAGAAAAGTTCATAGTGACTCATAGTGAAGCCATTCAATTAGATGGGGGGAGGACGGGGATGGGTGGATGGATGACAAGTTTTAAAGAACAGTTTCTGCTCAGGAGCTCCCAAGCACACAAGAAGTTAAGCCCACAAAGTGTCTTCAGACAGCACATCAAATGATAAGCAGTGATACAGACCCTGCATTGTTGCTCAGTCGTGTTCTGAAAGTTTCCATAGAAAATATTAGGTGAAATTCTACTTACAACTAGTGTTTTGAATTCACAACAAAAAAAGTCTGTAAATGTTTCTACCCACATATGAATGAGTTTGCTTGGTATTTCACAAAGTTTACCAGAAATTACACCATGCAAAGAAAGCAATTTTGTCCTGACCAACTCAATCAACTTTTTAAAGTAAAAATTCTTAAGCTATTTCACACCAGGAACTCTGTCACACAGCAAATTACAACACAGAACAGTATGTCTTTCAGTCACAAACCCTACTTTTGCAACAGCTTGCTGACCATACAGCAGGGACAATAAACAAACACCTTATAAAGCAGCTTCTGAAATGACAGAATTTCAAGGCAACTGTCATGGTTTAACCCCAGCTGAAACTAGGACAGCAACCATCCTTGCATTAGGGATTATTTCTCTCCTGTTCAGACACAAATTATATTTAGTGCCAGTTAAGCTGATGGCTTTCCTGGTAGACAGCATAGGTCTTTAGAACTTACTGAAGAGAAAAAAATTAGGCCTGTTTTCTATCAGTGTTTAGCAAGATAATCCAATCACAGTTTGTATCATTGTTTCAAATCATTAAAAGTGACTTATCTTAAAATAACATTAAGTCATAGAACAATATTTGATTTTCCATTTTTCCAGTATGGTTATGCAGAACTAAACTTCACTACAGAATTGAAGTACGCACTTTCAGATTAAGAACAATATGCAAAAGCAAAATTTAATGGTTTGAAATACCAAATTATAGTCATTCAACATCAGATAAAATGCAACATATCCTCAATGTCTGTTTTATAAGAAATTAAAAGGAATACAAGAAATCAAAGCCAGTTTAACTAAAAAGACCTGCATCCAAATCTCAGAAGAATTAGTAAGTATATTTAAAAATGCAATTATTGAAATAGTTGTCTTCAAGTATTACCCACTTCCCTGCAAGCTGGGAAATATTAGGGCTAACAAAGACCAACATTTTTGAATTTCACTGCTTTGGAGTGTAAAAGAGGGCTGCGTGTTGATTTTACATTCTAAGAGCATTTTGCCTGTAATCAAACATAATAAAAGGATATTTCAAACATAAGGACAATTGTGTTCTGTGCCATGCAACCTGATTGCCTATTTGTTAGCACAAGATAGGTTTCAAGAATACAGGGGAAGCAATTGTGGCACAGGGTTTAAAAGCTTCTCCTTTAAAAAAACTTACTACTTTGGAAAATGCAGCCCAGTTCTAACTTCCAGGTTTGGATGAATCCAGAAAACATATCCTACATAAAACATTTTGCTGATTACAGAATTAGAGGAGTTCAACATTTTCTGATTTCAATTTCTCAACTACCATCATTCCCCTTCCCAAACAAAACTGGTGTGAAATTTCCTGCCATTAAAACAGTAAGGCAATTGCTACTTGCAGCAGAATGAAATAGGTTTGAGAATTATTGCAAGATATAACAATGAGTTACCATCTGTTTAATTAGCTTTAATTTCTTCTGTATTAGATATAACTCTATGAACCCCTAAATCAAAAACTACTTACCATACTAAACTAATAAAACTAACTGTATAGCTACAGCCTGGAATCCTTTATTCATCTGTGTATGAACCATGCCCTCAGCACATCCCTGCAAAGGGAAAAACGATCAGATATCTGTCTTCATCTTGTCTGAAAATGATGACATTTTTCAGTAAGAAAAGGGTCCAAATGGCAGGTGTCAAAGAGCTTTAGCTTCACACATGGTGCTAGAAGGCAGAAAAAACAACAGTAGCGTGTGGCCATGTCAGAGCTGCACAGAAGCTGCCGTACAAGTGCATATCTGAAAAGAGCAAACCTCATAGCCTGTTAAATCAATCTAGTGCCAGATGCTGTTATCAGAACAAAACTGGTGCTGCAGATTCATCCCCAGAAGAAATACATGTCCCATGTCTGCAGTGAAAAGTGAAAGACCTAGGGTGGCATGTCTCAAGACTGAAGGTGACAGTCACCTGTGACTGCCCCCACCACTTTCATTGACAGTTTCAAACAACAGGTCCTGTCATTGCTCATAAAGCAGCTGGAGTTGAAGCTCCTTTCTGCTCTTGCAGAGCGCTTTGAAATCTGAACTCCAGGTACAAAATCTACTTCCAAGTTAACTGCTTTTTAGTTGGATGGTTAAGTAATTTATTTTTACTTTAAACACTGTAGTACAGTAGGAACTTGAGAGAAAATTTAGCTACTGCTCTTCTCCCCGTTGCAGCAATGCAATGAAGAGAAATCACAGCAGTATGTATAACATTATAGAATACAATATTACCTTAATGTAAGAGGGCAAGTTAAAAAAGAAAAAAAAAAAGCACATTTTATGTGATTACAATATGACAGCATTAAAGTAATTCTAAGCAGAATTAATGATAATTAGATGTATGCAAATATGTTAAAAAGTTACCTATCTATAACCAACTGCAAAAAAGACAGTAAAAAAGGCTTCAGGATTGACACAGGAAGTGAAAATCCTAGAGTCCACTTCTAAAAATATAATAGGCATGAAAATGGGTATGCTCCTTATGAATACACTTTATAATTTCAAGACCAATCCTGCCAGAACTCACTCCGTTTTACACAACTAAATTATCCCAGTGACCTCAGGGGAACAAACTGTATATACAACACTAAAAAATACAGCCAAACACTGACAAGTGCTTACCTAACTTCTTTTTACCCACTGGGAGGGGGGCACAGGGAGACAAAGACACACAACTGATTTTGGCAGTCACACTTCAAAAAGAAACACTAGGTGATGTAAAACACTCACATTTCATATATTTATAGAGACTCTTGAAATGAAATTGCCTGGATGCATACATTAAAACCATGGCACAGTCCAAAAAGATGATGCTGCTCCCCCAAAAGCCTAGCAAAACCGTTCCACACTGAAGAGCTCAACGAGCAGCCTTATTTAGCCCCTGCCCCTCCCAGTTCTCAAGAGCTCAGTGAAGCCAACAAGCCGAACTCAACACCATGAAACGCAGCAGACCAAAGGAAGCTGCCAGTTCCAGACCAGAAGGCCTGCACCAACGCTGTCCTGCCAGCAGCTCCTTCTCAGTTCAGCGAAGCGGAAACGCCTGCAGTGGTAGCACATGGGGAAAGCTGGTGTTTCATCCAGCCCACCTCCAGCCACACAGGGTCTTGCAAGAGGCAAGACCCATCCTGGCTGCTTTTAGAAACAGCAGAGGCAAAGGGTAAAACCCTGGAACACGGCAATTTGTGCTCATGTATATTTATTCAAGTTGGAGAGCTATAAAGTACCAAGAACTAAGGTTTTGGGTTTGTTCCCAAAGACTTTTTTTAAAAAAAAAAAAGATTCCTGCCTATAAAGAAATACCTAGGCTTTGCTAGTACCATCTACATTTGGTGCTGTCACCAACAGTTTATAATTGGGGAAACTGATGTCTGCCTAAAGTCTCATTTTCAAACCAAAACACTTCCCTATTGCACACAATGTCCTACCCACACGACCTTTCTTCTGTGGGACACAGGACATTTAAGACACAGATGATCCATTAAGGAGAGTCCATCAGGTTCTCCAGTGAATACAGACCTTTCAGCCAGTTTATTTGTCAGTGAACTTCATGGAGCATTCAGATTTAGTCACATAAAAATTGTATCAAGGAGTGTCACATGCAAACAGTCAGTCTGAAATTATCTAGAAAGGCTACAAGAACATGCTATTCAGTTGCTATAATTGCTCTCAGGAATCATTTTTATCTGATAGAACAGGCACCACAGATGCAGCAACTGTTGTGGCTAAAATGCAGTTAGTTAAGCCAGACCAAAGGCTGGAGCTTAGAGTCATGTTAACTCTCATGGAGACTTTGTCCCCAGAGTGGAGCGTAACTGGACAAGACCACAACATATGGAGCAAAATGCCTCTTGGAGAACAGTACCTCCAGCAACTGTCATTTTCTTTAACGATCACTCTGGGCAGTTGGGAGGGAGCCTGGCCAGTGCTGCCATGAAGCCTCCACAACCCTGATTCATGCAAAATTCTGACCTGTAGCTTTGGCTTGAGTCGGGCTTTATTCTGTTACACACACTGCCCCCTTCCCCCCAGCATCACTGGTCTTAGTACTTCATCTCTCCTTAGCAAGCTACCCTCACCCCAGCACAGATCCACAAAAGAAGGCTGGAGCCCCTTCTATTAGGGCTGAGCAATACAATGCAGATAGACTTTCTGCACAGTGTGAGAAAATCACAGATCCTCCACTGCTGCTCCTCTCTGTTCCCTCCCCATACCTCTTAAAATCTAGTCTGTATCTAAAGACATCATATTAAATATTTTTAACCTACAGACACTTCTTGGCACAATTTACTGAACTCTGAAGTACCCAGGTTTTCCACACAGAGAAACTCAAAATAAATTAAGAATTCTGCAATCAAAATGAATGCTGGCAGGAAAACTTCTTCGAGGTATTAAATACTAAGGAAAAGTGTGACCACATCTTTCTAGCCATGTTGTTTCTTCTTACTTTACTTTAATTCGGAATTCACCTAATAAAAAGCAAGCTGTATGCTTTAGTTCACAGAAGATACATTTGCCTCCTGTGTTTATTCTCCAGCTCAACATACTCGAGACAAATGTTGCATACAGTAAATGGTGCTTCATGCAGACCTGATCAAAATTATATGCTGCTATCTCTCAAAAATAATTTCTGCAGACTGAATCATGGCAGCACTCTTAATTTTTTAAGTCCTCATTTGTTTTTATGTTTTATTTCATTTTTAATACAGGAAAAGAGTTTGCTTTGACATTTTCCTATACTCTAGTTTATGACTATCAAGAAGTGTTCCATTCTGTCCATCAAGGAAATTGTTTTTCTTCATTGGAAAAAAGGCTGTAAAACTGAGGTACTGGTTTAGTGCTTCCAGCAAAATCTATTAATCCCCTATGAAGGAACTGTAGCATTACAGTAGAAAAAGGATTACAGCAACAGACAAGAAAAAAACCCAAGAAAGTTAAGAAAAAAGAGTAGGTTACTCATTCTTCAGAAAAAGCTAAGATTTTTCATGCAAAACAAAAAAAAAAAAAAAAATCAAATGAAGCTTGCTTTACCTTAACAAGCATATTTTAATAGCTCAGTTACTTTTCTCAGACACAGATTTAAAGGTAAACAGACATACTCAAATGTCTGTAAAGCAACATAAGTAGACTGAGTGCTTTGTTAATATACATTTTTCTCTTTTTAGGCCTCTAGGGTTCTTTCATGTCTTCTCTGGTGCTCCTCATTATCATAGTTTTAAATATTATTATTTCACTGATATCATAATGCAACTGCTGGGCATCTACAGTAAGAGATGCTAATCTGAATCAAATATATCTCCAAATGAAAGTGAGCTAAACATTAGGTACGTTATTGTTTATCCTTTAACCATTTAAAACAGTGGATACCGTGTCATTTTGTATTACAAACAGAAGTATGGACGAACCTCAGTGAAAAAAAACAAATAAAAATAATGAGCAAATCCTCACAAACTTGAAATGGATGCATGAATTGCATGTTTTTACAAAAAACAAACTCCTTTAGTAAGGCTGTAACCAAAAGGGGGAAAAAACTGACAAAAATAAATATCTAGAATTAGTAAAATAAAAACTCAATTAGGTAGTGTTATATTTGCTTTCCCCCTTCTCTTAAAAGGGAATAATTTGTTCCCTCAGGTTGTGACAGATCCACACTAGAGACTTTCCATGAGTAATATCACTAGACCTAGCATAAACATATGCTGAAAGACCACTTCATTTAAAACACGTTTTTCATCCAATTACAAACACTTAAAAAAATTGTTCTTCTGGACTGAAATTTCTTATGCTTCACTTCTAACCAATTACTTTTAGACCCAGAAAAAACCCCCAACTATAAAATAGTCTTTTTTTTTTTTTTTAAGTTATCCAAATATGAAAGTGTAAGATAAGATAGCTTTCTAGTTTTTTAAGAGATATCCTTACATCTAAATCATAAAAATGCAGCTAAATTATTTTATGTCCTACATTTTACACCACAATTTTCAAAGTGATTCTCTAGTCATAGGTATGTTACACAGTACTTAGCTACTCAATCACCCGCAATTCTAGCAATAAAATATCTTACAGTACTATAAAGGTTCATTAACACATTTATACGTCTAATTACTCATGAGTCCAACCACAAATATTTTGCAGAAAAAAATCTTGGAACATGCATCTTTTTAACCACATTAGCCTTCTTTTTGACCCACCATTCTATAATGGGAAAGTATCTTAGAAACATTTGAGGAATTGCAGGTCACAGTTACAGAATTTGAAAGGCACTAACGAAAGTAAAACAGTTGACTCAACATAGTTGTATTTGAAAAGGATGTTTTCTCTATCAGATGACAAAGTTTGCACCTGGAAGTTAATATTCACTTTTTTCCTGGAAGGCAAAAAAAAGTAATTATCCACCAACAGCCCAACTTCCACCCAAAACCAAAGCCTAGAATGACCTACTGATTTCCTCCTTCCCCCCCACATTCAAAGCTCTGTTTTCTCTCCACATTGCACATGTTACTTCAAAATGAGAGCAAATTATTTCAAAGCTTTCCTGCCAATTCATACCTGGGCAGCAAGAAGGAAAGGTACACTGGAACTCGATTGAAGAGTCTTCTGGAGAGCATTACACAGAAAGCACAGACGATCAGAACCTATACCTGCAAATGCTGACAGAGTCTACAGTTACCCTACCATGTCAGCAACAAGCATCTAACTCCACACCTACTTCTCTGGATGGGTCATTAGGTTCGTATGTCTGGATCCTGCAAGGTAAGGCAGCAATGAAGAGTGAGGGTCTTGGAATGATTCTTTCAGCTTTTGGAAACTGTTGAATGCCAGGTTATCAGGGCAGTTGAAAGGCACCTGTGGAGACTGGCTGGTCTAACACCCTTGCTCAAAGCAGTGTCAACCAAAGCAAGTTGCTCAGGTCTGTATCCAGTCAGGTTACAAATATTTCCATGAATGGAGACTCCAAAACCTACTACATATTAACAGGAGCACTTGGATCCCCTGTAGCTGAGAATTGATATTTTGATAATACTAAACTGAGGTGGAGAGTTTTTTTTAATGGCAGTTTAAAAATTTAGCACCATGTATCATTTCAGAAAAGTATATATGTGCCCTGGAACAGTGTCTGAGAAACAAATGGAGATTCAAAAAGTCAACACTCTGTTTTCAAACAGTGCTGTACTGAAAACTTACTAAACAATCCCAGCTTCCTCAAATGCTGTAAGTGAAAAGAAAAGCTGAAACTGTTCGGAAATGAAATGAATGGAAACGTGTGCCCTGTTGATTCCTGCAGTAACAGAGTAGGCCCACTTAATTCCAAGTGTCTGATGTTAAACTGTTAAGACTATTCTTGCAGTTGATAACTAACAGCTGTTACTTTAAAAAAACCCAGAAGTTTGGAGATCAGGGCTATGGAAGAGGAGACAACACGATACTAAAACAGTAATTCTCCAGATGAGAACACGAGTTTGTCTGATACAGACTCCACCGCAGCGCAGCAGCAAAGAGCCCAGAGGCTCTCCGGCTGATGCAGACAACTCCTACAGGGGGTTATAGAGAACATATGCCAGGGTGGGATATGCAGCACCCTTTAATACGGCAGAGCATCTTCTGTCCTCAGGCGCCTGCTCAGCTCTGCTGGCTAGCGCAGAAGGTGGCAGAGCCAAGCCTTGTCCTCAGCCTGCCCCTGGTAGACAGGCCCATACTATCGCTGCCATCAGCATCTCCACAGCCCTGAGCCAGAGCAGCACAAAGATCACATTCGCACACCAACATTGTCATATGCAACGACATGACAGAAATCTGCACTGGACCATTCTGGGACTTATACTGGTCAGGTTGTTATGAGGCTGAGAGCATTCCTTACATCCACTGCAGAGATGGGGTAACAACCTCCTCCTCCACCAAAAGAACAAGGCACACCCCTTAAATATTCCCCCCCACAGAAAGGATAGGTTTCCAAGTCTAAGGATAAATAAAAGTTCAGCTAATTCATATTGAAATTATATTAAGGAAATATCGATGTAGATTTTAATATTAAGGGTCTAATTGCTACTTTCCTTTTTTTTTCCCTACTAAAAAGGGCCATGTAAATACTTCTAAACTACACATTTGAAAATTATTTTCTGAAGTTAGCCAAAGACAGGTATGTCCAGAATTCTGTTAAAGATGTCAAAACACTTTCTTTCAAAATATAAACAAAATTTTAAAATTACTAACACCACAAACTGTCATGTCCTGGTTTTGGATTTAACCAAACCCTGAGAAACAGAACAAACATGTTTCACAAGCTCCAAGTTTTAACTGAAGTTCATAAAGGCTCACAACGTCACCATCATCACAAGCACCATGTGATCTATGAAATTTAATTATATCAACTGTGGTACAGTAAAGAAGAAACCCCAAACTTATATTTTGTCATTAAATCCAATGGAAACTAACTTACAAATGCTTTATAAACAAGGAGTAGACATGAACTTAAACCATACATATTCCATTAAAATTTGACACGAGATCTGTTTTAATCATCAAAATCTTCAACTGATATTGAGTGCAAAACCTGGTATTTCAGACCCAAAGACAATTTACATAAAGAAAGCGTCTCCCCCAAAGTTCACTGTACTAATTAGAAATTTTACTTTATCACAACCTAATACTAACCACAGATTAGCTTGGCTTCATAATGCTGGTATTTAAGGTTTACCAAAAAATAATCAACTTTGCACTTTCTGCATTGCATATTAAATAAAACATATTTACACAAGCCAGTACCTTCACTTTATAAAAACCTGGAAGAAATTCCCTACGGACCATAAAACTGAAGAGAATCTGCTCTGAATTAGATGCCAACAGTTTTTTCTTCTCACTTAGTGCCAGAACAATCCCTTTATTCAAAATCCTGTCTCAATCAGAAAACATTACTCTTGCTAATGTCAGAAGTCCAGTAACCTACAACCTACTGTAACCACTTTATCAAAAAGAAGCCAGTGAAAGGAAAAATAATTTCCCCTAACTTGCTCCACTAATAATGATCAGCAGCACTGCCTTTCCAGTGAGTGGTCTTCTCCAGAAATGCCAAGAGGTCATTAGGCAGTTCCCCTAAGGAGAAAGCTACAACCAAGGAGGCACCAAGCAGCTGTGGACATGCAGGTAAAAGAGACAGCAGGATGCCAGCAGAGCCAGCGAGGGCCTACAGGAGCAGGGGAAAACAAGAGGAATAGAGAAGGGGACAGCCTTAAGCATTCCTTTAAAAGTCTTTTTTGTTGTTGTTTTTGTTGTTAACTAAAGAAACAGGATATATTAAAAGGATACTATATCATAATTTCAAAGTTATTTCATTTTAAAACATTCAAATTGACAATGTCTCTTTCTATTTACTCTTATAGCAGAGAATTAGAGTTAAAAATTCCTTCAGCAGAGAGGTGATCACTGAGAAGTAACACAGGAATATCCAGTTTGATTTACTTAAAAATGACTAACTTCTAGAAAATAAGTTTAATAAAAAAATGACAAAGTAACTTTGAGCTGTGATTTTACACTATGAGGAAAAATAAATAAACAGGAACAAGTAATAAATGCATCACTGATTTTACTGAAAGCCCACTTCCAAAGTATATTTACAGTACAACATCATAACACTGACAAGAGAATCATCCATGGAGGATGCATGTCTAAACTGTTTCCCTGGAATATTTATGTCAAATTCAAATGTCAAAATGTATTTTATCCAAATGTTAGTTCTAGTTTAACCCAATAAAAGAACTGAACAGGCAATAGGCATGTTGCCTTAGCTGCCAAAGATGTTTAACAAAATATAAAAATTAATTAGGTTTGAGAGAGGAGTTTTATGTGAAAAGCCAATTTAATATTAGCAATAACTATAACTGCATATAGATGGACATCTTCCCCCTCACCCCACCCCCCCTCAGGTTTTTTATTTAGAGAGCTCCACAGACAACTGAGCTGTTTGAATAGTATTTGTTATTACATAAAATAATCTGATACAATTAGAAACTGTGATATTACTTGCAGTTGCAAACAGGAATAAAGTGAAAACGTTGTTTCTATGTGAGCAACAAATTTGCTTTCAGAAGTGTTGGGCATTTGAACAAAAGGAAAATAACTAATGTACAGAACTGCTAGATGGACATGATTACATGTACAACCATATGTGAAGCCACCAAACCAACACAAAACTCCCCAAATTGAAAAGGAACAGGAAAACCAGCACCACTCTCCTCTCTGCGCTTTCCCTTCCACTTTCCCGTTGTTCCCAGTTGTTGCTGCTTGGAAGGCTTAGTACTGAAGAAGGTGCTTCACGTAGCTTGTTCTTTTTGATGTCTCCATTCAGACGTACTCTTTCTCGACTCTGTATCACCCACCACAACAAATGGACCATTTCTCCTTCCCTCCACTTACTCATCATTGACAGAACTGCCAGGATCCAGTTACAGAAAGGAATTATCCTCTACAGGCACCTTCAGTTACAACCATCTGACACTGCAGACACCTAAATCTAATCCCTTTTCAAGCTGAAATAACCTGCTCAAAGACCCTTTAAGACACACAGCACGTCTAAATTCTCTTCATCTCATGCCCTGAAAACATCAGAAGTATGCTGAAGTATCTCCTGTTGCTGTGACTTCTTTCAACGTCATTCATGAAGCTTTTAAGACTGCCATACACTTTGTTGATAAGAAAAGTTAAATGAGTCCAGGCAAGCATAGCCTCCAGTTTCAGTATCACACTAAATTACTCCAGCTGAAGATGCAATATGGATAGTGCTCACTCCTGCACTGCCAAGCCTGAAATCAGGAGTAGAAACGACAATTTTATGTAACGGCTGAGGGAAAGAGCCCTTGCTTTACTGACGGATATGTATTTGCTTTTTAGCCCTGGAAGATTCTCAGGCTATCAGACACCTAGAAGTCATTAATGTTTAATTTTCAAATCTGCTTAAAATCCAAGCCATTTTGTCTAAAAAAAAAAAAAAAAAAAAAAAATTAAAAAAAAAAATCAAGGTTTGTCATAGTTATTCTCCTGGTACTGGGGGAATTTGTTAGCAGCTGTACAAGTGGCAGTTTCCTGAGGTTTACTACTCAAAACAAACCTGAACATATTTTCAGAGGGAAAGTTCAATCCAAACTTTGGATCTGCCCACAAACTTTCATTTTTACCAGATCTCAACAGTATTGATACTTCAAAGAATAAAGAAACTTTTCCCCACTAATGACATTTGTGCATATGCTCACTCCTTTTTTTTCTTAAAAATTTCTGATTATTATTCAGAAATACATGCAACCTGCACATACACAGTCTCTAACATAGATCTAGGATGAAGGATTTCATCCCAAAGGTAACTCTCTGTCACTTAAAAGCCACTGAAATTAAGGTATCTAATGTAGAGTGTTAGACAGCCTAGTGTAATCTAACCACCTAACCTAAGCTGCTGCTATCAGTATCAATGATAATAGCACAGTAAGTTAAAATAAATAAATAAATCTGTATATCATATCTCACAACAATAAAGGAAGCCCAGTAAGAGCTGAAATGCAAACACCAAATGTGGTTTCACAAATCAATAGGTATAAAGTTTGGCAGAATCTCAACTTCAGTAAAAACATGTTACTGGCAACCTCACACAAATGGAAAAATGCTTATTTCTCCATTGGGTTCCTACAGAATGTCTACTTGAAGAAAAAAACCACTATCCAAATATACAACCAGGTCAGACTATGCAAAAAACACTCAGTACCTTACAAATCAGAGGATATATCTTGTATTTATATAACTTATCTGGATGCTCTCAGTATTAATCACACTATATCTGGATGCTTCCACTTAAATTAACTCCTGACAGGATTCCACATGTAATTCCTGCTGGAGCTTTTTTACATAGTGAGGAGCCTAAATGAATTTTCCCAATCTTTACTAGTGAAAATTTACCAATTGTCAAAGCTATTTCATGACAAAGTCACTTAAAACACACAAACATATATTTCTGATGTCTCTTAAGTATGAAGAGGATAATAGAGTAATATCCCAAACACCACAAGCACTGCTTACTTTAGAAAGACAATATTGACACAAAACATAAATTAACATTTTAATGGTTTTAATTTACATCCACTTCTCAGTATTAAAGATTTTGTTAGCATAGCGATACCACACTAGTGTGGAGCCATGCTATTTCATCTCAGGTAAAGGCTAGCAGCGTAAAGTGTACAGACATGTATAAGAAGAACCACACTGCAAACTTCCATAATCAAAGTTCTGCAAATAGTAATGAGAGGGAAGATTTCCCGTGTGCAATTTCACCTATTTTAAATATGAAGTTTCTGGGTCTTTCTACTTTTTGCTTTGTCCAAACCCAGTGGTTTTCAACCTGTGGTTCACAGGCTTCTTCCAAGGGGTTCACAAAGGACGCAGAAGAAACCGACCCATTGTCAGGAGGCTTATAGTCTCTGGAGTGACTTCTACACTGCCACCAGCAAATTTTCAGCAGTCTGCAAATCAAAACCACAAAGATACACCATCATTCAGCTTAGTCACTATCTAACCTCCCTCGGCTTCTGTTTGAGCAGGTTAACATCCAAATCTGATTACATTCCATTTCCACTATGAGAGAAATGGAGGTGACCATGCATGCCGCTACTTAAAAGAAAAAAAAGAAACCTAAAACTACAGAACTGTAGTTCACCTAAAACTGAACCATACATGCTAATTTTGGAAGACCTTAAAACAGTGCTGCAGCAGATTACCTGAAAGCCTAAGCTTTTCTAGTTTCTTTGAGATCAGTATCAATACCAAGTTTGGAACATTTAAGGCTCACGTTATTAAACCTTCACAATCCCAGCTGCATATGGAGCATGACTCATTTTATTTGTGTGGTGTCTCACAGTAACTGACCAAAACCTAACCTTCTAAGCCTTATGATGAATAGACAGCATTTTAAAACATACTCTGGAATTACATGGAAAAAGCATACTTCAGCTCACTCCAGCTAAAAAAAAAAAATGATAAATGTAGTATTGGGAAAAGACTCATAGATGCAGCTGTTGAGCGTCTGTCTCCAATGCTCACTGTAAGAAGTGGTAATATGTCACTAGGTCACATCTTTCAGCTGAAGTCCAAACCTCAGTTTTAAGCTTGGACTGCACACCATCCATTCACGCTCACAAATGATATGGGGAGGGAACAGGAGATGGAACTGTTCTCTTAACATAACCTGCTGCATTGAAAAGACAAGGAACGCACAGCTCAAATGAGCTCTGTCATGGTTTAACTCCAGCCAGCAACTAAGCACCACACAGCCGCTTGCTCACCCCCCCCACCCAGTGGGATGGGGGAGAGAATTGGAAGGAAAAAGGTAAAACTCATGGGTTGAGATAATAACAGTTTGACAGTAGAAAGGAAGAAACTAGTAATGATAATAATGACAATAATAAAATTACAATAATAATAAAAGGATTGGAATACACAAAACAAGTGATGCACAATGCAATTGTTCACCACTCATCAACCGATGCCCAGTTAGTTCCTGAGCAGCGATCCCCCCCAGGCCAACTCCCCCCAGTTTAGATACTGGGCATGACGTCACATGGTATGGAATACCCCTTTGGCCAGTTTGGGTCAGCTGCTCTGGCTATGTCCCCTCCCAACTTCTTGTGCCCCTCCAGCCTTCTTGCTGGCTGGGCAGGAGAAGCTGAAAAGTCCTTGACTTAGTCTCAACACTACTTTGGCAACAACTGAAAACATCAGTGTGTTATCAACATTCTTCTCATACTGAATCCAAGACATAACACTATAGCAGCTACTAGAAAGAAAATTAACTCTGTCCCAGCCAAAACCGGGACAAGCTCAAAGCTGTACAAAGTTTCCATAGACTGTACTTCAATGCCTTTGTCTAGAGGAAGTACCTTGAAAGCACCCTGCCCCTTATTCCAACTGCACCCTTGTTCCTTCTGCACCGCTTCCTCCACCAGCTACCCAGTTTCTCATGCTTCATGCATTCCTCGAGCCATCCCTAGACATTGGCCACCACTCAGACGCCTCTTAACAAAAGGGTCATCACCTTCTCCTGCCAGGAAGTACAAGATGGCACGCACAGTGCAGAGACCTGCACGCAACCTTTCAGGTGTAGACAATGACTTGAAAATTTCATCCTTTGGTATCTCTACTGATACTCCAAACATCATGTGAGCAAGTCAACAGCCATCACGAGGAAGGGTGGTTTGGTGACCCTTCATGGAAAGAAGGATGTCAGTCCGAATAAGAACGCTGATTCTGGGAGAAGTGGGCATGTTCTATCATTGCCTTATGCTATGTTTGTTCTGCCAAATAAGATCTTCCTGAAAAAGTTTCTTTGAAATTAAACCAACAACCACCTTGTGGTGTTGACCAAATGGCGCAGAAAAACTTCAAAAGTTGTAACCACATTAAACAATAACCTAAATCATTTCAGTCTGAAATAAAAAGCTTATTTTTAGCCTGTTAAGTACCCCACCCCCTCAAAAATAACAGATACTTGAACTACTTTTGTTTCACTGTAGCAATCTAGCAAATTTAAGATCTAGTCATCCATTTTTCGTTAAATCTATTAAATACTTCTTCATTTCTGAGCTTTGGAAGTAGCCTTGAACAAGAGATTTTAGGCCAGAGTAATTCTTATTGTCATCATAGAAAGCTCTTAAGAAAGGAGATTGCACTGGAAACACTGACCAGCTGTTAAGTCATAAAAATAGTGTTTTAAAGATTTCTACTACTGAGTCAAACACACCCCCAAAATAAAATCCCCTGCTCACAGTACAGTTTTAGTAGTTCTGTGCTGAACATTAAAATCACTGCTACATGTATTTGGTAAAAATCTGATTTCATCTTAAGTGAGCTTTAGGAATGAAACGCCCAGTGTTGCTCTATGAATATACCTCATGCAATACACGCATTCCAAAACTGCTCACAGGGGACCTGCTAGGCACACTCCATGCAGAAACAGTAGCACTTGCTCATTACATATCCTTTCTCTGGCATCTCTCAATAACCTTTTACCTTTCCAACATATTCTTGTTTTGTGTTTGTAAATATTTTTGGATGGTTCTTCCTCTTCACCTGACTTCTGTTGTACTGCAATACCAAATGTCTTCTAGCTGATTACCTTAAAAAAAAAAGCTGTGTTTTATTTATCTGAAAATAACAAAGATCTGCAAGAAAACAGCCTGTGTACAAATTACTGCTCAGTGGGAGCATAAAATAAAATTGAAAATAGAGACATCATTTTGCAATCCTAAAAACAACAAATGACTTCTGTGTTAAAAAAAGGGGGGCGGGAATTATTCTTATCAATTTCTCACATTTATCATCTGATTTGCAAGACTATATTTGAGATCAGCATATCTCTAATTGAAGAGTATGCAAAGTTGCCCTTGAACATATTGTCACATGCTTAGTGGCTTTTCATCCTAAAATCTTCCCTAATTTTACAGAAGTGACTTTTTTTGTCTGTCTGTTTAGTATCCTTTAAAGGTTTGAAGATATTTAGACATTGAGAATACATAGCTTAAAATCATCGCTTGATATTACTGTTACTATGATTTTCTCTTAGAAAGAGAAAACAGAAGGGAATTTAAATTAATAACTTTCCTTTCTCTCACCTAAGACTGTTTTGCCATAGATTGCCTTGGACCCAAATCAAATGACATGTACTAGTGTTCTGGAAAAATGGACTTTCTTCAAGATCTATATTTCTTTCACTGGTTACGTTTACTTCCTGACCACGTGCCTTCACATTGCTAAAGTCTAGACTGCACATATATATTAGTCTTTTTCTGAACTTAAAGGAATTCATAATCTCTTTAACTACATTGACATACTCCCAATTAGCCCTTGCTCTCATCTTAAAAACTGTGAAGTTATTTCTCTGAAATTGAATTCAAAGATAGTTCTAGAATTGTCAAGTGTATCGGTTATAAAGTTTGTTTTAAAAAGTTTCAAATTCATGCTATACAAACCAGAAATTATCATATCCTATTTCACCTGTGCCACTGTATCTTCACTTGCTAACCCATTTCTTTTCCTCCCCTCAGAAAAACACAGCTAGAAATGGTACTGGTGTCTACAGTAAACTTCTAAAATAAGCAACAGAGCTGGGGCAGAGGGGAATATTTGCGTTCTTGGGCTGCTTCAGAATCTAAGATGACTTCTGAATTTCCCATTTTGAATATAGTATGGGTTCAGCTCAATGTAAATACCAGTCTGTGGTTGCACAAGGAACAAACATCGGATACTATTTTAAATGAGGACACCTATTACAGTCCATGCTGTGCCAAACAATAGACTAATTACTACCTGAAGTTATGAATAATCAAGAATAGGAGGAAGAAGTCTCTATACAGAGTGAGGTTCCAATTTACAGGACTGTCTCCTGTAAATATAAATATACACAAAGCGGTTTTTCATTTGAAGTGTGCATGATCATGAGTTCTTACTCAGGTGTGGTAAATAATCACAACAAAGTAACTCTTAAGTGAGGGACAGAAGACAGTTTGGCTGGAACTCACTAAGTAATTTAAAATGTTTTCATTGACTATGTCCTCTTCATGTACATTTTAAACCTGTTTGTTCCTCAAATTATTTCTTCATTGTTTAGGACTTCTCATGACTCCACTAGAGCTTGAAAGAGATGAAAGCAGAACAAAGGTTCTTCAGTGCACATTTCAGACATGCGTATTGTTTCTGCTGAATATGTATTCCTTTTGCCAAAACTTTCCAAACTACTTTCTACCTTCTGTATCAGGCATCTAACGGCCTCAGGTGTGTAGCTGTGCGTACATAAGTGTGTCATCAATAGAATTATATAGCTTAACAGACAAAAATAACAGCTTAAAGAAAATATAATCAAAAAGAAATAGGAATAAAGTTTCCCATATCCCTACTCCCCCTTTGTACTCTCAACACACTTGAAACAACTGCATTAATGCAGCAAGCAATAGCTTGTAAAAGGATGCAAACCAGCTGAAACATTTGACAGACAGTGTTAAATACCAGAGGATTCATATCAACCACTTTATTTGAAAAGGTGCTTTGATGTTGGCTATCTTTCATGTACCTCTTTCATGGCACATTAATAAGGAAAACTGAGATGGGGTAAATTAAGTCCCAAGGTCATATCTAGAGTTACAGCACTGTGGGTACCTGATGAAATACGGATTAATGTGCATGAGCACTGAAAAAATAAAACCACTTCTGTTAACCACTCAAACAAGTTTTACAAGTAGTTCTGAACTTTATTCAGCAACTAGACTTCAGACATCTTAATCCCCCCACACTGCTTTGAAACCTAATTATCATAATGTGAACCCAAATGTTAGGTCCCTTTCAAACTGCGAGTGCTATGAAGCAGAAAAGTAATGGGAATTAAGCTAGTGTAACATTAGAAATGTAGAGGCATGGAACTTGAAAGTGGCATTTGTTAAAGCTGAGAGAGTATAATGTAGATATTCAACAACATAAAACACACATTTAAATTGAAAAGGATATTTAAAGCATGTGCAGACATCTATAAAATACAAGTGGACCTAAAATCCTGTAGAAAAAACATTTCCAAATCAATTTCTTGCTACCAAGATCCAACTTCAAAAGGTATTAAACAGTCCTATTCTACCTTAGCAGATCATTTCTAAGTATTCTAAAGCAGACAATTTAAACATTAAAGAAAACCCAACGAGAACTTTACAAGACATTACATACTTTCCCCTATTTGTCACAGTACAGAAGTGTTTGAACTTAAACAGCAGTAAATTATTAATTACATTGCTTATAAAGTCTCAAGAGCAGGAAAACATTTTGCTGAAAGTAGCAGAAAAGGATTTTCTATCAAATTTAAAACCAAGTATAACAAAAATTAAACACCAAGACACCTAAAAAACAACAACAAAAAATACACTTGCCTCGCTGCATTCTTTACTGCTTGTTGAAAACGATTAACGATTCATGATGCCTATCAAACTTGCTTTTAAATATGAGCTGAAATACTTTATTCTGAGTGTGCATTAGTGTAACAAGCACATAAGAAAAGTCAGACCAGTAAAAAAGTTTGTATTGTGACAATGAAATCACTGAGGCTGAAAGAAAAATTGATTTTATTTTTCCAAATATGATGATTGAGCTGTTTGTGTTGTCCTGCTCTAGCATAGATCACCTGTCATTCAGATAGCTTTCATTTCTAAGATGCCTACAACTGACAGCAACCAAAGAAAAACAGTTGCAGTGATCAAAATACAGAATGAGATTCCTGACATATTTTTTCAAGATCTTCATCCAAAAGGCCAATGAAATCCTGAAAGTTCATCATCTGCCATGCTATTACTGAACACACTGTTGTTTCATTTACATTTCTGGTCCTGTTAAAACAAATACACTTGTCTAAACCAGAACATCTGTTTTGGTTATAATACAATGTATCTTTGGCAAGAACTCACAATAGAACTAATATAAATAAGCAAGAATATTTATTGAACCTTGCAACAAAAACTGATTTGTAACAAAAAACCTGAAGACTAGGTATGACTGTCACTGGGCTCTAGTCCAGTCCTAATCTAAGTCAATAAACATAGCTCTAAAAGGGAAGCTACTTTTAAAAAAAACCAAAAAACCAAAAACCAAACAAAAAAAAGTAAGTCCTGCAGTTGTTTAGGTTGGATGTAGGTACTTGAAAGCATGTTGGTGACAAAAAAAGGTGAAAAATATTTGCTTTAAATAAAAAACTGTCAAACTGAGTCCAGACAGGTTTTTAAACCACATGAAAAATTGTGCCATGTGCTTCATTTCCTACTGTCTTCACTGATTTGTCTTCTCTTTGGAAAACTTCAGTAAAACTATATGTAATTTGTACTTGCCATTGCTGAGGATCTGTTACTTTAATTGCTTGCTATTCACATATTTATTAGCACTAAAAAAGACAAAGCAGTGATCAAATAAAATATTGTAATGTTTTTGAGAGAAACTGAAATGAAGAAAATGATTTTGAAAGTCTCTTTTGGTACTGATACAACTGAAATATTTTAAAGTGAGAATCAGCTAATTTGATTCTTGTCACACAACTAAAAAAAAAAAGTGAAACAGTGTTCTCATTCAAGTCTGTAGTTAAGTGGTTCACTAGAGTCGGATACTGAAGCCAAGGAATAACTTCGTGCACAAGTCTGAAATTATTGTAGAGAACTTTAGTCATAGACAGACTATTTCAGCATGTACTGCACATACATGCAACCAATTAAGTGTTCAGCTGGTTATTATCATTAACCTTCATTAGAGTGCATACCTGTCCAGATTATTTGTGCATGCATCAACGGCACACACTTTCTAAAATTACAGGCTCTATTATTGTCTCATTTCCCTGGAGATGCATGATCCATGTTCCATATGATGAACTGGACATAAGAGTATGAACAGATTTTTATTTTTATAATCGTTTGTGACCCTATTCTCCACTTCTGACAAGAAATGTAAGTAGTTATCATATTACAAGCTTTATTTGCCAAGGAAGCTGAAGTCTGTAGTACCTCTCTATCAGCCACCTTTCTGAATGACAGCTTAAGAAGTTGATTGGGATTTTGGTTTTAAAGCACTATAAATCAGTCCAGCCTCATCTGCCAAGCCACATTACATTTGGACTCCTTTAAGAAAAAAGACTGTAAACACAAATACAATTGGCAATTCTCTGAAACTTGCAAACAGCAATGAAATGAGTTCTGTTTTGCTGGGCAAGGATTTCCACCTTTGTGCTGCTCAGTGCATTGCTGCAAGAAGCTGATGCTTGGGAAATGGTATCATGTTAGATGCAACCGACTCATTCTGTTACAGTTTAAGTACTGGAGGGTTTTTGTTTTGTGGTTTTTTTTGGTCTTGGTTTGGTTTGGTTTTATTTTTTCCCCCACAGTTCAAACACTAAATTGATTTGTAAATCCATTTTTTAGTTACAACTGCAACCTGCTGAAGTAGATCATCTTTAAAAATTAACTGTTCCAACATTACCTAAATTGTTTCTTAGAGATTTTAATTGAAAAACAATTTATAACAGAACTGATTAGAGATCCATAGTCAGGCTATGTATAAACAAAGCCCTTCTATTTTCCCCTATCATAAGAAAACAACAATCAAGGGAAGACTTTGTACATGGAAACAGAAAAGTTTTTTTGATTGGAGAGAGCATGCTCTGGGAGACTTTTATTTAAAAAAAAAAAAGATCAGCAGAGCACATTCTTCTAAGTCATCTTTCACAGTTACGCTCGAAAGGTATAGCAGTTCTCAGAATGTATGCCTACTGTCACCTATTGCTCAAATGATAATTCTGTAATAATTGCTCCTCATTTAGTAAGTATCACTTATATTTTTGAACTCAGACTGACATAAATTCCAGGCATTTCACTGGATTATTAGAAGTGAGGGGGTGGATGTCTGGACTCATCATTCCTTTCTGTTACTAAGAAATACCAAGGGGATTAAGGAGAAAGTTTTCTTAAGCTAGAAAGCAAACAGAGTAACTACCTTGCAGGATACAGCAGCATGGCTGGGAAACCCTAGCACTGGATAATGCAATGAGATGTGCATAAAACTAGTTTAGCAGAAAAACAACATGGGAACCTCGATTTTCAAGAAACTCAGTCAAGACTGTCAAAATGTGAAGAGACACAAGAACTGCAAGCCCAGCTTATTCGTAAGCCCACACATATAAATGCACACACAAACAGCAGTCTACAAAGTTCAACAGCATCAAATGTTGCCTATAGCACACAGTACAAAAAAAAATTACATTCTTGATTTTTATTTTAATATGCAGTACTTCAGTGTTCTGCATAGTAATTCTGAAGTAGGGACTAGCTCTTCACCATATATGAGCACAGAGCAAGAAAACCATTAACAATGTAAACATATACTGAAAGCAAAAATGCTTTTAATTATGCTAATTTTCACTTTCAGGAACTAATCTGGTAAGTTAAACAACTGCATTTATATATTTTTCCTACAAATATCACAACAAGTTTCAGAAAAAGTGAAAGTTCAAAAAATTATCTGTCACTACTAGAAAAAACAACCAGCTCAATAACCCGACTTCTGCCTTAGAGCATTTATACCAATTCCTATTTAACAAGAGCTTTTATCAGTTCCAAGAACTTGGTAGCTCTACTGGCCCCCAAAAAAATCAATACTGATAATCATTTTGCAAATTCTATAATCTTGAACTATAAACAGGGAGAAAGTATTAAAGCAAAAGAGGAAAACA
Organism: Haliaeetus albicilla; assembly: GCF_947461875.1. Classification (NCBI taxonomy): domain Eukaryota; kingdom Metazoa; phylum Chordata; class Aves; order Accipitriformes; family Accipitridae; genus Haliaeetus; species Haliaeetus albicilla. The sequence goes on from NC_091495.1 coordinate 17,356,933, forward strand.
CAGTGAGGAAACCATCCACCACAGTATTATATAAATAATTTTTCTGTGTAAACTAGTTATTAACATTTTGTAGCATATGATCAATAAATAAATAAATTCACTATTACTCTTTCATACAAAGTGCTTCTGTCAACATAATGAATTTTTAAACTATATGAAGTGAACAACAGTGAAATTAAACATTTGCCAAAACCCACACAGTATGAAGTGATTTCCATTCCCTACAGTCATTAAAAATACACTGTTTTCGAGTTGGATTCAGGAAAGAAGATGCCTAATTTTTCAGAAGCTTGAACAGCCTCCTTCCTTACTTGCAAGCAATTAAAAATCAGAAAAACCTTACTATGTATCCTGGAATAAAAAGGAGACTTAAGTATCAGATCTTGTGCAAATTTACTTAGGAATCTTAGAAACAAAGAACAAGTGCAATTAAATGATAGCATAAAGTTAGTAGGTATAATACATTTGTTCACCATTTCTGTAAGATAACTTTCTAACCTATGGAGAAAAGGGTCCATTAAATGTATATAGTAGTTTGAACGGAGAAAGGCCATAACTTTTTCAAAAATGTAGATAACTTATTTCATTATGGTAAGAGAGCAAAAACTAAATCCTGCTGTTAAACCTCAGTACAAAAGATAATCCAAGGTAAATCACCAAAAATATTTAAAAAAAATAAAGGTGTGAATTAAAAAAAAAAAAGAGCAGTTCTGCATGGGAAAAAAAGAAAGTGATATAGTACAGTTTCCATCCAAACCAACAGCAGAATAGTTTGAATTCAACAAACTAATGGGTAAAATTTGAAGTTTAAAGAGGATAAATACCTTCACTACTTTCTGCTAGGTACTAACAAAATATTTATTTCCAGACAATTTAATACCCATAGGATTAGCAAGCATTCCATACTGTAGTCAGACAACACAAGCTTTATCGTTTGCATTTAAACCTCATTTAACAAGAAATAAACACACAATGCCAAACAGGCCCTTGGCTGTTGGAGCTGCTATTCTCACATACTTTGTTACAATGATAATAGCAAGGGAGTCAACCTCAGGAAGACAAAATAAAATGCTTCAGTGAGTCTCTTACTGACTCAGCAGAACTACTTTCATGCTCCAAAGACCTACAGCCATTTTCCTTTGGCTAGAAGGATGAGTCAAACTTGACTCAAAGACAGACAAGGCAACAAAAAGAAATACTTCAAAAATTTACATTTAAAAGAACCTGTTAAGTTAAAATATGCTGAACAGATGAACAACCCAGCAAGCAAAGCGATCTTACCAGTAAACAACATCCAGTGGTGCAAAATATTTCTTCATAATTAAGTCAGCAAAGTAAGCTTCTGTTTCTCTGCAGGCCGTGCCATTGCCAATCACGACAGTGCTGCAGCTTTGCACCAGGTAAAAAAAATGAACAATTATTCTTAATTATTCTTTTAGACTTTTTCATACATAGCATTCAATCCACAGCAATGACCAATACATCTTTTTTTATATAACACAAGGCCCGGATTTAACAAAAACATATTCCTAGTATCACATTGTGTTTAACAGGTTTTCAGTGTGACAGTTCAAGAGATTAATCAAAATTTTCACTCATTTGTAATGGAACTGAACAGCAGTAATATAAGCAGAAAAACAAAAAATGATACTTCATATTCATAAAAGAAATGTAATATTATTTACAGTCCTTAGACCCTTTCACTTCATATTTCCCTCATCTGTTATGAGTCATAAAAAAGGGCAGAAGCCCAAGCAATCAGAATCTTAATTCCTTAATGGGAACATCATAGTTTGCAACAGCTTGCAAGGTCATTGCTGCTGACTGGCCCCACCACAGCCAGTCAGCCATCAAATCACCTTGTTTAATGCTTAAAGATAAACTGGACTGTACGCTGTGGCAGTTCAGCAGCTGACTCAGTGGACCAGATGTCTGTCCACAGGGGATCCCCAAACAGTTGGACACAATAACCATTTAATCATGCTGCTGCCCCTATTTGCAAGTCCGTCTGGAGATCTATCTGAGCAGGATTTCCTCTGCTTAATAAAATTCTTCCAAAGACTAAATGTGGCTTTTGGAAGAAGGAAAGATGGATGAGTGGTTTGGGGGTTGTGGGAGGGTAGGAAGAGTGAGGCTAAACTTATTCCTTAGCTGAATGTTAATTTATATTCCTAAAAATAGATTGACAGAGCTTTATAGGGATACATTCATAGCATGCAGCTTTAGTCATAGCCATGGCTTGATTTCATATGCTTCTAACTTATACATAGTGTAAAAGCATGAACATAGACCAAAAGAAAAATAAGCTCTGAACTACATTAAAAAAAAAAAAAAAGAATAATTCCAGTTAAATCAGTAGAATTCTTATTCCACCCAAAAGGAAGTATGTATATAGTGAAGATTTTCATTATGTTTGGTAAGAAAGAGTAATAATTGTTAGTTTCTTTAGCATACTTGTAACGTAGCAGAAGCCTCTTTATCTTCTCAGCTTCACGAAATCCTTGACCAGAATGCAAGTAAATGACATCGGTATGGAGTATCTGACCTAGAACAGTGAAAGACAAAGTTTGATAAAAACCACAAAGATCCAAGAGCTATATCCTGTGAAACTACTGAAATTATTTTGATGATTCACAAAGAAAGCTTCGTAATAAGCCATCTTTCCCCTTTATTTTTGTATCCAATTAGAAGAAATGTATTGTGGGCAGAGGACAAAAATGCTTTGGCTGCTTTTGCTGAAAGCAAAATGAGTTGATACATTTTCTAGTTCCCTGGGGAAATATCCACAAAACAAGTAATAAGCATCTAGACATATTATGCAAATAAAGTGTATTATATTATCAAAGAGAAAAACAGTAATTCACTGCAAAAGATGTATTGCTCTAGTCTAGTACATTTTACAGATCCAGTAAAGAGGGATGAAAATTAGGAATGCAGTTGCAGTCCGGGAGCTCTAGAACTCCAATGGCAGCTCTTGCCATCATCCCATCTACCAGATTTGGAAATAACTGTATTACCTGGTACTGATTGCTTATGGTGCAATGCAAGCTAATAAACATTTACCTTACCTTTATTGCCATTTTAACATGTGTCAAGGACACATCTTTCCTTACACTCACCCTGGGTGGACATCGTCTCAGACAAAAAGCAATGACAAAATAAAAGGAAAACAAACCATTTTTGCATGGGCCTAAGGAGATATGTATCCCCAGATCAGACTAGGATGAACTGAAAAGGCTGTTATATATCTGTCTAAAAACTGAACTAAAAAGTTTGGCAAATAAAATGTTTCTGACTTCTCACATTAACACATACACTGCTAAACAAAAAGGGCTGATAAAGTGTTCAGATGTCCAAGATATTACACATGAAAAAAGCAGTTATAGAAAGTATTTAAATTCAAATTCTTTGTTAAACAATAAAAATGCCAGGTGTTCTCTTTGCTGACTGAGAGGCACAATTATTTGAACCTGTATTCAAGAAGGCAGAAGGGGTTTTTAAATTCTATTTTAGAGAGGAGTAATAACACCAAAGGAGACACAGGAACCCAGGTGCCAGAAACTTAACCTTAAGCCTGAAGAAAGGCATTTGCATGGCAGGATGCACGGAAAGCACTAAAAGCTTAAAAAAAAAAAATCCATTTAATAAAAAAGTAGGTTTTGAAACTATCCTTTCCTCTAAATGAATATATTTTTATCGGTCCTTTCAAAAACACTTGGAATTGAAACTTACTGGTTGGTGAAATAATTGCCAACTTGCAGCCATGTTTGTAGCCAGGATCTACTCCCATCAAAGTACGGCCCCTCACAGGGCTGGTCAGAAGCAACTGCCGGAGATTTCTCCCAAACATCATCACAGACTCTTTCTCTGCATCAGATGTCAACTTTGATCTTAGAAGGATGAAAGCAAAAAACATTTTCCCCTTAATTAGCTTTCAAATGCACATTTGAATTATTCCAAAGTTGTAAGGCTTTTTCCAATCATGTTTTCATTATCTTTAATTAAATATTACACTTCCAATCAAGTTTTTGACACTTCTAAAAAAGGATCAGCTATACGATCATCTCATTCTGGTTCTAAGAAAGTAAATCAACATAAAAAGTAAAATAGAAACACCTATAAGAATGTACACATACCAACTAACATTAAAACATCAACTCCTAATTTTGACTGAAGAACAGCTTCCCATCAAAGCTGATACCTAACTGCAAAAAAAAAAAAAAAGTGGGTTTGGAGAAGGCATGGATTGAATTCATCATAACTTCCCAGTTCTGGAGAAAAAAAAATCACTACCCAGCAAAAAAAGGATGATCATTTAGGCTGAGAGGTACTAGAAAGAAACTGGAAGGGTCTATCCAATTAATTGCTAACATACCATGACTCATGAGGCATTTAATTTTGTCTACAGATTACATTCTACACAAGTGTGTAGAATTGAAGTCTTTCTAGGAAGGTATTCTGCTTCCTCAGAACCAAACTAGAAAGCTTATGGGGCTATGATGTTCCCTACCTTTCTCCTCCATGTTTTTCAACAGAAAGAAGCGAGTTAGCGCAGCAAGGATTGACTTCAATGACTTTAAGCAAGAACACTTACCACAGAGTGTTATGAGAAACAAATCAGTCTTGTTGAGTGAAGGTGTACAAGATGCATGATGTCTTATTTGTCAGATGTGGCCAGTAAGACAATGACTGATAAGGACAAGTATTTTTGTAATGGTATGGCATCTTATATAAAAAAAGCAAAATTGAAAATGTAATGGGGACACAAATATTTATCACCTAGTTGATTTTTTTTTTCTTTTGTAGATACTCATTGCCATTTTCAGCTGCATTACATTGTCAATAACTACAATAATTAGGCAAGCAAAAGCAATCCAGTAAAGCCTTTGTATAACTTAAAGAGTAGCCAGTGCCCTTATACTCCTTTTCCTTTTAGTCATCACTTAAAAAAGTAGCATCTGGGTTTAGTTTTACAGAAGAAAAAACCTGCATTCCAGTTAACTAACCCTATAAGAATGGGACAGGGGAAATTACTCAAGTTGTTTAGGTCAATCAATGCATGACACAAGCAGGCTACAAATAGCTCAAAGACAACCCTCATAAGGGCTATTTGACATGACAGGATATGAAGCTGTTCTGAGCAATTTTCAGATGTGGAAGAACTTAAGAGTCTGACTTGAATTTGCCCAGGATCCAACCGAAAAACCAGCTCAGCTCTGTCTCATCCCACAGTGGTACAGAAAGAACTGCTAAGTCCTCATCATCCCTCATTTGTAAAGCAGTCTAGAGATAGGCCTGGATTCTTTCAAACATTATTGATTGAACATTTTCTAAGAAAGCATGCAACAGCAAAAGGCTCCCTTATATCTCCATGCTTTTTGTTTCTGTATCAAGTATACCAAATTAACACAGACATGACTTAAAGTGAGATGAAGAGTATACATGCATTCTAAGACTCCTTAGCAATTCAAATGTGCCCTCAGCACCAAAGAGCAGACACTCTATATTGCTACCACTAAAAACAAGAATATGGGAATGGCTGCACTAGTTCAGGTAAGTGGTCCCTCTACCCCAGTATCCTGTCTCCAAGTGTGACTGTAAGCAGCTGCCTAGGGAGCTGATACAGCAGCACCAGCATACCTGTCCCATAATCGTATCCTAGCCTCCAACTATTTCCAGCTCAGAGTATTTCCTGAGCTTGACATGATTTGTCTCTTTAGTAATCCATATCGGATCTCTTGTCCAACTATCAGGCCTCCTACTGAACCCATGTACGTTTCTTGCATCCACGTCGTCTGTTGGCAGCAAGTTCTGCAGGTCCATCACAAACTGCAAATAGCTGCCACCTTTTGGTTGGAAGCTGATTCTTTTTAATTTTTATGGCCCCCTAGGTCTTATACTAGAAGGGATTAAAAATTTATCCCTAGAAACCTCTATCTAGAACTATCCCAGAAACCCTGTGCCATTCTTCACACACCATTCATCTCTAAGTCCTCTCTTTTCCAAGCTGAAGAGTCATAGCCTAGTGTCCTGGTTTCAGCAGGGATAGAGTTAATTTTCTTTCTAGGAGCTGGTACAGTGTTATGTTTTGGATTTAGTATGAGAATAATGCTGATAACACACTGATGTTTTCAGTTGTTGCTAAGTGGTGTTTAGACTAAGTCAAGGATTTTTCAGCTTCTCTGCCCAGCCAGCAAGAAGGCTGGAGTGACACAAGAAACTGGGAGGGTACACAGCCAGGACAGCTGACCCAATCTGGCCAACGGAATAATCCCTACCATATGATGTCATGCCCAGTATATAAACTGGGGGGAGCTGGCTGGGGCAGGGGCCAAGATCACTGCCTGGGGACTAACTGGGCACCGGTCGGCAAGTGGTGAGCAATTGCACTGTGCATCACTTGTTTTGTATATTCCAGTTCTTTTATTATTATTATTGTAATTTTATTATTGGTAGTAGTAGTATTTTCTTCCTTTCTGTCCTATTAAACTGTCTTTATCTCAACCCACAAGTTTTACCTTTTTCTTTTATTCTCTCCCCTATCCCACTGGGCAGGGGGGAAGTGAATGAGTGGCTACATGGTGCTTAGTTGCTGGCTGGGGTTAAACCACAACAGCTAGTCAATCCTTCTTCACACAGAAATTATTTCATAACTTGTTCCCCTTCAATGGGCCTTTTCCAGTTCTAATGAATCCTTTTACTACCTCCCTCCACCCCGAGTTAAGGGGATCAAAATGACCACTATTATTGCAAATACAGGCCAACTAACTCAAAGGTTCTCTGTTTTGTCTTTATTCCTTAACTAAATAATCTCATCTTCCATGCACTTAGCATTTATGTGGAGCTACCTTCCACAGTGCCAATGCATCTTTCCCATGTCAGGATAGCTTAGAGGTCATAATTTTCCTATAAAAGGAGAATTACTTCCCTTCACAAGCATCATTTTACACTCATCTCCACTGAATTTCAGTTGCCATTTCATTTCCCGATCATTCAGTCTTGCAGCATCCTTCTCCCATTCTTAAAGAATTAAACAAAAATAATGTAAACCACAGAATGAGCTTCTTCCAGGGAGAGTCCAGGGACAGAAAAATTTGATGCCACTTGTGAGAGACCAGAGAAAACAAAGCAAATACTTAAGCCTCACAGCTCTATGGATCTTCTACATATGTGCACAACAAAGATTCAACCAGTCATACGTGCATACCAATGAAGTTTAAAAGTGGCTTGTAAACAAGGGAAGGTTGAATGCTCTTGGACTGGAGGCTTTGTACAGAGACAGGCCAAGTTCCAGCTTTCCATGTATACCAGAGATACGGGGTCCCTATTGCCCACAACGCCAAGTCCTCCCACACTGCAAACACACATCAGTCCACCTGTGAAGGGAGACTTGTGCAGGAATTAAAATTGCCCCTAAACACATGCTATTAGTTATGTGCACCTTATGGAAATCATGTTTAAAATTGGCATGGATATACAGAAACTTTTATAGTAACAGGAAATGTTACTGAAAGTTCCAGGTGCATGGGGGAACATAACGTATGTCCTTTCTATTACATAATATCCTGTATTTTTTAATTTCAAATATAGACCTCTTTTCTCTCTGTCTCTTACACAACACCTGTATCAATGACATGATCTACTGTCCCAAGTACTGGCCCTTAATTTCAAGTTTGGGATAGTCATTTGATCCTTGAAAAAATATCAAGCCACCTCAAACAATCTAGTATCTTTCTCTCTTTCAGAGCACTACTGGCTTCATCCAAATGGCAAGATGCCCAGCTTCATGTTTTTCCAATTTGTGACAATTCTCATTAATATGGCAGAGATATAAGGCACAGGTGGATAGCATTCCTCCTCTCTAAGCACAAGAGGAATGGTTATTTTGTAAAAAAAAAAAAAAAAAAAAAAAAGTCAGTTGCTACTTTATGAAAAAGTACCAACCAAGTCAGAATTTCAAGCCCCTCCCTTGAAGTCTATGAAGCACTCAAGACTGTGTATCACTAACAGGTATATTGTAATAAAAGCAAATAACCTAATCATGACCTACTAGCTTCTATATTCAATGTTATAAGAGTCAGTATTTAAATTGAGATTTAAAACTCCCCACTTCCATATACAGTCTGAGAGGCAATCCTTTCCGTGGAAAAATATCTGCAAACTAGCTTCAGGTGCGAAACAAGATATACAGAGAAATGTTTGTGTCCCTGAAGACAGAGGAGAGAAAGCACTCACTTCGAAAAAGCATGGAAAATTAGGAAAGGATTATCCATTAAAAAATATGTCTGTGCCACACCACTTTCATCAAATCCTGATGGAATCATTCCATGCAGTACTGCAACAAAATAAAATGTATTTCAAAGAGCCAAAAGCAACACTGGACATTATTATACCAGATACAAGAAGTGATGGTATCTGACAGAGTGGAAGAAAGGAAATTAAACAATAAATAAGGTAACTGTCTTGCTGGCAAGTTTCATTCTTCTGATCACTAGAGGCACCAGAAATTTCAATATACCCTTGGAAACTTTCTGTTCCAACATTTAATGATAATAAAAAGAAAAGAAAAAGAGAACAGTGGGGGGTGGAGGTTGGAAATATTAATGCTAAAAGGAGATATTGAATACTTTAGCAGCCCTTTGCAAGAGTCCTAAAAATCAGCTTCTGGTGTGGGCGGAAAGAGGAGAAAAAAAAAAAAAAAAAAGGATAAGGGTTAAGTGGTCATGGACCAGGAATACTACTGGCAGGTGCTTTGCATTCCTCTCTATAGGAGATGTTTCAGCTTTTCCTAACCAGATACCACCAATCATGCAAAATTATCACAAAGACTAAAAACATAAGCAGACATCCACTCAGGAACAGGCAACAAGCTTTGTATTCATTGCATTTATGACTTGTGAGCTACATCTAGGAAGGAGCAGGGAATGAAGCTTTTTTTTTAATTAAGAGAACAGAAAACCTTCAGCAACCTACTGCTGCAGCAGCCCTCAGTATTATACACAACACACAGGCCACAACAGTCCTGTGGCAGGAACCACAAAGCAAAAACACAATAAAAGAGTGTTGAAGAACGCTTTTGTCAGTTTGCTTATGATAAAACCAAACCCCATTAAAAGGTAAGTCTTTTTTTCTTTATTCAGAAGAGTTTAATTGTAGAGAAGGCTAGGAATGAGAACTACTTTCACACTCATGTGACAGAAGCCAACAGTTTGACACACCATCATGAGATGTTCATCATTTTGGCCAAACAATAGACACAGTGCCTCCCCTAAAGTAGCTACATGTACAGTGATCACAAAAAAAAAAGTGAACCCAGCACTTTCAAAAATATGTGAAATTCACAGTAGCAAAAAACATGGTCGCTAACCAAAAGAGATGAAGCAATCCTGCTTGCAAAGTAATGAGCAAACACAACATACTGCAGTGAAGAAACCCAAAAGTTATTAGCAATATCTGCTGTTGAAGATTTTAGCTGACAGTTCTTTTCAGAAGGGAAGAACATAGAATACCCAGCCAATGATGCTCAGGAAAAGAAGTGCCAGGAAAACAACTCCAATTTGAACAGAAACATAAGACCACAGCCAGGCAGGTACAGAAGAACTACATTTCAGAATGTGGTTGCTGATTTTAGGTAATGAATAACGAACACATGTAATTTTGATACAAGTAATTTCAATATTTTTGGTCCAAGAAACAGGGTCTCTTTGATAAACTCCATTTGAACTACCTCAAAAGAGGTATTAAAATTTAGGTCACATATCAGAAAGCCTTGCCAGAATCAAACATGTTATGCTTTGGGGAGCTTCTCTTGTATTCAGGTACTGTTAGCCATTAGAAGGTAATGCTTTTAGAATGTAGACTTTTTGACATATTAAATAATTTCAATTATGTGGTAAACTCCTATACTACCATGAAAATACCCTATTTAATTAATGTTACTTTGACAGTAAGTTTTACATTTCCTTTAAATTTAGAACAATGTTACAGATCTTACAAGTGACTCTTTGTCTGATGACATCACTACAGTATCACCCAAAATAAGTTTACTGAATTCTCTAGAGCCATCACAATACCCACAAAACGGTATCAGACTAACACTATGACTAATTTGTTCACCACAAAGCACAGATGACAAACATGAAGGACATTTTCAACCACCAACTTTGGTGGTTTCTTTCAGACAGGTAAAAGAGGAATCAGAACAACGTCAACGTCACTGACAGCACTATTGCTGTGACATGAAGAGATGCTGGGAAGATTAAGCGACATAACCATTTGTACTACTACAAGGATGAAGATACAACTATTATGCTAATGTAGATCTAAACTGTACTTTATTAGATAAATGTACAAGCAACCAATATGTAATCATGTAAAAAGTCGTCACAGAAAGATCATTTCTCTACTGTAGCCTAAACTGGATAGGGTCACAAATTATATCTACAGAACCAAGACTACATAGCTCGTTCCTTCTGTAAGCACAGAGGATTAAAACATGCTGATATTTTCAAATGGATAAAAGACATTCTAATAAAAAGTTGGAGAGAGAATTGTTAAGAAATTGGTAGTATGAAAATAGACATTCATTCTGGGCTTACCTGAATTCTCTACAGAGGAGAGGATATATAAGGCGTTTATATGCATCCTCTACTGAATTCCGTAGTATCCTCATTAATTCTGGTTTTAAAAATTGTTTTGGTCTCCATCTGCAAAAGAATAGAAAAAAAAAACCAAAAAATATTTTAAGAACATACACAAAAACTCAAATAAAAATGGAATTTTCAAAAAAAGACTTCTATATTGACTGTAATGTCCTGCAAACGGCAGAATTACTACAATAATTAGGCAATGAAATCATAGCTTCAAATATGAATGGAATGAGAAGTTGTTCATGGTTTTACTATCAGACAAGGGACAAGGCCTATCTTTTATCTTTTTTTGTTAGGTATTAGAATGCAATCATATTTTATGTTTTAAAGAAAATATAAAAAATGTTACTCTTCGCTTTGAGAAGTCAAAGCTTACCACAACTGAATGAAGAACTTGGCTCCCTGTTACCAGTAGGGTTGCATCATTTGCTATTCCTCGATACATTAAAAAAATGACTAAGCATCCTCTGTGTGTGTCACTGCAGAGCTACTGATGTAAGGGGACTGTGTCCAGACAGATATTTAAGAACTAAACTAATATCAGTTAATGAAACCCAATTCAAATTTCATTTGGAATGCTTTGAGTATCTCTAGTCAAACTCAAAATGAAGTCTACCAATTTTGCAGCAGTCCTTAAAAATCCAAAACCAACAAAACCCAAAGAATTTGCAAATGATTTTTCTCTTTTACCTGTTGCTGATATATTTAAAATGCAAATAATATTCTAGCAAAAGGGAAAATGAAATGAACAATACCAAATAAACACAAGACTATTTCCCAACATTTTCTAAGCCAAACTCTTTGGAGCATTCCTTCTTCTACGGAGACTCTGCACAGTGGTCATAGCTGTAATGACAATTACTTCAAATTTTGTCCTAAAATACACCTCAGTTTCAAAGCTCCCCAGAAAAGAGATCCTAGATATTTATTCCATTGATCTTTTTGCTCTGGGTCACATTACCGGAGAGGGGGGCAAGTCCTTGAACAAGCAAAACTGACTCACTGAGATGGTCCACGCAGTGAGAAGGGCAAAAGATTGAGAAGACGCAGCCAGATTATACTCAAACAGCATTAAAGACTGTGTACATTTTCTATTACAGTCCACCTGCTTTTTGTTTCTTTTAAAAATATTGATAACATTCAGAGTTTTCTTCATTTAGTGTATTTTTTTCCATGCCTGGGTCCCTAACTGCAAAGTGAGATACATACATATTTTTTAATATGTCTGGGCAAGTTTTGTAAAAGTTTTTTGTTTGGTTGGTTGGGGTTTTTTTAAATGCAACATGATAGAATTATGGCCATTTAATAATGTGTCCAGGTGCAGGCCAAGGCAAAAACAGGACTGAATTTTACTTTTGACCTTGTTTACCTGCACTCTCAGAAATACCGAGAATCCCAAATTGCTTCTACCTAGACAGCTTTTCAGTTGTTTAAGGGGACATAAAATTTCCTGAAACAGCTTTCCTAAGTGTCTGCACATATAATAGCTGAGAAATGCGTGATCAAGTCAACACTGCATTAACGCAGACAGACATGGGAGCAGAATTAAGCTTACCATTTAGTTTTACAACATCCAGAGTTGTGAGTGCCTAGCCACATGACCTCATCACTTTGCTAACAGTTTTTGCAAACAGTTCTATTATACTTATTTGTAACTAGAGACTCTTTCCATACCTACATAAAACTGGCAGAGGTTTTAAACCTCCTTATTGCCATCCAATTCTATAAACATGAAGTTTTCACAGGTGGCAAGTATGACTACACTCCCTCAGAAAGTATCCTCAGCACAAATAACAATTAATTTGGAAACGTGACAGCTGTTTCCCCCCACTTCCATCCATTAAAGCTAGTTAGCAAACCTTTTCTCTGTAAATAGTTTTTCACAGCAGATATTTTTATTACCTGCCTAGATACAAGTAAAAATTATGCAGGCTACATTCTACTAGAAATCCTAGAATCGCTACAAATGCAAAAATATCCAAACAGTAAGTTCAATCATAGAAAATACTGCATTTTAATCATACCAATACTTCATGAGGAAAGAGAAAAAAACCACTTCACTGCAGAAAACAAAGCAAAAGCATGTGTGTATAATTTTAAAGATCATCAAAGCCTAGTTAATCTTCCCTTTAAGAACAGCTATTTCTTGATTAAATAATCAAGATTAAATAATCAAGAGCTGACTCTTGAAGCCCTTTAAATGCAGTCCTATTTAGAAAAACTCCATATAAATAATACCATCTTACTCTGTTCATCAGCTCTCCACATGCATGTGCTCACAACAGGGACCACCATAAGCGTAAATGGCTTAGACTACTGATACACCTCATAGGGTGAAACTATGCATCAACAGAAATAACATAGCCCATCTTAAGAACCACTAGTATTAAGTAACAACTGTTCCAGGAAAAGCACAGCTAGGCTTTTAAACTTGAAGCACAAAAAGCAGAGTTTTGTTTTCCTCCAAAACATTATATGAAACTTGTACCAAGTTGGTAACCACAAACAAAGCATGCCTTTAAGGCCTGTACCATAGACTTGACACAGGATTTGAGAATTTTGTCTGAAAACTGAAAACATTGTCAAACACTGAACTTCATTTTCAAGGCTGCAATCCCACTTTGGAACAAACTCTCACCCCTTCCCAAGGAACTCCTCCATGTTGGTTTTACACTCAAAGCCAGCTAAGCAGCCCCTCTCAGGCTGTTTCTCATTGATCCTTTTTCCACGTCCCACCTCACAACTAAGTCTTTGGGACCAGTGCAGTTTTAGTGTTAATGGAGCTAAGTTCACTGTCCAACCACAGAGATACCATCTTCTAGGGAAAAATACAATCCATAGGGCCAGGCATAAGGATATTCCTGAGTTTTCAGCACAAATCTGAATTTCAAGGAAATCTAGATGCCTCTACAGGCTAATAATTATTCTGAACTTGCAAAGAAAATACAGTCATCTTGGAGAGCATTTTCATGGAGCTCAGTGCAATAATGAACTCCAGTCTTCCAAGCCCACATTCCATCGCAGGGGCATTTAATGCTAAAAAAAAAATTTGCCTCAGAAGAACACATAAAGGTCAGTATATTTGCTAATTCAATAGGCAGTAGGTGTTTTGTGGCTAGAATACTGGCCAAACTCTGTAGCAACATGGCATTTCTGATTCTGCAATTGATTTTGTGTGTGACCTTCAGTAAATTAGTTAACACCTTTGCAAAGTTTTGAAATCCTTGTCTCAAAAGTTCTTAACCTGCTCTCACCAGTAAATAGATGTAATGAAAATAATGCAACTCCCACCCTTGAACAGTCATTTCCAAGCTTGCAGGGCAGAATACGTATTCACTATTTGTCGATTTGGTAACACAGTTATCAATCTAATGAGGAAGATTAGAATCTGTCCTAGACGTTAATGCACCAAGATCTACTGAAATCATTCCTTTTGAAGTTTTCTGATGGTGGAGAAGTTGTCCTTAAATAGTAAAAAGCCATAAGCATATATAGCCTCATGAATGCTAAGTATTAATAAGTAGTTCCGTTTCCAAGGTCAATATTCTTTTTATGTCAGGATGACTCACAAAAGTGTAATCAACCAAAAATATCTCAATTTACATCCCACTTTCATTTGTGTAGCAGTGACAAGCTGTTCCATTATCTGTGGCTCACAGTGCTTCAAATTATGTCATAGACACAGTAAAAGCAAGACTGACAGATATGTTCTGCCTACAGAATATATATGTTGGGGGGAGGACAGAAATTCTATTACAGGTATTAAAACTATAAGGAAACTTAGGTGTCTTTATGAATTCTGATACTTTCCTGGGGAAAAAAAAAAAAAAGTTACTTACTATTAGTCCTAGATCATATTACATTATCTGGCCAAACAATAGTTTAAGTCTTTCAGAGACTTCAGTGTTGGAAGCAGAACTATTAAATTTCTACAGTGAAAAGGAACATTTTACAACATCCCTTTCTTGGACTTGGTGTAGAAGAAAAATACAGGCTAAAGCAGCATCACAGTATACAATTTTATACTTTTAAAAAGTGCATCTTTTCTTATCTTTTTTCCTCCTTTTGGTTATTCAGTTTTAGGATGCAAAGGTAGGAGTTTCTAAGACATCCTCAGAATAATGCCCAATATCTGAAACTATTGAGAAAGAAAAACCTGTCTTTTATATGTGCAAGGAAGATGCACAGTTTGGATCACAATATTCTCCAACAGTGGACATCAAGGTACAATTTCCAAGAAAGACTGGCAGACATATTGCACAAACCAACATATATTTACCCTAAATTTTTGCAAAAACCCCTCAAAATCATGCAACACTAAACATCTCACTGCAGGCTTAAAAAAAAGCAACCTGTAAGAGCAAATCCATAAGAAATAAAAGAATCACCCAAAATTTAGAGCCCAGTTTTCTACCTTAGCCAGACATCAAAACGCAAGATTCAGGTCACATGATATTTGAGAATCATTGATTGAAGACAGCCACATTTAGGTTTGTCTACTAAATTCAATACATTTTTTAAACGTGCAATTCCTTACATTTGTGAAACTCAAAGTTATGTACTTCACTGATCTAAAATCTGAGGTAGCCCTCTTTAATCATTGCAGTCAAGCATATGAAGTTATTTTTAGAAGTATATTCTACTGGATTCTACAAATTCCTTTCACTAAAGACTACTGGATGTGATGCATATTACAATTTGAAAATGTATTCACATTTCATCATCCTTCACATATTTTTTAAAAAATTCAATTTCTTGAAGAATGCTGCCAGAACTCCCCAAATAGGGCCAAAGGCATGATTTTTTTAGCATAATGCTACAGCAGTTGGAATACAGAATAAGAATTACCCACTTACTAATTTAATCTAATTTAATAATTATTTGTTTAAATTGTTCTCTTAATGTAACAAGACATGTGAGGTACATTTCAGTATGCAGCTGTCTATAGAAAAAAAGAAAAAAAAAAAAAGATTTCTGTAAGAATATGTAGCCATGCAGACCTTTCATTGACACACCACCAACAGAATTCATTCTTCACCCCGTCAGGAATGTTGACCTTCACTGTCAGGATCTTCAGATTTTCCCCTCGGTTAATGGCCAGAATCTGAGTGCAAACATAAATGGCAGAGACAGATGACACACAAAATATCCAAAAGATAAACTTATCAACATTTTTGTATGCACTTGCTTGACATTCTGTAGCAAATAATGATGGTGGTACAGTAAATCAGTTCACAAAGTACTAGCATATACAGATAACATCCACAACTTAAAACACTTATTAAATCATGCCATGGCCTAACAAATCATACATTTTTCCTGGAGTCTGCAATCTCAAGATCCAGTTTATCTTAAATATACTTGTATTACAAGTCAGAATGAATTTAGCTGTTGGAATAATCTTGTTTAATAACCCAAAAAACCCCTCAAGAAATGAACTGAAAAGTGATTCCAATCAGAACTAGAGATCAGAAAGGGAAAAAGTCCTGTGATTCAGGCTTCGTTTTTCTTCCTGAGATCAATCAAAATTTAAAATCAATTACGAATCAGAACTTGTGACCCAAAGGTAATCAGCTTAATTTGAAAGATGATGAATTTAGAGTTATCCAAGCCTAGTTCATAAATAGCAGAAAATATTGTAGATACACTCTTTACATTAGTATTAACATTCCAGCTTTAAAACATATGCACATATTTCTGGCAGAGTCTTGGGTACACAACTGCATATTCACGACCTAAAGCTAAATCTGGTTGCACATGTGCTATCCACATACAGAGTTCAATTTCAGACACAAGTCTGTGGCTCTACATTTAAAACCAGGATCACAATACGACTGGTGGATCCTGGAGTATACTGGTGGGTATCTACTAGTCTAATCTCACTATGAAGACATCGAAAGTTCACCTGAAGCAGGCCTTATAACACGAAGAAAACTCACTGGCCAAGGGATTTCAGAAACAGAATAATAGAAGCAGCTACAAATAAAAACCACACGTCTTTAGATTTCATTTTCCCTTCCAAAATACTTTAAAGTGCAAAAATAAAAAAAAAAACTGCTAGAAGTTGACATTCCTGTATGACTACACATGTTGCTATATGTAGCAGGCCCTGAGCACTGTCACAACAGAGCATTCTGTGTCAATCATGAACTTTAATTCAATCACTAGCTAACTCAGACATGTCACATATGTTAAATACAATGGTTTAAAATGACTCCAGGACATAGTACCAATTTATATTCCTCAGCCTTACTGCTCCTGTGACATACCAGGCCTGACATATCATTGAACAACAAAGCTAATAATAAAGATTGCATGTGAAATATTATAGCATCTGGTACCTTGACTGCCAAAGCAAATGTTTTCATGTAGAGATTAGAAAGACACATTTTAACAAATCAAATGCTTTCATGTTTATTCTGGGTTTATTTCTAAAAAAGAGAGAAAGTTAAATGTCAAACTAAAATGAAAGCAAAATGATGCTCACGACAGAGAATGTATCTGATAGAATTATAATGTCATCATTCAGCACGCTGTTAGCGGGGTCAATATTTGCATCACATTTTGTTTCCTGGCACTCCGTCTGCAGAATGTGTCAGTCGCCTGAACTTAAATCAGCTGTATTGCAATCACTAATATTATTTACATTTTTATTCTTAAATAATCTGCCTATCCTGTTACGTGACATGCATTCAGAGAAGAATTATCATCCAAGAAATGCTCGATTATGAAAGTAATTAGTTGATTTCTCCCTCTAATTTAATAAAGGTTGTTTTGGTTTGGTTTTTTTTAAATAACAGGTTAAAATCTGGCTATTCTAGACACAAAGCAATCTTTCAGTTCTGGAAAAAGACTGTTTTTATGTAAGACTGGAACAGATCCAGGGGAAGGGTTAATAAAAACAACATACATTTTTTCAGAGAAAGTAAGAACAATAATTTGATCTAGTCACAAGATTCATCAAACCGTATTCTGTTTATCAGAAAAATACAACATCCTTCATTTTGCACAGCTCTCTTCCATGTTGCAGATTTACTTAGACTCACTGAATAAGTTTTCTATCTTTTGCAAGGACTTTAATTTCCAATTCCTTTATAAGTATGAGATTGAAAATAGAGCACTTGCCTCAAACATTACACTTTATTCATGAATTCTTTTCCTTCCACCAATTCAGTCATGTCCAAATACAGGAAAGCAACCCCAAGGCATATGCAAACACTGAACTGTTTACAATTAATCAAAAATTCAAATAAACTCTAGAAAGATTTTTTCCTTAGTTATGACAGTGTTGGTATAGCTACCCAACTACATCCTAAAAGAGTCCAGTTAGGTTTGCCTCGCTGCCAAAGGAAGGAACTGTGGCTGAACCTCCCGACAGCAATATGTTCCAGCTGGAAACACCCACAGGTATCCGACCATGTCAAAATCTGGAGTCAGGCTTTTTAAACAGGTTTTTTTTCCTCATTTCACATTCAGTATTTTAACTTTTTTAGTCAAACGTGATCACTCCACGCCAGTCCTGATTATTTCATGGCATACCTCAACACACAAAACGAAAATGGCACAGAAAGTAACCCAGAACTATACAGTGTGTGCAACAACAGCTGCAGAACTGCAGAACCAAGCTGCAGCTTACTGCACATCAGTTTACCTCATTGTAATACACACTGCAAGGCATGCTTATGGCTACAAATGCTTTGGTCATAAAGACACAGCTTACTCTCTTACAGGTAACATGCTAGTCTACTGCCCATCCCCTTTACTTATATGTAAGCTAGAGCAGAGTTAGGGTTGTACACAGACCTTTAAGATTACTAGCACTTCCATACTCAGGTGATGACCAGTGCAGTATTTTATGGAATCCTTTATTTGCAACTCTGCAAAGAGGTGATTCAAAGCTGACTTCTACTTTTGCCTCTAGCTAAACGCATTGAGAAAACTTGCCTGTGCACAGCCACGAGAGGAGCAGAGAATGTCTTCAAAACAGTTAATTTTGCGAGTGTTCTTCAAACACAGCTATTTAACCTGCGGTCCTAGGGGATTAGTAAATTTTATAAATCCCTCTGAGTTTCAGGCTTCCCTATATCTTTTTTAGGTATAAGCTTCTTTTAAAAATCCTGAACCAAACCAGAGAATTTCTTCACTTGAAGACATCTACACCTCTCCCAAAGCACATTCAAGAACGCATTTTTAACCAGCTTTTTCTATGAAGAAAAGAAGTATTTCTTCAAAGTCTTACGTGAAGGAGAAACTAGAGATTTTAGGTAGTAAAAAGGATGGTTATAACCCAAGAAAATAAAAGAGAAAAAAAATGATAATTTGCATCAGCAGGTCAGGTAATAAAGAAATTGAAGGTTATGAGAAAGACTTTTGAAAGTACAATAGTAGGGTTTAAGTTTAAGGAAGAGATGGTAGATAAAGAAAACACTATTTCTTTCCTTATTTCCTCATCAAAACACAAAAGAGAAACAAAGAAAGGAACTGGAAAACTAACAAAGCTAACGAAGAGCCAAAAAAATCAACAGAAATGAGAAGTTACAGTATTTTTACAAAACAGGGAACTGTGCAAACCACACGTCGCAGATGATCATAAAATGCAATTTTTCCTCGACTAGTACAAAAGAGCCATGACATACCTTGGGCCCTGAAACCTCAGTGAAGCACAAACAACTCAGACTTAAGATTCATGATATAGAAATATTAAATGTGTTAGACTAGTCAATAGCAGTAATATACAGATGAAAGACAGCATGCAAGAGTGCAAAACCATCTTGTGATTACAGGATTACCAGCTGCAAGAACAACGGTTATTACTTCACTGGAGAGCCAGAATGGGAAGAGGCATTAAGGTTAGTGACAGACACAAGGAGAAATAAACCAAAACAGATCGAGTTAATCTTAACATCAAACAGACAAACTAAGGACACATCCTGGACAAGAAACAGTGCAGCCACATGGTCAGAGTGCTGGCCGGGTTTGGGAAGTCTGGTTTCTAGCCCTGGCTCTAGCTAAGCAACAGTTTTCCTTATGTAAAACAGAAAAAAAGGACAAGAAGTAAATCATACCCCATCTCAGGAAACACCTGTACACCCAATGTTGCATATCTCAGTGTTAATCACTCTCAGTGCAGCAGAAACTAAACAGTCTTTGACAGCCAAAGTACTCATTCAACATTAAAGCACCCAAACAAAAAATCCATACAGCACAACACTTAAATCTCCTGATGAATCTACAAATCTTTGCTATGTCACCACAATAGTCTTAGATCACTCTATTGACTTTTCTAGACCCTCTAGAAGCAAGTTTTCACCAAATAATTACTGATATAAATACTGCAATAAGTATGAACATTTACTAAGAGAACAACTACAGGTACCTCTTTAAACATTTCCAGAAGGCCTGTCTATTCAAATCACATGTAGTTATTTAGTCTTTCCCCTAACACCATCCATTTGGGGGGGGTGGTGTTAAAATTAGCCCATACACATTATGAAATATTTTTTTGTAATAAATTCAAGACATGCAAGAAAATCCCTTATTAATTCAAAACATCACACTTTTAAAATAGAAAGCAGAGAGAAAATGAGAGCATATCATAAAAGGAAAAGCATTCTTCTGTAGAATAAGGCCTTCTTAAAGAAAAAGGACATTTCTGGTCAGAAGTAGCTAACAGTCTTTTTTGTGTGTTTTTTTGTTTTGGTTTGGGTTTTGGGTTTTTGTTTGGGGTTTTGTGTGGGGTTTTTTTTTTTAAAGCTAGGTAATTGTGACCAAAACAAGAGGCAATTCACTTGGTGATTAGTTATGAACGAACGCAAAGGTCTTGACAGTTACATCAAGTGCATCGCGCCTTTGAACTTCAGTAAGAGGGGCAGCCTAGCTATCAAGTCTTCAGCTTCTCATCAGCTAGTAAGTTCGCTTCATTCCTCATTTCTTTTTCTAGTCATATAGGTCTAGGCTCGGGGCTCTGGTTAACCAAAGATGCTTCACAGAAGGGAATACTGACGACTTGCAAAACAAACCCATTTTTGGGGTAGTGCATGGGATGTTCCCCTGAGCTGCTTTTGTAGGTCACCTTCAATTTCATTTTTCTGGATCTTTCCCTGATACTTCTCCCCAGTTTCACCTGAAGGGTTTAGCATCAAATGGCTCAGAGCACTCTTGACTCAGTGCTGCAGCAAACATCCAGAAGAAACAAAGAATAAGTTTATCCAAATTTGCTTTAAATACTTATACTCCAACCAAGCAGCTTCCACTACTACGGCACTACTACCACAGTCTCACCCCTACAGACCATAAATTACCTCTTAGCCTTTATCCCCCTCCTGTTAACACTTGCTATGCACTTGTCACGGGGAGAAGGGAGGGAGGGCGCGACACGCTGAAAATAAATCACACCAGTATTGAAATCTCTGATACATAAATCATTATAAATACTTGTTTAATGAAAATTAATTAATGAACAGTCCTTAGCTCAGTTTCTTAAGACAGAGATTAACAGCTTAGTCCTGCGTTCCAAGAATTTGAAAGTCTCTGTTATCTTTGATACCTGAAAAGCAAACCCAAGTATCTTTAGAATCAGTTTTAAGCAACCAAATTCAAAAGCAAGGCCACCTTTGCTATAGTTAAAATTCTAAGAAAAAAATACAAATTTGTTAGTGTACCTGATGATGCTGAATGTTCTTTATATTACAAGAAAACTCATGGTACAGTTGGAATTTATCGATATCTTTTTCATTTCCGCTTTTGGATGACACTTTTGCCAAGGCTGACTGGATACAAATGTACCTTTGCTGACATCTGAATAAAAAAACCCCAAATTAGTAAGGCATTTTAGCATGAAACTTGTAACAAGTCATTACTGCTTGTATTAAATAAAAATAAAGTTTGGAGTGTGCCCAATTACAAGTTACGTTAACTCTGATTACCTGCAGAAGTGTATGACATATCTTAATGCTGACACTGACATAACATATACTGACTGGAACATACCAAGAGAAGAAATTCAAGTAGGCCTCAGAAAAAAACTGAAGACAGTCCTTCTCCTGAAAGGAATGGATACTCAAAAGCCACCATCTGCACTTTGGTTTGGTCAGTTATTGGTTCAACTTCACACAACAAATTTTGGGAAGTTGCAAAAAAGTTATAGTAGTTACCAATTTTATACAAATGCCATACCTCTCTTGAACCTATCCAGCCACAGAATTAATTCCTTGCTTTGAGCACTTAATACCCATAAAAGTTTTCATTATTTTTAGGAGTAACAGGGATCAAACAGTAGTCAAAAGAATGAAAGTGATAGTCTGGTAGTGACAGCCCATCCTTTAAAAAACAACCCCTTCATTAAAATTATCACATTGCTGTGCTCTAGCCTTTTGATTAAGTTAGCCATTACTCACAATAAACAGCAAACGAGGGTCAACTAAACAGAACTGAGCTGATTCAAACCAACACTGCATGCTCTTAAGGCAGCATCTGTTCTTTGATAACCCTGTTCTCTGTCCCCAGTGGTACACAGCAGAAGAAAAAAATAACAAGCAACTATTACTCTGTTACACCAACTCCCGGACATGACAACCTTGAAGTCATTATGTAATGTAAAAAAACTTAAATCCAGCTAACACAGTCAAAGGATCAGTAACTCCTGCTTTAAAAACAGTAATATTTATTTGCCTTATTGACTACCAATGCCAAAATCAATCATCACTGCACACTAGTTAAACTGACTGGTGTCAAGCAATAAATATTGGAGCAATAGCTTAAGCAGATGCACCTGTGAAAAGTTACAGCTTGAAGAAAGTACAAGGAGAGAAAGCTTTCACTTACAGATCACTAACTGCAAGGGAGATCGGCTCTATATGGTGCAGAGCCACAAAGAATTTTTCAGTCTTTGGGAGTCACAGCATCATGCCATGCTCACAGCAGATCTCTCCTCCACTGATACCCAGATGGAGTGAAAGGCTAAAGAATGTACCTCCAGCACACGTGAAGAAATGGACCTAAATCAATAACATGGTGACAATGTTTTCACATCATTAAAAAAAGTTAGTTATGTATCTGCACACTAGGAGACTGAATCTTACCATGTAACCAGGAAAGGCTAGAAAGTAAGAGTCAAACTTACAATTTCCTGATAAAATCCAGTGTATCTTTATCTTTAGCGAAGATGTCAGCTAAAATATGCTGTACTCCAGCCTCTACTTCCCGGATAGTGGAAAGTCCTTAGAGGAAAAAAGTTAATAATTATAAAAAACCTAACATGAAAAATTACTTTATACAACTACTAAGAAAATATATAGAAGCTGAAAGAAAATTGATGCAAGTTATCTGACTGATTTGCTGGGGTTTCAGTGAAGAATCCTACTTCATTACAATTTTTTTACTAACTAAGCATCCTTACCAAAACATCTGAAACCATGATATTTTTAATGAGCCTAAAGTGACCAGTGCAGTATAAGTCAAAAAGACAATAAAATGAGGGAAATTTTTTTTTTACTTTGATGCTAACAGATCTTGATATTTATGATGCAAATTAATTATTTACAATAGTAAAATGGGATATTCAAGTATAATTTTTGAGGTTGTAATAAAATGAGTAATTGCAGCAGAAGTCTACATGGTTTGCTACTGATATGGTGTCCTGGTTTCAGCTGGGATAGAGTTAACTGTCTTCCTAGTAGCTGGTACGGTGCTATGTTTTGAGTTCAGTATGTGAAGAATGTTGATAACACTGATGTTTTCAGTTGTTGCTCAGTAGTGTTTAGACTAGAGTCAAGGATTTTTCAGCTTCTCATGCCCAGCCAGGGCACCTGATCCAAACTGGCCAAGGGTGTATTCCATACCATGTGACATCCCATCTAATATAGGAACTGGGAAGTGGGGGCAGGGAATCGCCGCTCGGGGACTGGCTGGGTGTCAGTCGGCGGGTGGTGAGCAATTGCCCTGCGCATAATTTGTACATTCCAATCCTTTTATTACTACTGTTGTCATTTTATTAGTATTATCATTATTAGTTTCTTCTTTTCTGTTCTATTAAACTGTTCTTATCTCAACCCAGGAGTTTTACTCCTTTTTCCCGATTTTCTCCCCCATCCCACTGGATGGGGGGGAGCGAGTGAGCAGCTGCGTGGTGCTTAGTTGCTGGCTGGGGTTAAACTGCCTAACATCTTTACAGGCAATCCTGTCTCTTCTCTGTGCAATAGATTTGTATTTCCACTGGTTTGTAGCAGGAGTTTGCAATAACACTTCTGAGATCAGGGTACCCTCATCCTCTCCCACGAACACTGTTCAAACAGTGAAGTTACAAAATGTCTCCATAGACTAAGTATTCTAGAGAGCTGATAACAGAATCATTCAGCTTTCCAACACACAGAACCATCCCTCGCTTCAACAGATCAGAAGAGGTAGCACAGTATTCTCCTTAGCACAGAGGCTGAATTGGACCAGAACCAGAAGGTAATGAAATAAAACTGACATCTTGTATTTTAAATCCATATAGCTAACCTGTTTCTAGCAACGGTCAGTAACAAATGCCTCAGAGCAAAAAGGAATAATCTTAGAGCTGGCAGATGCAGCTTTGTCTCCTTCAACACACATTATTTTTCAGTCTGCTATCTGATGGACTACCAATATCTTGAAAGAGCTTTAACAACACCATTTTAAAAAAACTGCATAGCTCTAAAAACTAGTATTTGTATTGAATCCAGACCCCTGCTTCTGATTGGGTTACAGTTACACACTACAGAAAATTAATCTTGCCCTTTAAGAAGGGGAAGCTAAATTTACCTGCCAGAAAGAAAAACAAAAATGTGAGAATAAAAATATGTTATTAAATGCCTGAGCTGATCAGAAGTTGTGGAATTTGGATCCTTACCTCTATGAGTTAGTGTTTCTCATGGTAAAAGTAATGTCATGTCAGAATACAAAGCTAAGGGGAATTATAAAACATGCATTACATTGAATATGAATTGAAACACTGAAGTACCCAAAGTGTACATGGCAACACTACTTTAATTCTAGCACAGAATTTTAATGAGATAGAATAGGCCAAAACCAGTCAGGATTAAAGAAAATTGAAAAGTTCCCATTCAACAAGCAACACTCACATGAGCATTTTACTGTGTCCATTGCAAAAACAGCACATGGTTGTGTAATTAGAGAAATATCGGACCATGTATACAACTAAAAGGAAGAAGAGAGTTTTCTGGTGAGCCTGCTTCCTTAACTTTCAAATATCTGGCTTTGAAACATGAACTGCTGTTTTTATTTCAGTTTATTTTTAGTATAAGTTTAAAAACACTGAGAATTTAAAAGAACTGAATATTAAGATTTGATGAAAACTTTTCTGTACGGCAAATGGTTCATCCCTTTAAAAAAATTCACTCTGATCTCAAGCTGTATATAGGTTGTCAAACTGGCTCCCACGTTGATAAAAGTGACCCAGTTCATAGGTATATGTAATTTCTGATGTGTCTTTCAAATGAAAACCATTATATAAACCTAAGCAATGCTATTTTTAGCACAAAATTGAAAATAGGTGTACTGATTCTCAAAAACTGAAATGTTTATGCTGCAACAAATAGCACTTCCTTCTGAATGCACCCTAAATAATTTATTTGAACTTTCACGGTGAAGATTTTCTTTTGGGTCTTTAGACTCTGCCAGAATAGTCAGATACGTGGTTGCAATATACCGCTGTATGAAGTAATAGCATATGCTAAAATGCAGTAATTAAACAATCAGAATATTTAGTAACTGATTTTCAATGCAAACTTAGGAATATTTTATAAACAAAATTTAAATAAAATAAAAGAACAACTGAAGTGGGAAGAGTAAGAGTCAGCCTCACTAAGGAGGTTCAGTACCTTTATGTTAAAATTCAAAGAGTAAGTGTTGAGGCAGGGAAGGAGAAAAGTACATATCTATTTTAACACCATACAGAAGGGTGCAGCCATCTTTGTATTTTATTGTCAGAGATTGCCCCCTACAGATTTACCCACAACTGCATTCACAGAGAAACACAATTCTGCGGTCTATATGTGACAATCATGTCATTAAAGCTCCTGCTAAAATTTTGGAGATTACATCTCCAACCCCTACTGCCACTCAGTAACAAAAACTCTCCTACTCACTCCCAATCACCAAGGCCAGTTTTTATTAAGATATGCTTTGATAGGTGACATTTACTTCAGTACGGAGCATAAGCCCATTGTACAATCAGTGTTGAATCTTCAGTAAACAATCCAAGCAAGAGTAGAACCATGGAGAGGTCTCAGGTATGCGGCACAGTCCCCCTCTCTCTTGCCAACTATAACATCTCCAGACTTCTGCCTCTTGTATACCAGAATTATTACCATTTAAAATACAGAAAGATAGGAAAGGTTGGTGAGCCATGGCATTAAATATAAACTCTTACCAAACATTGCTAAAAGAACTGTTGAATTTAAAATAGTTGCATAACTTCCAGCAACATAAGAACAATTGGAGTAATTCCCCTTTTAAAATATTTTCAGACATTTAGGACATTACTGCTCATAGAAGCAGAGCACTTACCTTTGGTATTGGGTCTAATGTAAGAAAAGAGATTGAGTTCCATAGGATTCTGCAGGAGGGAGAGAGCAGCAGGTTCTAATCCCAGCTGCTTGGCCCTCTGGGCTTTGGTGCCTTTACTCCCAGTTTTATAAGGCGCAGACTTAAAACAAACAAAACCCACAATTATTAAAAGGCAAAGAAATATTTCAGTCATGCTATGTACTCTGCATTATGCGCTACTTAGTTATGCAAGATTACATTTAAACTAGAGATGACCTGAGAAAGACTAGTGTACTGACCACGTGGTCTAATTCTTCCAAAGTTCTGCAATTTAATAATGCTGTTAAAAGGCATCCAGATAATTTCCCTTCTTTCTTCAACTTCTGTATCATTGTATGCGTCTTCTTTGCAACAGTACTAAAATGCAAGAGATTGATATTAAGTCACATTTCATGGTGGATTAAAAACGCTATTGATTGTGACCTTGTTTATTACACTGCTGAAACTCTCTGAAACCCCTGAAGATTGTATCTCATGCTAATCCTCAACAAACCAAGTCTGATAATCCAAAAGAGTTTCTAACTATGTGCTGGTTTTGGCTGGGATAGAGTTAATTTTCTTCATAGTAACTAGTATGGGGCTATGTTTTGGATTTATGCTGGAAACAGTGTTGATAATACAGGGATGTTTTAGTTACTGCTGAGCAGTGCTTACACAGAGTCAAGGTCTTTTCTGCTTCTCACCCCACCCCACCAGCAAGTAGGCTGGGGGTGCACAAGAAGTTGGGAGGGGACACAGCTGGGACAGCTGACCCCAACTGACCAAAGAGATATTCCAGACCATATGATGTCATGCTCAGCATAGAAAGCTGGGGGGAGAAGAAGGAGGTGGGGGGGATGTTTGGAGTGATGGCATTTGTCTTCTGAAGTAACTGTTACACGTGACCATTACCTGCTTTCCTGGAGATGGCTGAACACCTGCCTGTTGATGGGAAATAGTGAATGAATTTCTTGTTTTGCTTTGCTTGCATGTGAGGCTTTTGCTTTACTTATTAAACTGTCTTTATCTCAGCCCATGAGTTTTCTCACTTTTACTCTTCTGATTCTCTCTCTCAACCCATTGTGGGGAGTGAGCGAGCAGCTGCATGGTGCTTAGTTGCCAGCTGAGGTTAAACCATGACTTTCTCCAATTAGTTCAAAACTGTATCAAAGTATCTTGCGGTAGCTTTAAGAAAAATCATCAAACCATACTGATAGTCATTACTGCTATATATATATTTGCAGGATTACTGGTCTGGAAGCCAATAAAAAGGCCCTGAGTTAAATCCATGTTGATGAGAACTTACAGCTGTAATTCCTATCAAGATAGTTTTGCAGCATCAAGTACAGGATACCAGACATTAAACTCTTAGACCTTCAATAAGATACCTTTGCAAGCAGCAAAGGTATTTGTTAGTAATTAAATTACTTGTTCAGACAAGAAATCTCAGGCCACCTTCCCTCTTTGGAAAGAGCCTCTTGCTTAGGGATAGTGGGGAGTACAAGGAGGAAGCCACCATGTCGACAGAACAGCTGGCAAGTCTGTTCCCTTGCCATCTCAAGAACATATAACCAAACAAAAGCAAGAAGGAATGAGCGCAGTCTCATCCACTGCTGCAGCGAGCTTCGCCGATCATTTCTTTGCTGCATTGATCTGGGAGAGTTTAGCTTGCCCACCTGGTACACTATAACCTCAAGTAATACCCTTCACTCGAGGCTTTGCTGCTTCATGCAGGGAGCCAAGGGATTCTTAGCGATTCTTTTTCAAAGGGTGCAGCTTACATCTAATCAGGTTACATACCTCCAGAACCTGTAAACTACTCTTTTAGTAAGAGGGTTTTTTCTCTGCAGTTTTAGTAAACTGCAGGGAAATTATGATCTTAACTTTTCTTTGGCAATTAATAATGCCAGATTTTTTGTTACTTACAGTAAAAAAAAAAAAGTATCAGGTATGTTTACCTCTGTTTTAATCTTCCTTCTTTAGGCATTCCTCCATAATTACAGTGTGTACAAAGTGCCAAAACAAGGGACACAGAAGCAGCAACCAGTTGTTATTTACCTCCCCCCCAGATACCTCCCTGCATTAACTTACTTACCGTAGCTCTTCCAATGTTTGCTGCACTTCTCGCAAGGCATCAGCCTCCAGATTATTGATGAGCTCTTTTCGATACCGAGCAATAAAAGGAATTGTGTTTTCTTCTTGAAAGAGGTGAATTAAGTTTGCACATACCCATGGTTCAACGTTTGTTATTTCTGACAAGGCCTGTCAGAAGCAAAGAAACCCAAACAAACATTTAAGAGAGGTGATAGATTGCTTTAAACAGCCTCTCACTCAATGTTAAAATCCACTCCCAGAATATTATTATGCTGGCCAGCAGTGACTACTGTCCTCCCTAAAACAGGATGCCAGGCTTCGCATGCATTAAGCCACCACACCTGGTACTTCAGAAAGACAGGCAGCAACCAATGTTTCCAGAAACTTGTAACCACAGAAGAAAAATTACTAGAAGGAGTGCCTCTCGGGAACAGAAAAAACCAAACAATTAAAAAAAAAATCAGAAAGACAACAAACTGTGCATGGCAACTCAGAAAACTTAGATTTTTTTTTTTTTTTTTTTTTTTAAAACCAACATTGACATACCTCATAGTTAAACAAAACAAACAAACAAAACCCTCAAACCCAGAGCTGATCCAAATCCCACTCCACCAATAACTGGAAACTAGCATGGTATTACCAAAGGTTTCGACAGGAGCCAAGCCTCACAAAATTAAACCAGATTTTGTACAAAATGGGCTTTCTAAATATAAAGTTACAGTGTATCAATACCGAATGGAGGACAAACTATGTAAGTACCATAGCTTAGTAACATTTTAACTATCACAGTTTGTACTTTGCTAAAGTTATTTCCATAGACTGCTGATTTAAAAGCCTTTCAAAACTTTTATTCTGAAGCCTAAAAATGTAACAACTCCTGCACAATCACATTCACTGCTTCTAGAGCAGCAATACATAAAGATCAAATTCTCCATCTGCATTTCCAGGAATATTTTAGAAGACTCAGGAACAAAATTTTACACCTTTCTTAAGCAGGCAGTACTAAGGATGATGAATAGAACATGCACCATCTATTCCCATCCTGTTTATACTAAAAACTTCTGTAACCACACCCAGCCTTCCAGAACAGGAGCTATGCTAAAACTGTCTTCACCTGAATGGCTTCAAAGTTAACATCCTACAAAAACAAAGATGATATCTCCCCTGATGTCATTGTTGTTCCAAGAACACAATCTCCTCCTTGATGGTACTGTAAATTGATATACACACTCAAATGAGTCTCTACAATGAAACGACCCACACTAACTAAATCTTAAATTCTGAAGCTGTGCACACAGACATCCCAAATCTTTCAGCATCCCTTCTTGCAGGAGTTTCAGTTGACTATATCCACAAAAAAACCCCTATGTGCTGATACAGAAGAAACGTGCAAACTGTTACAGGCAAGCTTTGTACTAAGTACTGCCTAAGTCACAGATACTGGAATAATGTTAAAGTTTGAAGTTTTAACAGTTACCAACCAACATTTATATTTATACACATATTATGACAATTTAAGCAGAGGTTAAATGACTACTTAATAGCACAAAGACTCTCTGGCACTCCAACTGATGCCAAGAGGACTGAAATTGTATGTTAAGATTCTAAGTGCTAATTATGTAGGAAATGGTTTCATTGATACCTTAGAAAAGGAAAAGATCTCCTACCTGTACAATATCCCAGTTCATTTCAAATTCTTCTTTTACTTTATTGCCTCCCAGATTTTTAACTGGCTTTCCTTCAGGACATGTAGTTGACTTAATCTTTTTAAAAGGTGGTTCATCAAATGCAAAATCCTCCTCAGATTTCTCATGTTTCACTTGATTTCCCACTAAAGGAATGCTTGTTGAGGGTTTTTCATCACTCTCTAAACTCTTTACGTTCTTCCCTTGGAATGAATTGATTTCCATTTTTTTAGGCACTTCTGGCTTTTGATTTAAAGTTTTTCGTTTAGTGCCTGTATCTTCTTCCTTAGGTTTCTGAAGTTGCATTCTATCATCTTCTGCAGGAGCAATAATCAAGGATACATCCTGCCAAAAAGGCATTGAAACCATATTAAGTATTGACTGTTACGAACTGGTTCAAAATTTCAGTTAAAACCTAGGAAGACTTGATACTAGACATGATTTTCCCAAGTAACATCTCTGTCTGGTAGGGAAACGCCAAGCCAGAAATCAAGTAACCTGAAATGTATCTTGCATGGAGGAAAAGACACAAAATACCCAGTAGAACTGTGATTTAAAAGATAAAAAATTAAATTATCCTGGTAAGATGTTAACTGGGCTTTGCTTCAGAAGACACTGACCTATAATCCTTGCCTCTGCCCACCTCAACAAAACAGGGAACAGCAGGGCAGGGAAGCACTCTTCTAATGAGGTGTTAGGTGCAGCATGGGAACTGGAACTGAGATTTGGTCTGCTAAGATATTGTTTAATCTTGGATAAGCCACGCCTTCTTTCCTGAATTTCCCCAGACATCATCTTCAGAAGGCAGGACTGCCTTCTGTCATGACCTGACCTCAGATGTTAATCTTTGACAGAAGTAACTTCTGACAGAAGTGCATCTTCTATTCATCATAATAAAACTGTGATCCTTACTGGGTCAAACAGCCACGCAAGGAAAGATAAGTACAGGCCTTCTTTTTGTTGTCGTACCCAGCTAGTGAAAACATAGAAGACATCAAAGGTGCAACACAGAAACCAAAGGTATTGGAGGGATTAGTTTTCATTATAGAAAGAACAGAGGTATTTATTTTTGCTGTTGAAAGAGATCTCCAGGGAAAACCATGTCCCATTATCACCGGCCAAAATTTTATAGTAGAGCCCTTAGGTCTGGGACACTTAAATATGTATGAAAGCCACGTTTATGAAATACACTGAATATTCACAGTAACAGTGGAATCAGATGAGCTGATCAGACTCAGGCAATTGAGCTAACCTGAGTTGGAAAAATTCTGCTCATGTTACTTACCAACCACAGTAATTATATGTCTCTTGCTTACAGATACTCACCATTTCCTCTTTTACTGCTATCTTCTTGACCTTTTTCATGGCCACAGCCAACCGTGGAGAAGCAACTTTTTTAGTTTTTGCCTCATTTTTCTTTGGCAATCGAGGTCTCTTGGCGATTTTGCTTTTTGGCTCCCACTCCTCCTCTTCCTCCTCTGATTCAGAGCTCCTGAAAAACAAACGAGTAAACAATATTGCTTATGAGAAGAATAAAAAAAATACATAAGCAAGCCAGTCTGAGTGTTCTCTGACATGAAAGGAAGCAAACAGGAAAAATGAAAATAAAGGTAGGCAGAATCAACAAATATAGGTCTTTTATGCTGTTGCAGAGCTAATGGCTGGAACAATTTGCCAAGCTTTTCTGAAGCTGGTCACTGGGATGTGTACACACCTCATTCTGCTTGGACAACTGGCAATTCAGTTTCACCCTATCTTCACTGTAAGCATGAAGAGCATAGGTAATTTGTGTTTTATAATTGAATAGAAGTTTTGTGCATTAAAACTTTTTAATCAACCTCATGCTTAGCATAAACCTTTAAAAAAAACCCTAAGGAAAAAAGTAATCTTACGAATTAAGAAGTGAAGGTAGTTCATCATCTTCTGATGTAAGGGCTTTGGCTTCAGATTTCACCCTCCTTGGTAGAGATGACATCTGAAACAGGGGCGAGAAGAGAGGAATAGAACTTTTGGTTGAAGTTGTATTCTCTTATTCAGCCCTTTAACTCACTGTCAAGTGTGCCCTCATAATGTCTTCACCGATCACAAAAGTTTGCTCTACAGCAAGTTCAGATTTCTTAGTATCCAAGAATTTAGGCCACAGCAGCACACACTCAACAACCAACCTTTTCAACTGAGCAAACAGACAAACCAGCACTATAGCCTCTCAAATTATTTTTCTCTTCAAATTGAGGTAATTATTCAGCTTGCATGTAAAGCTATCTTAGCAAAAAGAGTACTGGTTCTCAGACATATTATTGGGTGTCACTTATATACTCTGCCAGTCTTTCCTCCATCAACCTAAGAAGCAGAGAAAATAAAATTAAGATCTAGTAAAGTGAGCTCGCATGTGGTTTTATGTGAACAGGACTACAAGAAGATTTTCCATTTTGATCTAGAATTTCACCTTTAAAGACTATCTGTTGCTTGTATGCATAAAAACAATGATTTTTGAAAGAGCTGCTCATTAGTATACAGATAGTGTATAAAACAATTACCAAAGGCAAAAAGGGAAGGCATTGACTTTCTCCTGACCCAAGATTCATATGTACAATAGCTGCATTTCAGTTAATCAGTTATAGAATTTTTGGCAATGGTTGGGCCCATGAAATTCAATAATCATATTTTACAATTTTAGTTAGAGAGTTTTAGGTACCCTCAAAATTTTACCTGCCAGAAAATTGGAATTAAAAACAAAAAAAAAACTACTAAAAAAAACCCCAAACCAAAACCATAAGGCATTTCTATAACTATAAAATTAACAAATATATTTTACCTATATCTGGTAGAATTTCATCATTCTTGACATTCTATTCTCCAGCTCTAGTATCCAGAAAATTTTTTTGCACCTTGACCTTTGATCCAGCCTTACTACTGCAATGCTAGCCTTAAAGTCCCGTGTTTGCACATACAAACTGGATAAGCATTTTGCAAAGTGTCATTTAACTCAAAGGCAAAATGCTCTTCAATCCAACTTCATTCTATCCTCTGATCAAACACTAGAAGTATAACTATTGTTATAAATGGATTTCAGCAATTTTTCCTTGCAAAGCAGTACCAGAATTTAACTGACTATTTTCAGCATTGCAGTGGAAGGAGGACTATTGAGGGTCACATCAAATAGCACTAGCTATTAGCTTGCTTGTAAAACACCTTCTTGTAGCAATTGTCATGGTCAGTAATATGTCAGCATTTATCTGCTCTTCTACTGACTGAAATCCCATTATGTGGCTAGTTAGAATACACATCTGCCACAGGAAAACAGAAATCTCCACAGAACACAAAGAATATTACTCACCTTATTAGCTTCCCAGGTGACCCTTATTAGCTTCCCAGGTGACTTTCCACTGTCAGTTCTGGGACACCTGCAACTTCAACCAGCCACTCTGCTTTCCTTTGCTCTTTATAGCTGAAGAGTCATTATCATCGTCCTAAATTAATTATATATTTATTCTCGTTACCTCAGAGGCATGAAAATAATGTTTCCATTTTATATTGTACTTTAATCTGTGAACGGGAGAAACAAGAAACATTACTCATGTTTGCAACAGCAAGGTTTCCAGAATTAGCTAACACCTGAGCCAGATGGATCTCTGATCCATTTTTTGCAGGCACTGGACACTTTTCATATGGTTAGGTCTCACAGTTCTCTTTTCAAACTAGGTGTTTAGCTTGCAATATCATTATCAGTCATGCTTCTTCAGCTAATCCAAGTAGGTGGGTATTTAGTATTCCAGTTCCAGGCAATTTTGGAAGCCAGTGATCAGTTTTTAAACACTCTAACCAGCTTCTTCATAGTTACCCACTGAATCATAGCAAGGAAGAAGGAAAAAGCCAACATGCATGTTCTCTCACCTGAGGTCAGCATTCACCCTACACTCCTATGTAACACCACCTTCTAAACTTCCCTGCCAGTTTTAGCCACTCAGCATATGACCATGATAGTTTTGGGGCTTACCCAAAAGCCCAGGTAAAAGGAAAGCCTCATCTGGAAGATTTTTTTTCTGCTACTATTTCCCCTCTCACCTCAAGTGGCCAAGGGCAGAGTCTCAAAATATCTCAACATCTGTATTGTTACATAAAGTAAGATTATGGCAAGAGTAAAGCTTACTCTATAAAGTTAATTGTACTTCCTGCCATCCAACACTGGTGACTGACTTAACTCTTCTCATCAGCATGAGAATAGGAGGTGAGCTCATTGGTTTATGAAACCGGGCATTTTCCGTATTCTTCATGAACAGACTAGTATTTGCTCCTACATCCTTAAGTCCTAGTCTACTTGCCTTCATACAATGCACTGGAAGAAGCAGAATTACCATATATCAAATACAAAGTGGCATAGGAAAGCATGACATGGAATAGAAAGTGATATGTAATAAGGCTAAGTCTTTAAGGTACACTTCACTTTTTTTTTTCTTTTGATTTCTTGGATTTTCCACTTTAAAAAGTAATTAGATCATCTTTTAGGTGTTTGTTGCAGTCCTTCAGAAAGCTGGATAAGTATCAAACATGTTTGACCCAGAAGATCAAAGAAGGTTTAATTTCATTATTAAATTGAAATAATTAAATATTTAAAATTCTATTATTAATCTGCTAAATTTTCTTGAGAAGAGTGGTAACTTTGTCCTAAAGGCTTTCATACCTGCACTTAAAAGTTAATTTGAACTAAGGTAAGATGTGAATTTAAAGCACAAAACTTATTTCAGGATAACTCTCCATGAACAGACAAGCCATGATCAGAAGCCAAAATGGAATTCTACAGCTCAAAAGAAAAGCCCAATACCAAAGAGCATCTGTGAGATGAATGTCAAACATGGCGTATCACAAAGGGGAAAAAAAAATGTCATGATATTTCCCTGTGAGGTGGGGCCAAGTCATAACCACCTCCCCTTCTAATAATGCATACTTTAAACTAACTGTACTTCATATTTGTAGAAAAACAATCTTGCAGTTGCTACATACATTCTATTTTTTTACAAAGAGTCGGTTTTTTATTCAAATCCAGAAGAGTACTTGGGATTTGATTCCAAATTGCCAGACAGCTGTCCGCTGAATTTTCCTCCTGAGCTGCCTGCACTAGGGTGTGCTAACACCTACAGTAATGACTAAGAAAAACAGTCCTACTGTGATTCACTGCGGGAGGGGGAGGCAGGGAAGAGGATGAAAAAGCAACGAGTCTAAATGCCACTGATGATGATGAACTATTACAGATTTTTTTAAAAAAAGCTTAAAGACAGTCCCTGAAGTGAGGCAGGAAGACTCAAGATAACAGGCAAACACAGTTATGCTCCACATGGGGCATCTACAATGCTGACTGCACCGACTACATGACAGGGCAATCAAACAAGCCATTGCCTGGTCTGCTTCTACTGGGATATGGTCCCCCATGTCTCTTGCCTTGAGTGTTGAGGGAGCTTGGAAGAACTTTATTCATCCTCCCACAGCATGTGGGGATCAAGACAGCATGAAGTTGGCCACTTATCTCCTATTATATTTTCCAGATAGGCTGGCCTCAGTGGGAAAACTGCCTTTACCTCTTCCTTCTCTGTCACCTCCAGGTAACCATACTCAAAGTGAGGGCTGGTTTCTACCCTGAGGAAAGAAGCTATAGCTTGCATAGATCTGTGTCTCCTTCCCAAATCCAGAAAAGGCCCATAGCTGTAGAAGAGCAAATTACAAAGCTGAAAAATTAAGAGTAACCAACTTATACCAGAGTCAGGTCAGAGCAAGCTTTTTTCCCTTCCTGTGTCTGTGTTCAGTATTGCTGTACCTTATTGCAGGTGTTCACAGTGCTTGGTGTCTCCTGGACTTATTACCCAAAGGAAGTAAACACGCAGTATCCAGTGATGTACACAAGTTATCCAGCCACCCTGTGCAGGATTTCACTGGCTTGCCAATTGGCATACTGAACGCCTACAAGCTCTGTTCTAGCAGCTCTCCTCACATCTGAGGCCAGCAAACTTCCAGGTAACATTTGCTAACACATTTTTTCTTATTTTACGTAAGTTGTCGGAAAATTTGCCTTAATTTTAAAAAAAAATGCTGTTCTTTGAGAAAAAGGGTTCTTAACAAACATCTCACCAACAGTATTTTAGTTCTATGCCAGGCAACATGCGCTAGGCATTTGGCCTTGCCCACATACTTAAGCTTCCAACTCCTGTTTCATTTCAGATCTGTTGGAGTATGATCTTTTCCTTCTGTGCGATAGGCTGAAACCTCAACGCTGAACCTTCAGACTAGACCCTTGATCCTCTGTTCAAGGGAATCAAAACTCTCCTGCTTGCCCATCTTCCAGCTGACAGCAGGCAGCATGAAATATCATTGCTTGAAACACCCGAATTATCTTTGCTTCACACACTCAGTAATCACTAAAGCCTTGCTTCTCCACAAAACCCAGAACAGTTGCAGTGTGTTCTTTAAAAGTACTTCCTACTTAAAAGGTAAGAGGACTTTGCAGAGCTATTATGCTGTCCAGTGAAGAAGAGCTGAAACTATTTAAATCATTGCTATTGTAGATAAATATATCTCCCAGGACTACTCTCCAAATAGTTTGGCATCAGTTCTGTTTCCAATTCTTTTGTTCCCACCACTTCTATTCTCTACACCTAATGCAAAGCTCCACAACACATTCAAGCTATCCTGATGGCTGTAAATAGCACACTTCTCCCTACCTGTCAGCTACTCATTAAAATAAGGCTAGTGTAGCTTGGTAGCCATGTCAGTAATAAAGACCGACAGAGTAGCTCTTATTAGACTTCACTGTACAGAATTTTAATATGGGTATGCACAAAACATACACCAAGGAAGTAATCATTCCTCTGGTCTCTCTCCAGAAATAGGAGTTCTAGGCTGCATGCAGAATATAAATAGACTAAGGCTTTAAAGGCCTTATTATGTTAAAGAGCAATCCAAGTCTCATTTACAGACTGATACTCTCTTCAACCTCCCTATTCATGCAAAGATACAACCCATTAAAAGTAAATTTCTTCATATGTGAATCCAGGTGGCATAAGCAACTGCTTGCAGAAAGAAATGTTTAATAATAGTTTAAAA
Source organism: Haliaeetus albicilla (assembly GCF_947461875.1). Taxonomy (NCBI): domain Eukaryota; kingdom Metazoa; phylum Chordata; class Aves; order Accipitriformes; family Accipitridae; genus Haliaeetus; species Haliaeetus albicilla. The sequence goes on from NC_091495.1 coordinate 17,394,020, forward strand.
GTAATTAGATGAACAGCCCCTCCCCTCCTCCCCCCATTCTATGCTTTGTAGCTCCACCATTACAGCAACAGTTTTCAGAAAAATTGCTCCAGTAATCCTACTACACTGTGACATCTTCTACAGGGCACTTAAAAAAAAAAAGTTGTATTTAACATTTGAAAGTTATAGAAAAGATTGTACTTTCACAGTATGATCAAATGAATGCCATTATGGCAAATTTAAATCTCATAACCTTACTACATTAGGTCACATAAATCCCTCATAACTATAAAAATACAGATCTGAATATCAACAAAATATACTGCACCCTACAGCTCACTCAAATACATTCTTCTACCTGAAGGTACAGGATTTAAAAAAAAAAAAAAAAGAAAAAAAAAACAACAACACAGAACCAGACAAACACAACACCACCACACATACACTTGGAAATTAATTTCATTTCAGTAACTGCAAAAAAAACCCCTCTCCAGCATAAAGTCCACAGAAACTTCTAAAGCTCTTTTCCAGTTAATCCAAGGTAAAGCATTCCTTCCAGAAAGGAAATCTGTCTATGCAGGAAGCTCTTCAAACTCTGCTCTGCAGTCTCTGCTTTTCTAGCATGAATAAAAGAGCAAGGATAATAGAATTTTGCATTTTAGTTTCTCTTAAATCACATAGTACTAGCCAAACAACAGTTTATTATAACACCAAGCATCTGGGGCAGGACATAAAAAGCATTATGAATCTCACATGACAAGTGAATTTCAGACCATTATTAGTAGCAGCAGAATGGCCCACTTCAATAATTATATGTAGGCTCTCAACAGTTTGATTTTGCTTGTCCATTTCGGAGACCTCCATAGCATGCTAGAATAACATCCTAAGAAGAAATCGAAGTGTGAGCATACTGCCAGCAGCAAAGGGGAAAAAACGCTACGTAGACCAATGGTAGGGACTTGTATGGAAATTGTTCTATCACTCCAGAAGTTTTTTTATCACCTGTAACAACTAAATTGTACTTCAAAATATAAATCCAACTTACTGTAAACCTTGTGAGGTTAAAACCTTGGAGAACTCCCAGACACTTTTGCTTAGAGAAGCTGGTACAGTAGATTTCCAAGGACTTTTCCTGCATAAAGCCAGTCAGGACTGCCTGAGAAAGGAGTCACAAACGCAAATCAGAAGACTCCTGTGCTAACTGGAAAATTACAGCCAGAAAGAAAGGGAGACACACATAGGGCACATACATACAGCAAAACAGCCCCCAACGCTAATCAGAAAGGAAAAGGTATAAGACTAGTAGGAATATCACCTGCTGCTACTACTTACAGAAGTACGACCAAAAAGGCAAACCACCAAGGCTGTGCCCTTAGAAAACATTCTCCTCGAAGCCTGTTCCTATAACTAGTGGTCCCACTGGGGAAAAGGAACAACCTGTGTTATGCAGCAGCCTGTCAATGAATCGGAAGAGGTATCACATAGGAAGATGGGGGAACAAACACTTCCCGTGCATTTTTTTTTAAACCACTTAACTCAAACCACCTATGAAAAGAAACTTTACCCAAAACCAGGGGGATACAGCTTCTGATTCGGTAACAGACTGCTACATCACGTGCAGCTACACCTTTTCTCCAATCCACCAAACTAGCCATACAGTAACACTCCCATTCAGCTTAAACAGGATGTCTTCACTCCTGAAGGATATGGAAGATGTGCATCTGTTCTGCATGGCGAGAGCCACAGCAGACTTTACCACAGCAATAACACTCGTTTCAGAGTCTTGCAGGCACAAGGGGAGTTGAGAGTAAAGCACTTTCTTGCTTGGTGACTCACTACCATCCAAATCACTGGTTTTCAGCTCAGAAACATGACTCAGCTCAAAATACACTTTACGTACTTTGAAGCCCTATTGTTCCCCAGATGACACCCCCCTTTCCTCAGATCCGTTGACAGCATTCAAGAGGAAGGACTAATGGAGCTAAATTTCACCCCCCGTGCCTGGAAAGGGCATCAGTTCCCAGGCAGAGCCACGAGACTAAGCCACCTCACAAGCCCCTTCCTGTCCCCGAGGAAGGCGGGGAGCACAGGAGACAATCCCAGCGGAGGCCCGCAGCCCCACACCCTCCCGCCTCAGCCCCGGCCCCCCCGGGGCGCTGCCACCCGCATCCCCGGTCCCGCTCACCCGCCCCCCGCCCCAGCTCTCGCACAGCGGGGCCGCCCGCCCCAGTTCAGGGAGACAGGAGCCCCGAGCAAGCCTTTTCCCCCGGGCTGGGGGACAGCAGGGAGCAAAAACGGCGGCCCAGGAAGAAAACGGCTCGTTTCCACCTCAACGACAACAGGAAGCCCCCCCGCTTAGCCGGCGCCCAGCACGGAGGACGCCGGGGCCAGCGCAGCCCCGCCGGCCGCCGCCCGCCCTGCCTCACCCGCGCCCTCGGCCCGGGCCTGGCGAGGGGCGGGAGGCTTCCCCAGACGTTACCCCCTGCCGCCGGCTGCCGCGTTTGAAAGGGCCGCCAGGGCAGCCATAGCAGAGCCGCCCGCCCGACGCGCCGTGGGGAGGAGCAGGAAGCGGCAGCCGCGCCGCGCCGCAGGAAGCGGGCACCGAAGGGGGGCGGGGGTCGGCGGCGGCCCCGCCCACTTCCCCGCCTCGTCCGCCCGGCCCCGCCCTGCCCCGCGGCGCCCGCCAGAAATGGCGGGCTTCCCGAGCACTGCTGGTGGGGGTTGTGCAGTCCTTAGGCCGGTAGTGCCTGCCGCGCTGTCCCGCGGCCGGCAGGATCTGGGCCGGCGGGTCCAGCGCCGCCGCCAGGTGGCGCTGGGCGCCGGAGCGGTGACCGCGGGCGGGGCGAGGGGAAGCGAGGGGAGCGGCGGCGGGGGGCCGAGGCCGGCGGCGGCAAGCCGGTTCGTCTGCTGGTGCCGCCTGGGGCCTGGGCCCCGGCCGGCGGTGGGCAGGGTGGAAACCGCCAGCCCGTGTAAGTGTGGGTGTCTCCCCCTGGGCCTTAGCAAACCTGGATGAGGGCGTCCGGTCAAGCCAGGTGTCCCCCCTCCCTGCCTCTTCAGGCGGGTGTCGGTTGCAGGGTTCCCCGGGGAGGTCCATGTGCAGCAGCTCTGCATGCCAGGGCCCCCCGCATCCTCGAGGTGCCTCAGGTGCAGCGCGGTGGTGGGGTTTGGTGGTGGCTATCGGCTCTCCCCCTCGTGTTGTGCACGGTGAAGGTGTGAGGGCCGTGGGGCCAGCGCCCCTGCAGTGCGAAAGGATCAGCCGCCCTTCACCTAAACTGAGGGCAAAGACTAGAGGTGCAAAATATCCAGGTTCGATTCTTGGTTGGTGGGAGTTTGAAGGGTGTTAGAAACGTTTCTACTGCTTTTGCTAGCCAAAAAAACCCCACTGTAAAGTGGGGTTAGTTTTTTTTCACAGGGGTATCGGGAAGCAGAAATCACAGTGTGAAGCTGAGATGCTGTATCAAAGGTGACCACAGAAGACATAGAAATAACTACATGCCCTTTCTCTCAGCCCACTGAGTAGATAAGAGCATGTAGATCCAAATATACATAGGATGTTTGTGTTCCTTTACCCAAGCAGACTAGAACTTGAATTATTTTTCCTTATAACTATAAACATTTGCGCTCTAGTGCTGGAAAACAGTGTCCAAGTGTCAGTCGCCCATCTTAAAGTTTCATATAAAGTTATGCTTCCCTGCAATCTCTGCATCTATTCCTTTTTCATCTGTATCCACTAAGTTAATGCTTGGCAGGGATCCTGTGAAGTCCATCTCATGCGTAAAGCTTAATGGGTGCTGGTTTCTGGAGCCATTACTAGAAGAGTGGAGCAAGTAGGCTGTTACATTAAAGCAGCCTTTTGAGCTTCCATTACCCTAAAAGGTATTCTGCTTTGTATCATAAATATTTGTAACTTGTGGTCATAACTACTAGCCAGCTGTCCTCCAGCCTTGGAACAGCAACATCTTAAATGTAACTAAGGTGTAATAAGCTTAAATAATTCATAATATTTCATCTTGACTTTATAATAAATGTGTGTTTAATGGTCTGGAATGACTTTAAACACAATCATGTTCAATGTAGCGTCTCTCTTTCCATGAGGTTTACCTGACCTCTATAGCTTTCAGGGGCCTGGAGAGAGAGAGATGCACATACTTGTCTTTATGCATGGGTTTGTGTCTCTGGTGCCAAATCTTCAGCTGATATAAACTGTCACAGCTCTGTTGATTTAAATAGGGCCTGTGATTTATGCAAGTTGAGGATTTGACTCGCAGACCTCAATAGGACTCTTCACATATTTAAAGGTAATCGAGTGTGTAAGTGTTTGCAGGCTCAGAGCTGATTCACTTGGGATTTTGTCCTAGTAAGAGCTGAGCAAAGGATAGTTTAGTTTAATACTAGGGAAGTATCCATTGCTAAGACTGAGCTGTTGTAATTTAAGCGGCTAATGTAATGCATATGAAATCATGTTAGAACCTCAGACAGTTTTTCAGCTGAAACATTGCCATTTATAATAGGTAAGGTTCTGATTTTTTTCTATTTCAGATCAGATGCTGCTCTTATGCCATTGTGAAAACAACCTTTAAATATAGGAACTCAGTGCACTCTATAACTAAGGACAAAAGATCGTGACTATAAATAGCTTTAAAATCATATTTAAATACTTGGTTGATTATATTTTATAATACTTACAGTGAAACTTTGTGCAGAATATAAAAATACTGCCTGTGTCATCTGACTCCTTTGATGCACTGCATTAAAATTCCTATGTCTAAGTACGTATCATAGAGTCAACTTTATTTTTCTTCTATTAATAGTTTGAAATTAGATTACTGTTCTTGTAAGGATGGGCTAAGCCTATACAACTGATTTTAAAGAAATTACCTATATAAAAAAAATATTTTTTTCATGCTTACCTACAGTGACACCATTCCTTATCTATAATCAGTAATTTTACTGTCTGTTCTGGCATATGTATTGTATCCTGGCAGGTTTTTTTAGATTTGTTTATAGTGACCCCTGCTGCAAAAGATTAAGGCTGACATTTCTCTAAACCTTTAAAAAGGCATTTACCCAATTATTTCAGAGTTCAGTTCAAAAGAACCAACCAGTTGTAAATTCAGTAAAGTATATAAACTTTGAAACTCCCTAATTTGGATCATTTTCAGTAAAATTAGTCTAATCATACAAGGCTTTTTTCCTCTCTTACATGTGTAGGATTTACTTTCTAATACAATGCAATATGATTACAAAGTGAAATAGCTTTTCATGTCCCAGATGTAATGCTTATTCTTTGTGTTATTGTTCTTTGATAAGGGCTAGACTTGACACCAATAAATCATTGTCTGAACTGCTGCGTGTTAATGTTTTTAGAGCTCCACTCAGGAAAGAACATGCTTATGTTTATCTCTATTCAGGATAACAAAATAGTAAAAAAGCAGATTAAAGAATAGGACTAAGTTTAAACACAGATTACCCCTCTGGTTTCAGAAGGACTTAAGTGTTAGCCTATTCCAGTATTGCCCTAAATAGAATGCTTTCTCAAGCTCAGGCTTAAAAATTCTTCAGCACAATGTATGTGTATGTGCTCTTTTACAAGCAAAAGATCCACTTATGCTCCATGCTGGCCAAAAGCTGTGTAACCATAGCTAGTGCAGCACTTCACTTCTTACCTTGAACTAATGGGCCCTGCTAACAGAGAGTGCATGAGCTGCAGCTTTATGCTGTTATGGCTTCCTAGCAGTCTGCAGGCTGGACAAAATAAGTGTATGCTTGCAAAAGATGCTCCAGGTATAACCACAGTAAAATCTCTCATCTATATATTAGTATAAATGTTATCATACATATATATGCCTGATACGTGTTTTTTAAAGCTGTGTTTAAAGAGTATTATTTAGGCTGCAAAGCCAAGCAAAAAGCCACGCTTAGAGTTCCTTGTGTAATCTTTATACTGCCCTTTGTGCAAATATTTACTGATGAATGGAGGCGTCACATGGAAAATTGTGAGATTAGCATAGTGAAATAACCACAAGGAGGCAGAATTAAAATCTGACGAGCAACCTGAATTGTCCCTTTCCCCCCCACTGAGTCCTTCATGTTGCATTCCAGTAGCATTCTCATATGGCTGAGTGACATTTCCTAAGTCTGATAGAAAGGTAAAAGCTAAACTGAGTGCAGTTGTCCCGTATCCTGTATTATCAGTGGGCATTGGGTCCTGTATCTTTTCCACGGTAGCCATAGTTCAATATAAAACCAGTCAAATCTGTCATTTTAGTGTAGGATGATGGATTATGGGTCCTAACAGTGATCAGTGGGAACAAACTCTGCATAGCTGCAATTCTTTCTTTTTTTCTGGGAGCTGGAAAATTGATGCCACCTGAAATGTCAGGAAGGGAGGTGAGCCAGTGGGACAATCTGCTGGGTATTCCTCTCTCCCCCTTAAGAACTGGAGGAAATCCAGTCCTTCGCAGTGTTCCCAAAAATTTGCTGTTGGGGGCAGATGCTGGATTACTTATGGTATGAGAGTGCAACCTGGTTCTTGGCCGCATTGCAGGAACATGCTGAGAGTCGTATGGTCTGTACTCAGGCTTCATAAAGAATGTAATCCATACTCCTGTTTCCTACCTCAGTGCTTTGGCAGCTCGTGAGTTAGCTGCTTCTGCAGCCATTACTGCTGCTTTGGTGATGGTGTGAGCTGAACCATGAGATGTTCATGTGTTTTGTTATCATCTTGGCAGACTGACAAAGGTTTCCTTAGGAGTGCAACTGGGAGAAGAGAATCAGTGATTTTTAACAGTCCATTTCTCAACAAAAGGTGACAACGTGTAATGACATAAAGGTATATGCACATAGAGGAGGCCAGAAAGACAGAAGAACTCTGCTGGTGCCCTTAGCTTGTCAGACACCGGAAGGCCCCAGTCCAGAAGTAAGATAACTGCATGAACCTAAGCTAATGAGCACTGCTGAGAGGCAGGGTATGTTAGTTTGGGCATGGTGCCACATTAACATGACTCTACATCTTCCAGACGGAAGCTAGCTTATGTCTAGGCAGCTCAGAGCATGAGCAGAGCTTGCTTGTATGTGTCTGCACATGTCTGCGTGGCCTTGCAGAAGAAAAAGCAGTCATTTCCCAATTAATTAGAAAAGGTCTTTGAAAACAATGCAGACATAAGAGCATCTGCCAAAAAAAAAGCCCTGCTTCAAAACCTCCTCAATTTCTTTTTGTCTACAGCGCCTAGAAGAACATGGCCAGTGTGGAGTCTACTGTACGTCTTGCCAATATACTCTAAAAGTGCTTTTGTAATACCCATCTGTTTTTGTTTTCTTCTGTTTCTTCCTGCCTTATATTTATACTGAAAGGTCTCTGAGAAAGAGACCATCTCACTGCCTGTGTTTGTATGAAATTACAGTGTGATGGAATCCTCATCTGTGCCTCTGACTCCTAAACACTGTTGTGTGCCCAGCAGTGATATGGGTGACCTGTATTAAGTAACTAACTGTTTGATTTGGGACTGATAGAAATGTCAATCAGCAGAAGCAGAGATCTGTCAGTAAATAGTTTGCACTGTATTCATATTCTCTACTTTTCAGCTGGACAAAGCATCCATATTTTTATTTTGTGTGGAAGTGAGCACTTGTAAATGGAAGCTCCATGTCACTGTTACTTTCACCACTACTGCAAGCTTATCACTTTGGTCTGATAGTTAGACCATACCTTTAGCCTGTGCCCTGCCTATCTAGAATACTAATGTGACCCCCATTGTTTGAATGCACCACAGTCTTTACAGTATTTATTGTGATGCCTTCTCAAAATGAGGGTCCTCTATGCTCAGATCCTAAGTTCCACTTTGAAGAATACACTGCAACCAACTTCCTTAGTCCAACACCTACCAAATGTACTGGCCATTGATGTGTAATTGCTCTGTACATGTTTACAGCAGCTCTTCTTTGTGTGTAGATGATGCAGGGTGCATGGTCCATATGATGTAGAGTCCCTATGCACATACAGGATGAAATACCTATTGTCAGAGTGTGTCTGAAGAGCTTCTGAATTGCTCCGGAAAGCACTGGTATTTATTCTCGCAGCCTTGTTTCCCTGTTGTGAAGGACAAAAGCACAGACAAATTACGTGCCTTGTGCAAAGGCAGAGAACCGTATCCTGCATCTTAAAAATCCATTGGTATTCCATACGTGATCTATTAACAGTGCAGCTGCATAAAGGAAGATAGTGTGGCTCTTCTCCCAGTTGATCCAGCAACTGTTTTGCAGAATTACTCCTGAAACTCCATTATGTATTAATATGTCTGTATACATAAGGGAATGGAAAAAGAACTAAGTCTTGGAAGGCAGGTAAGGGATACCAAAGCATGTTTAGACCAACCTGTAGACTATTGTTCCCGGGTTACTGTGTGCACCTATTTCAAAAGAGGAGGTCTCATCAGAATCAGAAGCAAACAGTAGCTTAGGGATTGCTAGAGGGCAATTCTACTTCTGTAGAGGTCAGTTCTGATTTCTATAAATAAGCATGCTCAAGATTATAGTAAACTTTTTTCTAGGCTGCAACAGTTTTTTGGAAAAAGTCACATTTGGGAGAATCAGAACTAAAGTACTTCACTCAAAGTTAGTCCATTGAACTAGCAAAACCCATTATTCCTGCACTATTATCCATATAAAAGCATTTATCCTCTATATTCTATCCCATATATACATATATATATTTGCCTATCAGTTCTCTGCATGTGGGACTAGGGCGCCTTAGAGGTAAATCAGTCTCCAATTTCCTTTGCTGACTCTGCAGAAGCACCCAGGTCAGGACCTTCAACAGCCACGAGGCTGCATGTCTTGTTACAAAAGGACCGAATCCATCACTTCAGAAAACAGGAGATGATATTGGCAAGTGGAGTGGCCTCAAAATGTCTCCACTATTCCCGTCTGTTTGAATAGCAGCTTAAGTGCTTGTAAATTGATCAGATGCTTTCAGCAAGCTATGAAAAGGGCTTTGGTCTAGGGAATATTAATCTGAATCTCAGACTCAGTTTCCTCCTCTGCTACAGATGTCCTGTGTGACCTTTGATGAGTGACTCTTTCTGTGTTCCTCATTGTTAAAATGGGCTACTGGTAACATTTCCTGAAATGGTGTGTGAGGATAAATAATAACTATGATATGCTCAGGTATTAGCCCATAAAGGGGCTGCATAAGAATCTTATATTTTACAGGAAAATTCCTGCCAGAAAAATTTTGACCAGTTCCAGTCAGTGCATGGACAGTAACAGTGTCTGATGTTTACCATGTTCCCTGCCTGTTAGTTACTGGCACAACAGTTTGTACAGGCATACCTAAACAGTTCTAACCAAGCAATCTGTGGGTAATTTTGAAACAAGAAAGTTTGTATATAGTCAAAACAGAGTCATAGTACTAGATATCCTGATACAAATTATCATTTAGAGAACTTCTTTATTTCTCAGTCATCATTTCCTCTCTCTTCCCATCTTCGAAAGCAAGCTGATGCTTTAAAATCCACAAAAGGGTTTTTATGTGTGTGACCAAATCCATACAACTGTAAAGATGAAAATAAGAGTCACATAAGGCCTTTATCACTGGCCTGAAATTCCACCGTCTTCAGCAGAGCTGTGGCTGGAGATGGATTAGCCTGATCCTAGATGAGAACCGAGAAAGATGCAGCTCTTGCTGCAGGGAGAGACATGTCTTCCCTTTAGATCCAGCCCCTCTGGAACTGATGACTGCCACCAACAGCTACTGCTGGAAGATCCTGCTAGACCATGGCATGGCATTCCCCAGGTGAAGTTAAAGCTTGCTTTCTGGTTGTGATTGTAAGGCGTGTCAGTATTTTTACTAGTATGGCAACCTGCAGTTTTGTTAAAGATACTTTGAAAATGGCGCTGTTAACAATCCTAGTGACCATTCTTTTAAATAACTACCATCAGTCTTGCAGACTCAGTCACAATATCTGTTCAGTTTGAAGTGTGCACAGTATTTTGTAACCAGGTCAACATTTTGAAAGTAACATAAACATATGTAATGCCTCATCTTCGCTAAATTTAAAGTGATCCAGCGACCTCAACTTTAATAGTACTAGCAGGCCTAGAAAATGGCCGGTTTGGTTGGTTGAATTTGTCTCGATTATCCTGCAGCATCGCGGGTCATTCCTTCTCTGACAATAAGTTCCAAAAATTCCAGTGAATGGAGAATGTTGACACATAAAACTTGGTTGCTATTTCTGTAAAATAACTATTACAGTAACTAACTATATATAGCCAGAAGTAATTGCTTCTGTAAATAAAATACCAGTGAACACATTACAAGATTAAAGAGAAACTTTGAGCTTCCGTCACAGCTATTTGCTGACTCCCACCCATATACACCCGATGACTTTGCAGTCATAGCTCTGCAATGCCACAAGACTTAATTTAGGATATGCATGGCATATTACACTTCCTCACATTCCTAAATGAAGCGTTCTTCCATTAGCTGCTTAGTTATCATTTTAGCTGGCCACTTCACCTTTCATTGGTGAAGAAAAGTACAGTCATTTCATCAAATATACTGCAATGCAATTATTTGTTAGTCTTACTTTATAGTTAGGATTTATAAATGCATAATAAAGGCTTTAGGTGGCTGTGGGGATTTGGATGTATTATTTAGACAATTTTATTTTGAAACTCCCACTCTTTAAACAAAGTCTCTTTAAAATGGCAGTTACGTGTAGTAAAAGTGAGATAAATTGCTGGAAGATCAGATCAGAAGTGGTTTATCTTAATAAATGTGTGACCAATCTTTGAGAGGGAAGGTGGCATTCAATAGCTTGAATACCATGCTGCTGGAGGAAAGACACTGGTTAAATACCTTTGAAGGTAGATTTACAGTGATCTCTACCATTCAGTGAAGGAGAAGAGTTATTGCCCATAAGCTGTGGGGTTTCGCTTACCACTGCTGGTAAAACTAGAAAGCCTGCTCACACTTTATACCTTTTATTGGTAGGGATTTAACAAGTTCACAAGTGAGAAGTGTAGAGGGCACCTACATAAGGGTTTGAAAGTCCCTTATTTTTTTTCCTAGTCTGTCATTATTTAGACAAAGCTGGTTTTGCAGGTGGACCTTTTGGAAAGAATAGAAGTCTATTCCTACAAAATACCTTTTGCTTATTCGGTCCTTATTGTTTCTATTAATATTATCATAAGATCTGGGAGCTGCTGTGATGGAGCAGGATCCTACCAAGCTGTAGGTAGAAGAAAAGCAGACCAGCATTGTGTGTATTTGTAGGTGTGGCAGTAAAGGAGAGTTTTGAGTCTGAAGCCCAATGGGCAGATGTCTCCAGGGAACTCCTAGGCATAAGGGCAGCATAGGAAAACCACTTCTGTATTTGAATTAAAACATAAGAAAGGAGTTCTGCCTGCTTCTTAGAGTTAGAGATCAGAGCAGGGTGTTGACATCTTGTTAGGAAGGAGCCATTGTAGGCAGAGTGGGGATGGGCTGTGTAGGAACCTGAAAGTGAAAATCAACAGCATGAGTTTATGCAAACAAGAATAAATGAGAGCAACCAGTATGTTGTTTTAGACAAAAACCTACACAAATGCTTACAACATTCTGAATGAACAAGAGCAGTGCAGGAATACATCTGTCATAACGAAAAAAGCAAGCTGATGCTTCATTGTGTCTTGGACAGGCTGTGATTGAAGATTTCACTGCCGAAAAAATCAGCAAGACAAACTCTGAATATAATTCAGAGTAGAAGATGACGCCTATGTTATTAGACCTGACAGCAATGTGACAAGAAAGCAGATAACAAGAAAGATTCACTATGGGCAACAAAATCATATAAACTTGTTTGGTTTGTCTCTTTGTATTTGAATATGTTTGCAACAATTCAACATCAGCTCCTCCAAAAATGCAGATATTTGTGTTCTCAACTTGTTGTCAAACAAAATGACATCAAGCAGCAACCCATACTTCAGCAGTGTTGCTTCTGTAACAACAGTAATTAATGCTGTTGACGGGCAATAACCCAGTGTCACAACAGCATCCCAGTCGTAAATAGACATGATACCAAAGAGTACTCCCATTACTCCCCCTTTGCGTACCTAGATAGATCTTTTCTGCCCAGTTTAAGAAACACTTCTCCATAAAGTGCTTTTGTGAAAAAAGGCAAACTGGAAGGTTGAAAGATAAACACAGAGATGCAGGTCCCAGTGCTTGGCCCATTAAAGGAGACACTGAGTAAGTTTCCTGTAGAGTTTGGAAGGGCCCTCTATAGAATTAAATAAATTTTGGTTTGCCCTCCTAAAAGAGCTTTGGGAAGCTGTCTTGTAAAGCAGAAGGATATGGGCAGGTATGTCAAAGAGCTGTTTGAAGGACAAATCTAGAAAACATTCCTGTCCAGGACAATTCCCAGGAACATGTTTAACTTTAATCATGCAGTGTAAATCAATCCTGTACTTCCCACCTGTTGAGGATGGAGTTTTTGTGCCTTTCCATTGCAGTGATTGCACCCTTCCAGTGCAGTAACTCGCTGCTACTTTGTCTCCCTGATCTTCAGCTAAAGCTCCCTGAATTCACTTATGTCAACTGGAGAGCCAGTTCAGAAAACTGTATAAGCACAACATGTCCTTTTTTGTTCTGAAGCACTTTGCTGAAGTTACAGATGTCTTTTTAACCTGAACATATGCTTCACTACATAGTTTCACGGCTTCAGAACAGCTATGGTACAACTACAGGCTGTCTCCTGAGGTAAATAAGCACCCACCTGCTAAGCTAGAAAAAAAAGAAGAAAACCATTCACATTTTATATTCCACATGGTGATGCACTGTCCTTATGGAAAAAGGTGAGTGGCAATGTGTCACAGCTTGCCAACTTCAAATACATTTCTGAACGCTGTGTTGCATCGGTAGACTTGAATTTCCGAAGTAAGGAGTACTAAGTTTCAGTGAAAGACTTGAACTGTTCTATTAATGACCTAATGGATGAAGTAGGATTCAGTGTTTTTTACTCAAACAATCCCAGACTTGAAATATTTGAACTCCATCTCATTTCTGCTTGTCTGTTTTCCTGGTAGATATTCACATGGATCCAATCATCAGATAAATTTCTGAATCAGCAGAAGACATCTGAAATCTTTCCAAAAATACAAAATAGAGGTCATTAAAATTAGGTATTTGAATCCATTATATCTCAGTACAGTTCTGTAGCATTAAAAGGTGCTAAGTACAATGGGAGCTTTGCCTCATGATCTTGTCATCATCCCTGGACACCAGAACTTGAATATTTAGATATCTCAGTGCATTTGAAATTGTTAGTTTCTGTCCTTTTAGAGTGAGAAGAAAAAGAAACCTAGACAAAGTTTTCTTGAGGAATATGTCTGATTCAAAACTCATAACTTTAAAATAATTATACTCATTTTTCCAGGCTTGGCATTTCTTAGATCACAACAAAATAAAAGAAAACCACCCCAAAACAAACTAGGTGTGATGTTTCTGTCCTCTGCCATTATTGAAATATTCAAGCATAAAATATAATACTGAAACATCTGAAAAAAGGTTATGTAATTAATCCACACATAACTTAGAAATGTCTGGAATTATATTACTCAAATTTTTATATTAAAAATATTAGGCAAAACTAGAAAAGTTTCAGGCCAAAAGAAGTATTTTGTAAACTTATGAATATATCAGCACAGACTTGGAAAAATGTATTAGAATTGTAGATTAAATTCTACTTTGATTATACTGGATAATAGCTGTTTCTGTGATAATAAATACTTACTAATTATAAAAGCACATTACAGTTTTTAACCTGATTGCTATCCCCCATTTCCTTCCTCTCCCCCTTATGACTCTTTCATGCAGATCGCAGCTTTCTGTATTTCGGAGCAAGTGTAAGCTACTCCCATATGTTGGAGGAAGAGGTGCATAAAGGAACTGGTCCTTTAATTTATAAATATGTGTTTATCCTAATAAATAAAGTGCCAACATTTCTCCCCAGGCTAAATCTAGTGTAAAAAATTCAAATACAAACTGGAGCATAAGAGCACAAACCAGAAATCTCATTATTTTGAAAGGGATACAAAGATACATTAATGTCAGTATAAAAAAAGAGATTAAAACAAATAAATGAGGGAAAACAAAACTGAAGCAATGATGTACTACATGATGTGAACAAATATATACTTTTAATTATTTATTTTGTGAAGAATGAAATGGTGTGGGGACTGTGGTACCTACAAGAACAGTAGAGTAATTCAAACGCAGAAATGTTAGTATTTTCTCTATGCTACTTTTTTAAGTATCACATCTAGATCTTTAGATGCAGTGAATTTCTTCCACTTCCCCTAAGGATGGGTGAAGGATATTGGATTCCCCAGACTCAGATAGAATGTTAAAACCGTGGATATTGAGGATCTCCCAAGGGACTCCTTCAGTTATATTAGTATTAGAGATGGGAAACATTTTTCATGAACAGCACTTCAGAAAAATGCCATGCCTTTATAATTATGACATACATTTTCATCAAATTATTTTGACAGTTATGGTCAGAACAAAAAAATAAATACACAATTGTTTTATTAATATTTAATCTTTTTTTTTTTTTTCAAAGAAACACTGTAACTAATCTAATTTAAAAATTTTAATTAACATTCAGACTACCTGGAAAAAAGCATTCATATAACTTGTCCTATCTTGGATTTATTAAGAGTCAACAGCCCTACATTTGATTCCTTTGGATCAGTGTGGTGGGCTGCTTTGGGGAGAATTAACTCCATCTCAACCAGATCCAATACAACCAGTTACCTATTTGACTTTACAAGAGCAGCATTAGGGCAAGTATACCGCTATTAGTTCATTTAAATTCTGATAACAAGAAGTAACTGACATAATTGTATGAGATTTAGATGAAGGCAGTCAACTCACACATATATTTTTGGAGTGTCTGTTTTCCTTAAAAAAAACCTCCAAACTACAAAACCCAACCAAACAAACCTTTTTTTCATATGAAAACTTTAAATTCCATGATGGATTATTTTCAGGTGAGAGCTAGACTGGTTTCAGATACTGGACATTTGTAGTCTATGGTATACCTTTTTTCTTTTTGCCCCAAAATGCTTGATATGTCCAAAAGCAGAAATATTTATGGTAGAGAGCAAAAGGATGTCTTTTAGAAGTTATCTGCTAAACATAGATAAATCTAGACTTATTTTTGAATGTATTTAGATAAAATTAAAACAAAACAAACCCCCTGTTGTTTTCTTTGGTTTTCATAAGGAAGAAAACCTGTTTTCTAGTTAGGTCAAATACGATTTTTCTTTGCCTTTATAGAACAGCTATCATATCCTAAAATGAAAGTATGAAAGTCAAGAGGGTGCTTTGAGGATAGACATGTCAAAGTTTTGTAGATAGCTATATGGTTACAGAGGTATCATTACTAATTAAGTAGCACTAACTCGGACATGCAGTGCTTTGCTTGGGCTCAGAAGTTCCCTGTATGTCATGGGAATGGATCGTGTCCTGTCTTGCTGCAAGTGTTCTGCTTTGCAGGATCATATCTTTTGCTCTCTGCCTCTCTGTGTTAGAGGAAACAAGGGGATTACAATGAAGGAAGAAATTCTTTGTGTTATTGAGAGCTTCTACAGCCCAGTACAGAAAAGACTAAGAAAAAGATGTGAAGCTTTTAGCTAGATAGACAGTGAGGTGGGTATGTTTCGGCCATGTAAATGCAGAAGAAAAATGGAGTATGACAAACTTAGAACCATACCCACAAATGTAAAAAGGAGAAAGAAAAGTAAAATAAACTGTGGAGGAGTAACTACGACCTGCTAATCCTTTGTGTCTTTATTCTGTTCGTGAACTCTAAAGTCATGAGTAGTTTAGTGGTCAACTGTTTTCTATTCTGTGTTTGCCAGTAGAGGCCTATTAGGCATCAGCATGTGGGAAAAGACATCTCTGTCAGTCCATACCTCAAACTTTTCTCCCAGCCTTGACTCCCTTCCTTCCCTTATGAGAAGTATGTTAGAGCAAAAACCATTGCTGGGCTGTCCGTGTCTTTAAAAAGTTGAAACTGCCACCTACACTAGGAAATGAAGCTTGGCTTTAACAACTTTAAAGACGTAAATATTATGTACTTGTGTAGCTAGGTACTACATTTCAGTTCTCCAAAGGCATGTGCAGGAATAAGTCTATTGAAGAGTCCTGAATTCTGATGTTTCAGATTGTATAGTGTTATGCACATACATATAGGCCTTTTTAGGCTTTGGCGGTCATTGTAACTGGTTAATGAAGCCAGATAGAAAACACAGCTCAGCATGTCCTACATGGCCTGAGTGGCAATACTGCAAATACTGTAAATCATTACATCACTTCTTTATTCTGCCTTAGTTTCTCAATTTTAAAAAGTTTGAGTTCTTGAAGACTACAGTGGGGAAAGGCTGGAGGAAGACTGTGGGAATCATGAGATACAGGTTTTATTAATGACTCTGTTAATGACTTCATATGTGACTTTAAGCAGGTGATTAGGACTAAATTCTCAAAATTGTCCACTTGAGATATCTAAAATATCTCTAGTCAGATATTTTACAATTAAAGCCCTCAAAATTCAGAGGCACTTCCAAAATGTAGCCCTTTAATCATTCTATTTCTCACTCCTCTGCTCTGTAAAGTGGTGATAATACCTACTTTTGAAAAGCCTGTTCTTTTTACATTTAATTCATACTACTGAACTGATGCACAATTTAAAATCATTTTAAAAAATCAGCAGAAGCTGGTAATGATAGTTACACCTTGGGCACACTTATTATTCCACTGCAGCTTATCAACTGTGGAATGAGTTTGCCTTGGAGCGTCACACATAATAGTGACAGATGCTCCCAACCTGTTGCAGGGTGCTGGGTAAGGCAGTAGGATGAAGCCCAGCAATGCTTCAGCAAAGTGCATACACCCTGCCACTACTCTCAGGAACCTTACTACATCCGGCGATGGCTAGGCACACAAATATCAAGTTGCCCTGACTCAGAGCTTCCCCTATTTTTTAAATTTCTTCTGGTGTACTCACACTAAATACTTCAGCAGAACAGTAGGTCTTTCTAGCCTCTTCTTCTGGGAGGAATATGCTGTATCCTGCCATGTGTTGTCTGGCTTGCCCTCCTGTAGCGTATGAGGAAGCGGAGAGTCAATTCTCTTTCCTGGAGGCAAACACACTCAGATTTCCTCAAAGAGTTTCTTTTGGGGAAGTCCACCTCCAATGGGGAACAGCTTCCAGCATCAATAATACTGTGGTACTCTATGGAGAGCAATAAAAAGAGCAAAAGCCAACAGGAGCATGGATAAATGACTCAAAATGCATTGGGTGTCCAGCCTCAGGGGGCTGTTACAACCTGAAGACCAGCTTTCCCATGATGAATTGCATTTAGCACTAGCCTATGCTTGTTCCTTGCCTGAAATTGCTTAGCTGGTAGAAAAGAAAGGAATGAAGAGGATCTGTCCTTTTGCCTACTTAATCTGCGTGGTTGGTTTGTGTTTGGGTTTGTTTATTTTGTTTTGTTTTGTTTTATATGATACAAAATCATTCATTCAAGCAGCATATATACTGTGGTTTTTTGTTGTCTTTTTTTTCTGTGTGCTCAAGAAAGCACCAGCCTGGAAAGGCAAGACTGAAGTTCAAGTTCCTGTCCTCTTCTGGTTCTGATGCAGAGAGTGAGCTGTACCTTTAGAAAAACACTTCTTCCAAGGCTCACCCTGTGTGCGTGGAGAGGCCGTTCTAGAGCAGGGGGTTCTCTCGCAGCCTGATCCATTCCAGAATGCTCTCTTTGTAACTCTGCCCCAAAATTACTCATAGCAAGGACAATCCAATCATTGAGTCTGAATATCAACAGACTCCTATTATAGTCCTGAGCAATACCAGTTAACTGCAAGTTTCCCTGCCCGAGAAACCTGTTGTAAATTCTCAAGATGAGGGCTGATAAACCAAGAACAAATCAGATCTGGGTTTTACCCTTCACAAGTTTCCAGCAACTCCATGTCTAGAATAGCAACAATTCTGCAAATGGTAAACTCAGAGTGAATTCTGCCAGCAAGGAAAGCTACATACGCAAAGGCTGAGAGGATACATGTACTAGACCAAATGGAAGCCTATTTAT
Source organism: Haliaeetus albicilla (assembly GCF_947461875.1). Lineage (NCBI taxonomy): Eukaryota > Metazoa > Chordata > Aves > Accipitriformes > Accipitridae > Haliaeetus > Haliaeetus albicilla. Next base: position 17,412,134 of record NC_091495.1, read on the forward strand.
ATATTTGGTGTGCATTTCCAGTATAGAAATGCCACTGTATTTTACCAGAGACATGTACAGTGCTGAAATTTTTTATATCGGTGTAATAAAATCACCATCTACAAGCAAGAAAATAATAAAAAAACCCACAATGATGACAGTCCCTGGCATAGCTGTGTTTGTCTGGGACCATACCACTCTACAGCCCTGCCTAACTGAGCCAGAAATCTTTAGCCTAGATGTGACCTAAGCATGTGTTCTGTAATTGGTGATATGTTTTTGTAGCACATGCAGATATGATTAAACTGGCTGTAATCTGTCTAGCTTACATAAGAACTGCTAGGAAGGTATGATATCATGGGTTTTAGTATTGGCTAGCAAACTAGGTGCATACTTGAAATCAGGCTGGCTAGTAGATGCTGCACTGAAGTCACCATGCTACTGTCTCCCAGAATCGGGTACCCTAAAGCTGCAAATCCCACAGTCCCACATCAGTTGCAATGCAGCTGTATTCCAAGAGATTTATTCCCAATGAAAGCTAACAACTGAGGTAGTGTTCAGTATGTTCTTTAAAAAGAGGTTGGAAAGAGCACCAAAAGTATAATTAAACTAGAGAGAGTTGGAGAGCTAATTAATCACACATTGACAAGATCTCTTTTGCTGAGACATTTCACAGGAACATTAGGAGTGCCTTAAGTAACTTTCTCAGGTACATGCTTTGTGAGTGACAAATAAATTAGTAGGAAATCGGCTGGACATGAGGGAAACCTTGGAATAGAATTGGAGGTTGGACCAAGCTCAATGAGACTGGGCTTTTTCTCCATCTTTAGAAAAGATGAATTAGCTATTGGTATACCCTAAAGATAGTTTGCAGCATGACAGGAGAGAAAATACTCAAGGATGCTTTTTTCATAACCATGTGTCCAAAATTAGATCTCTAAATAACAATTTGACTTTCAAAGATAGTCAGCATTCACCAGCAGTCTTTGATTTCTTGCCAGGAAGGGACTGATCCCACTAACACTCAGCTACTGCACTTGTATAAGCATATCCATTAAGTTCAAAGGAATTCAGTGAATGTATTCATACTAGTGAACATCTTCACATACGTGATGCTTGGAATATGTTCATGTCTGGTGTGGATTCAGAGCCAAAGTTCCTCAAATTTTGCAAGGTTTATAACTTGGGTTCTGGCTTTTATTTCATTTTTTACATAAAGTTGTTTCTGAAAATCTCCCCTGTATGCAAGCTTGTGTTATTCCTAGTGCATCTGTTTAGTATAACTTAAGAAATGATGCTCCTTTTAAAAATAAAACAACACAAAATCTCCTCTTGTTCCTTCATATTGCTGTACTTGGAAAATCCTGAAAATTTGCTGACATTTCTCCAAGGTTTAAGCAGTTCCTCAGGAAAGCACTAGAAACAGATATAACCATTAGTTTCATAAAGACTCAGCCAGATATATTCCCGGGCCACTGGGACTGGGAAAAAAAAAAATCCTCTTGAAAATCCAGTCAAACTATCTATCAGCCTTGGGCAGGCACACCTCAGAAGCAGTTGCAATAGTGGCTGCAGTAACTGAACAAAGCCTCTTGCGAGTCCTGGTCGGACTTGACACACTCCCTCCACCAGATAGTGCTGTTTCTCCACAGAGCTATTGAGGATTCACAGGCCAGGGAAAGGTCAGGGGCTGACTCGAGGTAACAGACTGCCTGCAGCTTGCTCGTCCCTCCCTGCCACTGCCACTGCCACTGCCACGGCCACTCTGCGTGAAACAGGGGAGGCGCAGCCTGAGAGCGATTTGCGCGAGTAAAACCGTGTCTTGGAAGGCTGTTGTCTGCAGATGACTGTGTGCTGGTGTTGCCATCATTGCTACCTGTTACCAGTTTGATGTAGTCTCTTTCCTGAAGTAAGAATGCAAATAGAAGCTGATGCAAATAGGCTGCACTTTTATGATCTCTAGCAGGTCTTTTCCTTACAGCTTTACAGGACACCCTAACCGTGCAGTAGCCTGTCAAGTAATCAGTTGGACTGAGGCAACACTAATGAAAAATCAAAACACCAACCTGCAGATGCTCCCGCAGGTGAACAGCATACGCTGGGAGCAGTCCAGACACAAAGCTATGTGCGGTTGGTCTCAGAGTGCTAAGCAGAGGGACTTCTACCTGCAAAAGTTACTTCTGGGGAGTAGATAGATCTCCTTAACCAGTCCTTAGTCTGAGTACCCTGTAGGCCCTCTGTGTTCTTTTTAAAAAAACACAGCTGGGAAGAATACCTAAAACATAACTAAACTACAGGGCATGGTTTACTACTCTGCGGTAGCCTTTGTGACAGAGTACAGAAATGCATCTAGAGTGTTTCTTATTATGCTTCTGCAGGAGAAATATTGCATGTGCTGTATATTCCTTTCCTGACCACCCTGTAGGAAATAGAAGGAACAGCATTTGCTCTTTAACTCTTAAAGAACCAAACCCGTCCAAATGCACAGCAAGACAACAGAGAAAAAATCCAAGCAAACAAGTATTTAAAAACTTTCAAGTGGAAAATGGTACTTACAGTTGGAATGTTCTTTGCTGTCTGTTACTTAGAGTTTTTGAGACCACTGAGCCAATTTTTCAGATGAACTGCAGGAAGCATTGTAATGTTGCTCAATGTACCCAAATTACTGGATTTTAAGAACATTGTTCCGGGGTCTTCTGGTAAGTTAAAAAGTGCTTAGTGTCAAAAGTTCAGTCTTGACATAAACATGCTTTCCCAAAGTATAGTTAAAAAAAAAATATACAAATAAATGAAAACTGTGCAAGGTATGTGTATTTTCTTAAGCACCATAAGGCTGGAGCTGTCTGATCCTGTGAGCTTGTAAATCCTTATTCATGCAGGCAGTCTTCTTAGGAAAAATGATTTGTGAAACCAAACCTTAGCTTACTTCAGCGCATGGAAGAGTGCAGATGGCTCAAATTAGGTATCGGAACCTAGCTATGTATGCAGTATATTATATATGTAGTTAGCCAAATATAAGGTTTATTTATAGTATTTTGTATGCTGATGTTAGTATCATCTGTGTTTATTCAGACTTTCGTAATATGCATGTGTGATCTCACAGAGATGCTAGGTCATTAAACTCACCATGGAGACTGTGTTTACTTAAATCTTACCTTGGGCATTTGGAATACACGTAGTTGCAGGTCCCTTAAAAATAAACAGAAAAAATTAAACAGTGTATTAGTTTGGCTTTTATGTTTTCCAATATCTAAGGAAATGGAGCATATTGTTTACATTGCCGTTATTGAGAAACAACACAAACACATCCAGAGGAAGATTTAATTAGAGCATTCTTTCTGACACACTAAATATAAGACCAAATAGCTTAATAAATGGTACTGTATGTGCTAGGTTGTGAATGGGAGTGGGAGGAAAGGAGTAGGTGATTCTTATATTTCATGTGGGGCCTGTGAGTATGGCCCTTTACAGAAATAACGCAATGGCTGTATCACGGCTGCTGTGAGCCGAGGAAAGGCTGAATTGTGAAGGAAGATATTTCCCATAATTAGCTCCATATCACAGCTTTGTATCAAGCAATTCTGCTTGGGGATTGTCAAGATGAAAATGAACATGGAGATTTTTACTGTACTTCCATTTTAACTAGTAGATTAAGTGGCAACGGGCACCAAAAAGTCTTTCTTCCATTAACGTGAATGCTCTCATGACCCTTAGGCTTCATTAGTACCATCTTTTCTACTCTGGAAGCACAGATACTGGAGCTATTTCATCAGCTCCAAATATAACACCTGCCTCCTGAGCCATTACCTGTAGAAATCCATAATTATCTGTTTTTTACTCTCCAGTCAGGAATATCAGGTCCGGATCAAGGACTGGGTGCTCATCTTTTATATCCTTACCCAACTGGATCCAGGCAACCGAGTTTCTCCTTTTTACATTGCCTGAATCTTCGAAGCACCCCAGACGCCCTCCGGGGTGCCAGTGCTGGCCCTTGGTTTCTCTTGTGATAATACAGCGAATTCAAACCTCGCCGAGGGGCAAAGTCCATCCCTTTTCCAACGACTTTCTCACAAAAGACTGGCAAGATCAGTAACTAAAAATAAATAAGGCAGTAGTAATTTACGCCAAAGGAAACCAGCTAGGTCCCGAGTACGTTTGTTCTGAGGAAGAGAAAGCCAGGCTGCACAGATTCCCAGTTATTTAACACAGTATTTGGTACCACGGTGATGACAATGACTGGAATCCTACACGAGGTGTAGATAACGTTCAGTAACATAGTAAGTACACCCTTCTGCCCTTTCAGAAGGCTTTTTTCCCCTTTCCAGTACCCTTGCAGGGCAGTGGCGACTGACTCCCGGCAGTGTCCCCTCCTCGGCGCCAGCTCCGAGCCAGGGGCAGCGGGGAAGCGCTGGGCGCCGAGGGGCTGAGCTGGGGCAGACACGGGCCGGCTCCGCCGGGCCAGGTGAGACGCAGCAAACAAAGGGGCTGGCAGCGACCCACCGCCGCGGGGAGACAGCCGTTCCGGAGGCGCTTTCTGCCGGGCCGGGCAGGGCCGGCCCCCCCGGCAGCCTCTCCAGGCCGGGGGAAGGGCGGCCGCGGGCCGGGCCGGGCCGGGCCGGGCCGGGCGCCGGGAGGCCGCTTCCCCTGGCGGCGGACGGCACTTCCCGGCGCTCGCACACCGCGGGGAAACTCTTCCTCCGGCCCGGCCCCCGCTGACGTAGCGGTGTCTCTGCCGCCGCGGCGGCGGCCGGGGGCCACGGCGGGGGGTGGGGGGGTGGGGGCGGGGAGCTGTTGGCGGCGCGGGCCGGGGCTCGGCGCTGTCAGGCGGCGGTGCCGGGGCGGCGGCGGGAGCGGCGGGCGCGTTGCCCGGCGGGCGCGTTGCCCGTCAGGCGCGGGCCGGGGCGCGGCAGAGGGGTCCCGGGGGCGGCGGTGTCACGGGAGAGGAGAGCGAGCGGGCGGGCGGAAAGCCCTGCGGGAAGGGGCGTCCGCCGACCGGCCCCGCGGCGCCAGAAGCGCCCGGCGCGGTGGAAGTCGCGGTGGAAGTCGCCGTGGCGGTCGCGGCAGCGCCGCGCGGCGGCCGGGGGCAGGATCTCCGTGACCAAGCGCGTTAATAAAAGCGGCCGTGGGGCGGGGGGGGGGGGGAAGGCGGCCGGGGGTGGTTTTTCCAGGCGTGTTTCCCCGCTCTATGCTGTGAGGAGGGAGGAGGCAGAGGCCCCCGCGGAAAGCGGCCCGGCGGGCGCGGCGAGGGCGGCCCGCGGGAGTCACGGCCCCCGGTGCGTTTTCCCGGCTGGCGGCGGCCGCGTTGCTCCCCTCACAGGCAAAACTTTGTGCACCCGCGCGCGCACTCAGACACACACGCACGCACGCACACACACACAGACGGGGCTGCCTCCGCACGCTCGCACCACACACGCTCGCACACGCACACACACACTGACGTCTTTTGCGCATTTCCTGCACTGGAGCGAGCGGCGGAGCGGCACCGGCAGGCGGGCTGGGGCTGCGCGCGGCGCGGCGCGGAGGGAAGCGGCCGGCGGCGGGCGGGCGCGGGGCGGGAGGCGGGAGGCGGCGGCGGCGGCGGCTCTGCCCATCGCCAGGGCGGCGGCCGCCCAGCCGGAGCCTGCCGAGACCCGCGCGGCCCGCTCCGCTGCCGTCGCCCCCCATGCGCGGGGGTCGCTCCGCTGGGTCCTCGGCCTTGGCGGCGGCGGCGGAGGGGGAGGAGGCGGCACAGGACGGGCGGCTCCGGGCTCCGGCGCGGATGGAAGGTCCTCGCGTGGATGTTTGCTGAGCGGAGGCTGTGCAGTAGGCAGGGCTGGTGGGTCGGCCGGTGTTTCTGATTTGTGTGTGTGGGTGCGTGTGCGTGTGTGTATGCGTGTGTGTGTATTGTTGTGTGGCGCACGGGCAGGACTGGCGTGTGCAGGAGCCTGGGATCGCGGCTCTGCCTCCTCTGCAAAGTCTGATCCAGGATTATGGTCTAGGTGAAGGGAGAAGGCTCTTGCTCACCCCAAGGACTGGTTATGCTCGGGTTTTGATTGCGTTCGGGGGTTTCTGCAGCCGCGGACGCCTCCCCCTCCCCGGCGGCCCTCCTCCCTTGTTTTCCGTTAGAAACACGGGCAAGAAAATAAATGTATTCACTGGGTGTCGCAAGAGCAAAGGCTAAATAATCAAAGGTAACAGAAGCAGCAAGGCGAAGAGACCCGCACTGTATCCTGCTCCCCCACTCCCAGACCTGCCCTCCTATTTATTGGCGAGACCTCCCTCCCTCCCTCCCTCCCTCCCTCCCTCTCGGTGCGACTGCGTCCTGCGAGTGTTTAATCCCGGGAAAAGTGCAGCCGTCCAGCCATGGTGGTTTTCAATGGCTTGCTGAAAATCAAGATCTGCGAGGCGGTGAATCTGAAACCCACAGCGTGGTCGCTGAGGCATGCGGTGGGTCCCAGGCCGCAGACCTTTTTGCTGGACCCTTACATAGCCCTCAATGTGGACGACTCCAGGATCGGGCAGACCTCAACCAAGCAAAAGACCAACAGTCCTGCTTGGAATGATGAATTTGTCACCGACGTTTGCAATGGCAGGAAGATAGAGATGGCTGTTTTCCATGATGCCCCCATTGGGTATGATGATTTTGTGGCTAACTGCACTATACAGTTTGAGGACTTGCTGCAGAACGGGAGCCGCCACTTCGAGGACTGGGTGAGTGTTCGCGCTGTAGATACATACACGTACATATGATTTTCAGTGGCACGGCTCTGGATGCAACATCTGTCTTGCAGAGCTAGGTTGCCAAGGGCATGTAATGGCTCTGAAGGCTTTTCATTATTTCCATGCTTTGTTATACTCAGATAGTCATGGTTACTGTGTATCTAATGCATGTGGTCTACAGGCAAGGGAGGAAAGAAAAATATGCTGAATCTAAGGAGGAGATGTATAATTACCACTTCAGTTTCTGAAATTACATTACATCAATACAACTCCAGTTATCTTACTGTGTTTGGAAAACCCCAACAAAATGCATCCATACAGAACATTACTGCAAAACCCAGATCCAGCACTTAGACTGAGTTCATCATTTCGGTGTGAATACTCTTGGTCAGCCTGGCATTGACAAGCCTTAAAAATCCAGACCTGACCTCTGATACGAGACACTTTGGGGTCTTCATGTCACTTGAAAGCTCACTGCATCAACACTTATGTTCCTCCTTCCCTCCCCCAGATGATCTACACCTTTATGTGTAGAGCTAGTGCAGTGCTTCTTCAAATGCCTGAAACTGATAAAAGGGTCCTGGTGGATTTTGGCCCCAACCAGACAAATTCTGTTGCCTTTATACACAACGTGTCGTACAGCTTCTAAGGTGTCTTAAAGACCCAGAAGCTAACATGCCTCAGTCAGAGTACAAAAACCCTGGAGAATGCTTGGTCTGACATTCTCAGGTACTGTGATTTAACATGGAAAAATGAAACAAACAAAAAAAGAAACACAGGAAACGTGAATATGCACATTTCACATTTCTGCAATTAAACAGTTAAATGGTATATCTTTTAAATAAGATGTATAATAAAGCAATAGTAACTGTCTTCTCATTTTAAATGTGCCCTGCTTGACCAGCTCTCTGAAATGTGTATGCTCATCTTTTTGTGTATTTATTTGTTATGGTCAAGGATACTAGGCAGGGCAATATTTCTTTGGCAAACAGACAAAGAACCCAGGACCACAGTAAAAATAGTGAGAGTTAATAGCTCTGAGTTTCATGTATTCTTTGGGGCTTCTTTACTTAATGCAGTGGTATAAAGAGATGTCAGAATGATGGAAAGGCGTGAAAGAATTAGGCTCTATGCTGATGAAGAGCTGAATAACATTACTGTTAAAACTTTTATCTTTACAACTTTAAAATATTTTTCACCTCTGCTACGTATATTACATCATGGTAATTAGGATCTAGATCATTCTGATGCTGTATAAAAGCTACACATTAGTAAGCTCAGATGGTAAAACTGGGTGATAGGCAGAGGCAAAATAGCCAAATCAGGAAAAGACAAATGCAGCAGTATTGCAGATGTCCTTTACCTGGATTGAATGATAATCAAGTTGTGGCTTTCCTGAAATCAGAGTGAGTTTCATCTTTGAGACCAATGGGATAAGGATGTTATCTCAGGTTTTTAGTGAAAGAATAATAATTTCGTATGTTCTTTTTGCGTGTGGTACATGTTGTGAGTTTGTTGCCAAATCTGCAAGGACCTTGCAGGTTGCAGATGCCAAGTTTGAGTTTTGGTGGGGCTGGTGTGCTGGGGTACATCCTGGCTCTGATTTTTAAGGTGAACTCAAACATCTGAACACCTTCCCTAGATAAACAGTGGAACTGAACAGATCAAGGACCATTGTAAACATGATTTGGTAGGAACTACTTAGCTGAATCAGATAAATGCTGTGTTTTACTGCACCAGGATTCATTGCTGTCCAGCATTCACTGGGTGGGAGGAGATGAGGGAGTGACGAGGCTTGCTGTCTGTTGATGTGACAGAATTGAGGACATGGCAGTGGATCGTAACTGGTCAGCTCAATATAATGCAGCTTCTGAAGCATCGCTTACCTTGTTCGGTGTTGTAAATCCTCACGGTTTGGATTGTGTTTGTGCAGTACGTATAATACACAGCGTATACCACCCTCCCTGTATCACAAAATTGGTGCAGAGGCAAGTATTTATAGGATTGTGCTTTACCCTTTCCAAAATCTGCCCGTTTACTGAACGTGTCACTGTAATTGTAATACCGAGTGCATTTATTGAATTGTTAATAGATAGGGACCTTCAGAGAACTGGCTCTTACAAAATCACATTGTTTTTTTGTCTGATTTCACTGAGTTAAAATAAGGCCTGTGGCCATGACATCTCTATAGAGTCCATAGTGAAGTAAATAGATTTATTGGCATCTTCATCAGTGTCTGGAGTCTATATTAAAACCTGAAAAAGAGAAGTCGTCTATGAAATGAATGGGTTTCACAGTACAAGGAAGGTGCACGTGGCCTAAACCAAGGTTAGAGTAAGACCGTCTGGTAAGATGCAGTTTCTTCTGTTTAATAAGAGGACTAATTCCTTCATTTCACTCTTGGCATTTAAGGCAGATATTTTTGTAGTGCTCTTTCCCAGCTTTGTAACAAGCAAATTAAAAGCAGCAGTCACAGGAACATGTTCCTCCTTACTGTCTGAAATATCGAATAAATGCAACCTAAGAAACTCTCTTGGAGACTGTAAGGTCACCTTATGCCATTCTGAGGGTTGCCCTTTAAGCAGTCCTGAGAGTTTGAACTGGCTACCGTATGCTTGTTGAGTGTGTTTGGTGTAATTGCACTGCTGCCCCTCTTTACCTTCAGAATGATGCAACAGTTTTTGCAGGACTGGACTGTCACTATTTAAACAGGTTTGAGAAAATGCTCATGTGCTGAGAACAGCTCTTGTCAATATATTAATAGCTTTAATGCTTTCAATCTCGTATAATGCTGCATGTATTTTTGTAAGGAAACTTCAATATTTGTAGTATCTGCACTAGGGTCAAGGTTACGTTACTTATCCTGTAATATATTTCTAGGTTCTTGTCAGAAGTCCAAAATGCAAAAAAGACTTGCAAAGAAATAGTGTTCTTTTTTTTTTTTCCCCCTAAAAAGAAACTTTCTCTCTTTAGCCAGCTCACCTACTTTGATTGGTTTTTGCCATTGTGCAAATCCTTGTATTTTTTTCTAAGAGATGAGTTTTTTAGGAAAATACTGGGTATTTTTCTCACTGTTAAGCCTGTGCTATATACTGATGCCATGGTTACAGTGGAAACACGGATGATAAACAAGTACAAAGCTTGAAATCATGATAGCGTCTATTGTATTAGGACAAGTCAGATAAATATGCAACATTCTGGTTCCTTTTATCTACAGAGTATTCAGCAGTTGTAAAAATTATTTTTAACCTTATGATATGTATACTCCCTGAATATATATATTAAAAAATCAAAGTTGTGGCCTAAAACAGTGGTTCAGATTTTACTGGATGGAAGCTTTTAAACAAAATATGTACCTTTTTTTTTTTTTTAATGATCAATGTAAAATATTTGTTTGGGTTTCTAGAAAAGGTATAGTGACAATTAAAAAGATGGCTGCTTTTCCAGTGGTGCATCAATACAGACATAGCACGGTAAAAGTGTCAGTTTTGCAGATTTTTTCAGTCATGGCTACACTGCAGTTTTAAAGAGAGCTTTGGATTTATGACATTACAGGCTTTTCTGTAAGTGCATAAAATGTTATATAGAATGGCATAGAGTATTTGAGAGAATGTTGGTGAACTTACACTTTGAAAAATATGAAATACAGAACAATAAACAACTTGCAAATTCTGATTGAAAAACAAACTAGTAACATGAAAGCTGTGGCTGTATTTTTTTTTTTAGTTAGGTTATTCAGGTAATAATAAAGTATGTCTTTATCTAGCCTTCTCACATCTGGCATATGTAAATGTTGCACTTGAGTTAGTAATGCAGCTACATTTTAATCAGAATTGAGATCAGGAAGGAAAATTCCGTTGATATTTAGCCTTGTGGTTACACTCCTGTGAATTAGCACAATCAATGTTTACGTGTTTGGATGATTGGTAATCTGGGTTCTGAGTTCAAGTCCACTTTCCAGAGTTGACAGTGGATGAAATCAGTGTGATCGGACCTATGCCAAAGACACCATCTAAGGGTCTTAGCCATTAGCCTGCCTGTACACAAGAAAACCTATTGAGTCGTCCTAAGAAATCCGTTTGCAGGCAGAGTAGCAGGACTCATTAAATCAGTTCAGGACATCACAATGTTTAGCAAGAAAAACCTCTATTTCCACTGAAAATATTTTACAGCTATATTTAGGTTAGTGAAACAAGTTTAATTTTCTGTTGTCTTAAAAAAATCCCTAATGCTGTTAGGAAAAAAATAAAACACAGGTTTCAGTGAGCTTTTCTTTGCAAATCCTAGATCTCTTCCATACTGTTTTTTTTTCTCTTCAGTGCTGCTTATTAAGATCTAAATTTAAAACATTATACTTTTTTAAAAGCATCCCTTCATATTTCCATTTTATCAATGTGAAGTTAGTCATGCAACTGTGCCACCATTGCATAAAGCAAGTTTATTATGAATTAATATATCTCAATAACAAGTTGATGATGAGTTATGGGAAATGGCATGGGGAATAAGTACACTCTTTTACATACTTGTTGAACTGTTGAGTTACATATTTTTATGTCATGTTTATAGTGTACTATTGAAGAAGTTTTCCTATTGGAAAGACTAGGTCTTTAAGTTGCAGTCTATACAGTTAGACACCTAGGTTAACGGAGCTCTGAATGTCACCCAAAAGGCAATAGTGGGGGGTGGGGATTAAAACTCTTCTGAGTCCTTGGTCCTGTGAGCTGTCCATGGATGGGAGGAGTAGAACTGTCTCCTTCCAGCACCTCTAATCTGAATTAACTGGGAAGACTACTTCGGTGCTTATCAGAGTTTCACTTTTTGTTTGGTTTTTTGTGGTTTTGTTTTGTTTTGTTTTTTTAAAATGCCATTTCTGTTGCTTGAAATCGGAACTCCTTTCAGTCAGCAGGTGATCTGTTGTAGCTGGCAGACAGAGAGTGGAATTGTCATCATTTTAGTGCAGGTCACCCTGTGCATTAACCTCTTCTTGTGCCATACACTACTGAAGGTTGGCATTGGGCTAGCAGAGTGTGACTGTAGCATATTTTCATTTTTATTTTCATCTACTGCCTGAACTTATCTGTGCTGATGGTGTTGAAAGGCCTAGGATTTTGCTTCTGAAAGCTTTACATCTCATCTAAACTGCGGTTCATGGGCTGCTGAAAAGCATTGTTATCAGAAGAGTATTTGTTGAAATGAAAGGGAAATTGCTTTCCTGTTTGATAGGTTTCTGCATGACAAGGCTGTCACTGAGCAAGGTCTGTCAGGCTTGGGGGACAAGGGTGAGAGAGCTACAGGGGATCGGCAGGGTTTCACAGGGACTCAGTGTAATTGTGAGGGTGGGCAGTTGTCAGGAGAAGATGAGAGATTTTGGAGAGCACTTTGTGCAGGTAGGGGTCTTCGTTGCCTTCTCCCCCAGCCTGTCTCCCTCCTGCGCCTCGTCTTTTCCCTCTCTGCTGGGGACGTGGTACAGTCACTACACAGGTCACCCACTATCTTGTATCAATCCTTTTCTACAGCTGCATAATCTACTCCTACTCCCTGCTAGAAATGTTCTCTCCTAACAGCTCCTGCTTACCTGCAGTGCTTCGCAGCCTGCTGAAAAGCAATAGAGGGGGAAAAAGCTGCCTCTGCAATTGCTACTGCAGGGAGAGAGAAAGGGCAGAGTGGGGAAAGGAAGAGATGAGGCATGGAGAGAAACCCGGAGGAGGGTAACGAATAGTTGCTGCTACCCCACATACTCCAGCTGCCCTTTTGGCAACAGTAGAAAGCTACACATGTAGGAGACAGGGATGAGCTGGCATAGGCAAATTGACTAGTTGAAGGCTGTATGTTGCTCACTGACCTGTTTTGGGTTTTTTTTCTTGCCTGCCTTGCTCAGTGTATAGCTTTTGAAGTCTCACTTCAGACATGAAAAAAATTGCTCAGGGCATGAAAAATGTGTAGTAGAGCATGCATTTCACTTAGCACTGAATTACCATACATGTAGGTCAGGATTTGATCCCATGACTGATCAGAATCTCATCCTATTCTTGCTAACACCAACACCTATACGAAGTTCCACACAGTGAAAGTAATTCTACTGAACTCTGTAGAAGTATTTGTTAGAACAAATTTACCAGTAATAGAGTCCAGTTCATAGGTATTAATTCAAAGCTAGATGTTAAGAAATGTCTAAGCAGGGTGAAAACGATTCCTACATGTCCTTCTTGCACCAGTTTTTAGACAGTGCGTATCATTATTCCAGCTCAGGTGGTTCCATAGACACTAAGCAGAACTTCATGGTTGTGAGTAAACCACTGATCTCACTGGGTTTGCTGGGTTCACTGGATTTCATGTAGGCATGTGTTTAAATTCTTTTCTCAATTGGTGCCTGTTTTCCAAGGGAAAACTGAGAATAAATAACATTTAACAACATCCTTTACTTTTATTTTACTCTTACTGATTTATTATTCTTCTGTAAATCTTGCACATGCAAGCCTGGTTTCTGCTTTCCTCAGCCATCAAAACTAAATCTCTGCCCTCCCTGTCCAGAATTCTTTAAATACTGCCAAAATGAGGATTTGATTTAAGCTGGAATTGTAGGACTTGGCATCTAAGAGTGATTAATTTCCACTCCCTAACTATACTTCCATTTAAATGAACTTTTTGGGGGTTTTCAAGTTTTGAGGGGAGGCTGCAAATATGATTTGTAAAAAATTAGAGGTGAGGGCTTTTCTGCTTGGAATTGGCTGATTGAATTCAGTTCTGCTTTACCTGGTACTGTCTTAATCTCCTTTCCCTCACCCCAGTTATTAGACTGTAAGAGAAAGATATCTACAGTTCATGTTAAGAGAGATTTTGGAAACAATAAGGTATGCAAGTAATGGGAAATCTGTGGTCAGAGAGGACTGAGAAGAGACTTTCCCTCCATGCACATGGAAAGGTAGGAGTGGAACTATCTGGATATGGAATAAGATCAGAATTCCAAAGACAGCTTGGAAAACTGCCCGTTTGCGGGGGGAACCAAACCAACCCTTTTGTCAAGCTAGACAAAGCAAGGTCTGAAGAATGGGGATATTTTGCGTGCCCTTTTGAGTCAAGCAAATTGTGGCAGTTACAGGGTTTCTACCATTTGGGGGCAAAGTGGTCATTACAGAAGGCTGACAAAAAGTTTTAACATTGTGTTTGTAAGCGACTGCTTTCCTATTAGGCAGTCACTAGAATATTTAAAAAGTATATTCAGCAATATTGGTATGAAACTGCAACTGTAAAGCTAATAAATAATTCTAGAGATTGGGTAACTTTTGTGGCAGTTACATACTTTGCACTATATTTTAGTAAAGCAAAATGCAAATGAATATGATGTAAGAACATCTTCAGAATTATTATCAACTCTGATTATTACTCACAGTCAGTAGCTTGAATTGCTAGTAAAGTTGATTTCTGAGTGTCCTCTCACTTACATTCCTCTAAGAGTTAAAAAATCTTAAATTATCATTGCTGTGATTTAACAGAAGCCAAGATTTCACATATTTCTGAATAGCACAGCGAAAAAACCTAGTAATATTGGCATGGTCCCATTAAATATAACAGGAGTTTTAACATTTATTTTATTGGAAGCAGTGTTAGAGAAATGCTACACAGTTCTGAGAGTTTTTCTCCCACTGGAGTCTGTAGGGCTTGAATTGTTGAAGAACAGAAGTAAAGAAACACCATTTCTTTTAGAATTAAAAAAGGCAAAGTTTGATTCCATTGGAGGCTTGCAGGCAGCCATTTCTGCCTTATATTGGCTAACTTGAGCTGATTTAATTGTTCCAGACAATAGAATCATTTTGGTTGTTTCTGTGTCCTGCTGGGCAGTTTCATCACAGGCAGGAACAAAAAAGCGTGAATAATGGCTAGATGTTGCCAAATAAATTTCACGTCTTCATTGTTTGAACAGTGAGCCCCCATTGTATCTGTGTATCTTAAATGAAGAGTAGGCAAACTTAATACTTAGTGTTTCCAACTTAATATCTTTCAGTTCTTTACAGTATAAATATGTAAAAAGCCTCTTATCATGGGGAACCAGGGTTTCTTATGCATTTTAGAACTCTTCATTCTTCAGTACATTGGCCTTTGTAATGTCATTAAAAAATATAAGGCTTTGTCAATGTTAATATTTGTAAGTATCTTTAGATAGTGATGTGGTAGCAATGAAGCAAATGTAATGGTGGTGGAGACATGAAGGGAAGACTGATGCATACTCTGCACAGGTGATGAGGAAATGGTTGGAATTGCTTTGCTTTCTTTCACAGATTAAAAGCCAGCAAGAGAGTAGTGTTTTCTCCTTCCTTGTTTTCTTTCAGTTTCCTCTTTATCATCTGTTCTATCTTCATGCTGCCAGTTCTCCATCTTTCTTTATCTGTTCTGGCTTCAAGATGGTCAAGAAATGATGGGGTGACCTTTACAGGATTGCATAAGATTTTGATGTTGGCAATGGTAGCAGGCTACGTGAATGAAATGTTCTGCTATAGATCTCTACACAGACCTATTCCAAGTACAGTTTTCTTGCTGGGACCATATTTACTCATCGCATAAGTCTTTGCGGCATCTGTCAACTTCCCTTTATTTCAAGGTGAGATTGATCCATAGTCTTTGAAAATGATGTTGGAGAATGTGTTGGAAAAGGAAAGGCTAAAGATCACTCATGCTGCATCCACTTTGTTCTCTTTCCTACGTGGTTCTAGTTGGATTTATTGAGGAATCTTTTTTTTTGTAATTTTTTTTCTTTTCCTCTTGAGTTTCTTTGCCTTTTCCTTCCTTGTAACCATTGGCACCTCTTGAACATTTGACCTCATGGCCCACTTCTTTTCTCCTTAATCCACTGCTATCACCTTGTCCTCAAGTCCTGGCTGGCTGTTTTAGCTTTTCCTTAATTTTTCTTGTTATTACTTCCTATATATCCATATTGCTGTTAGTCCTACCACTCCAACTCCTTCTCTCTTCTTGTCACACTGGTGGACCAGTGAGCTCCTCGTGTTAGTAGGACTCAGAAGCATCTTCAGTATCTGAAGCTCTGTGGGATTTGCCCAGCTGCTGTCATCCAGAGCATGTCCCCACTGTGCTTCTCTGCAAGCAGCAGGGAACTAACTGATCAGACTGGTGGCTGTTGGAAGAGTTATGTTCAATCAGAAGTGATGCACTGAGTTTCCAGTTAGTTATACTACAGAAGTGGTTGAAGGAAGAAGTGTAATATGGTAGCTTTGAACTTCAAGCAAAATGCTCTGGTTTTGGCAGAGTCAGTGAGATGTTGAAGGAACATGATCTGTCCCTGAAAACTGGATTATTCCAAGCAATGGAAACACTGTTGTAAAATTTTAGTTGGTACTGACTGTTGGGATTTTCAGGGACTCCTCATCACGGAAAATACCTAGTATTGTTTGGTATTTTTATTTTATATAAAGTGAAATTATGGTTTTTGTCTTCAAAAAATTACAGTCCAAGCACAAGTCAAAAAAGGCAGATTGGGGCAGCCAAAAGAAGTAATAGGAAAATGCTTACCAGTGTGAAAGGCTGAAGTGGTAGCTTAGCAGCAGCCTATCAACTGAGCTTTGCTTGGTGTCCCTAACTCAAAACCTCAAGGAGAGAGGCAATAGTGGAAATTTTGCTGGAAATGTTTGGAGATCCTGATGCTTTGCATGATGTGGTGTTTCTCTTCAAAGAGTTGACAGGTTTAGAGGGACAGCCCTTATGGTCTAGTCCATGGTTCTCAAATTCCTAGTTATTTCTGAGTATCCCATATAGCTTTAAGAATATTTGGGATCATCTACTTTTAGGGAACTACAGGATTTTTCTGTATAATTCCATGAAAGCTAGTATTGACTGTATTATTACATTTGAGCTTTTTTTCCTTATCAGTAGCTGGGTTAGAGCACTACCAGTACAATAATCAACTACAGACACGATATATAGGGTTAATCTTATGTAATGATGTCACTGGGCTGTGATAAGCTTTGTTAAGTTTTATTCTGCACCTTTACTCTCTGTGCCAGCAAGTTCTCAGAGCCATGTCAAGGCTCTGAGAGGAGGAAAGAGGAAAGAAGTTTTATTAACACCTCATGCTGATTTTGTAGGAGTGTTACCCATTGCATCAGAAGCAAGTGACAGTGCTTTTCACCTAAAGAGCAAAACCTTGTAGCTCTTCCTGATGACCTTTATGCAATACTTTATTTATTTATATATGTATAGTAAAGTCCATTACTTTAAAAAGAATATTGGTTTAGTGATCATATTTAGGAGGTAGCTTTGCATGTGCATTTTTTATAAGGCCATGTAAAAGGTTTTAAAATACAAATTCAACTAAACTGATTTTTAACAATTCCGTGGTGCATTAACAGCCTGGACACCATGACCCAGACAAGTTCCTATCTCTTTAGGTGCTCTTTCCTTGCCAGTTTACAGTCATTCTTTGTGTCTGCTTTGCCCGTTCGTTGGAGGATGCCTTGGGTAGGGGATATCATATTACTTTCTTGTATATATCATTTAGTAGGACTGTGGGATCCCAATCTTTTTTGAAAGGTGTTCACTGTAGAACAGTAGTATAGTGTAAAAGAAGAGATCAGGTACAGCTGACCTGCATTTGTCATAGCCCAGTGCAGTGCAAAAAGCAGAAACTTTTCTGTGTTAGTTTTGTTGGCAAGTAGATGTGTGAGTAAGCAAAAACCAATATACCTTAAACAAACACAAAAGAAGTTTAAGTCTGTAGTGTGTGTCATACACTAATGACTGGAGGACAGACAAGGTGTAAGTTGTCTTGCACAGCAATTCAAAGCTGATGTTCCTATATTGACTTTAATGGGAGTTTCTTTGAGTGGTGTTCCCTGTTGCTGAAACTGTTGAGAGTATGTGTATCATTTAGTTGCATACATAGTGATTCCTCTGTGCTACTAGCTGAGTTAGGGAGACCATCAATTGAATTCCTTATATGTTTAATATTGCACTTTATGTATTTCTCAGAATTGAGGCCTATTGTAAATTTTTCAGATATGTGGAAGTCCCAGGAAGAATTTAGGCTCCTGATTCAGCAGTCTTTTGAAAGTGTTACCCAGCTGTCTTTTCATCAGTGATTATTTTTCAGTGTTTTATCTGTAGTAAGCTCAGCTTCTAAACTGTTTATGAATGATTTTGTGAGTGCATTGTGAACTGCTTGTGAATGCTCAGAATTGTCAGTTCTGACCAACGAGCCTTCTCTTCAGTTTGGTACGTACATATTTTCTCACATGTGGTATTGTTCAGAGTGTTTTTAAAGTAAAAAAACCAAACCCCAAAACAGGCCCCAAACCTTAACTTTTTGGTTTTTTTTCTGACTGATACTTCATTAACAAAACAATAGTAAATCATTGGGTATTTGAACAAATAAAATGAAACTGATCTCTAGCCTTGTTTGAATGTACTCTGGACATCAAACTGACAGGCTCTAACATGTTCCAACTGTTATATTTGGTTTAAAAAGTGTGCACTCTCCAGCCAAGCACTGTTTTGCTGTATCAGTGTTATTAATACCATAAAGCTTTCAAAATCCTTAGTGTAATCCAAAGTTTACATTTTTTAAAATCAGGTTTAAAATCAGATGTGAAGTGTGAGGATGTCATTTTGTCTTTTATGCTGTTCCTGGAAGATGGAGGTCAAAAAAAAGCATCTGACTGAAATGGAATGCAGGTAGAGTAAGAAATGGGAGCAGCTCTGGTGAAACCTCTTCTCCCTACAGCAGTCTCCCACTGGACTGTATGGGCTTCTTTTGTTTGGGACCTGGGCATAATTGTGGCAATGATCAGTAAGACAAATTACAGGCCGAATGTTTTGTACAACTGCCAAAAAGTTGGCAGCTCTTCCAGCAACTGTCAATCAGCCCTGCACCCTATTTGCAGACTAGCAAGTAAAATATGCTTCCCAGCAGCAGTGTGCTGGTCTGCAGAACCCCTATATGTAAGCTTTATGCACGGTTAATCAACTTTACGATGCAAATGATGTGAATCTTGGAGACATTTTATGCACCTATGAAAATGTACTTGATGCTAGTGATATCCCCAGTAAGACAGGAGTGAAGTGCTGAAGCCACCTCGGAGCGTGGATGCATACATTCTGGCAGGGTGACAGTTTTGAATGCAGGAGTTATTACTTTCTCTTTGTTCACGCTCACAATGTGTTAGGTTGTGCAGAAAGAGAAAATTAAAAGTTTCTTCCTGGAGGAGCTTACGCTGTAAAATAAGAAAAACTTATTATGTCACTTTTGGGTAGTAAGGTCATAAACTACAACATGAGATCTATAGAGGTTTTGGACCTGTGTATCAAGATAGAAGTGACGTGCAAAAGCCATAGAAAATGCATAACAAAGTACAAGTCTATACTTTTCAGAACAGAATTATGCAAAAGAAATAAATAGTGTGTTATTGCAACTTTTACAAATGTATTTGATGGCCCTTGGGGAAGCAGTAGTTGTCTGAGTAGTTAAGGGAGAATGTTTTTATTCACGTGAGTCAGCAGAGAAAAAGGCTGAAGCTTATGTTGTGTGCCAAACCAAGGAACATGTAAGTAAGACAGACAGTCAACAAAGTGAAGCCACTTTGTAATAGGCCAGATTGCACAAATAAGGAAGATCATATGTGCAGCAGGCTTTATTTAAATAATAGTTTCAAAATGTCAGAACAGGTCACAACATAAAAATGGCTGTCATCGGTATTGCTTGGTTTTCCTTAGTGTTTGTGGTAACAGGTGAGGTTGGTGAATTAATTTTCACAGTACACAAAGTGTTCCTGATCCTGATTACTTTATGGTCTGAAGTTTTAGGGAGCCGTGAGATAATGTGTAATAACTTCATCATAATCTTGCATGCTGTGAACTGGTCAGACAAGTTTTTACATACTTAATTGTCCTGCATCTACTTGTGATATAACATGTTATCTCCTCTCTCTTCTGTAATTTTTGCCTTTATTTCAATTCATATAATTTCTTCAAACAAATGAGGATGTCAGTAATGGGAAATGATGGGATGGGCATTCACTCATAATTCAGGTATTAAATCTTCTTATAAAATGAATAGTCCAGCCTTTTACATCAGTGGTTCCAGAAGAGGCCTTTGTCTGCTTCAGATTGACATGTAGTGATACATAGGTCTTATCTGTCTTAGGTAGTAATGAAAATCATTATCAAAATACCTGAGCCTGGAGAATTTTGAGCATAGTCATCTTCACAGCATTCCTAAGAGGAAGTGTAATGGATGGAGAAACTGTATTCCTCCATGTCACCCAGAAGTATGGTACAAGCATTATGGTTTTAATCTCAGAGTTTTGCAATGGACGTATCAGTATCCTCATTTTTACAGAGGGGAGACTGGGGCTGAGACTTAGACTACTGAAATAACGTTTCTGCCTGATACCTTTTAGATATCTATCTTTCTGTCTTGCAGCTTCTTCCTCATGTGTCAATCACTGTTCATATTCTCCTTTTCTAGAAGAAGGATTCTTACCGTCACATTTCTGTTTCCTTCTTGTAGCATAGCTTTTGCAGGCTATGGGGTTTAGAATTTGGTTGGGGTTTTTTTTTCTGTTTTAATTCTGCAACCACTTTATTGTGCATCCTTCAGTTATAGTGAACAAACAGAAATGCAGGGCCTCCATCTTGCTGTGTTCTTGACACTGGAGCTTTCTCTGTAGAGGTATGGATCTATAAATCCAGGCTTCCAGACTGTCAAAGCAGAGTCAGTAGTTTGAAGCTGGGCTGCCTCTCTGGATGACTAGTTGGGGGCAGCACCAGCTTTACTGTTACAGTGAAAAAATTACTGTGTAGAGGTATCCTGCATGCATGTACTTCGAGTGCCTGTGGTATTGAGCCTACCTGTGTATGAATATACACAGGCTGTTAAAGGGGCTGAAGAGTTGGATGTTCAAATCCCTCTGAAATGTAGAACGAATTGTTTTGAGCACCTTTGAAAGCTGTCATCCTAACTCATGATTTTGTGTATCATTTATAATCCCATAACTGTAGTTAATACGGTAGAAGACAACAGCAGGCAAAATGTAAAGTTCAAGTATTTGTTGTTTGGTTGTTCATGCACTAAGTTCAGAGGAAAGAGGACTTCCATTTGGGTCACTCATTTGAAGAAACGGAACATTTAATTTTCCATTTTTAGGGCCTTGTCTTTGTTACTAGCAGTAGAAAGGCTTAGGACGCTACAGCTTGAGTTGTGTAAGAAGGAGTAAGTGCAGCTGGTGTGTGCTGTGGAGCAGCTGTGCAGTGCAGCAAAGCCTGATAGCCCAACACCTGAGCGTGTTTATAGAACAGATACAGTGAGATAGTATTGGTGTTGCCTGCCTAGCAAACTACTAGCCTGTGGTTTACACAAGGCGGTCCCTGGTTTTGAAAAAGCCACAGAGTCACTACACCGGATGTGCAAACATGGCTTGGGGTTAACATGTTATGTATGCTTCAGGATTGATCCTGGGTGGGCTAAATTTGGTGTGGATTATAGCAACTGAGGCTTTATGAATTTGAGGAAGAGAGATTCTGGGGAAATTAAAAGGAGGTGTCAGTTTAGCTACTTGGAGTTGCAAAATTATTATTTATTGTGTTTGGAGCTCAAATGAAGTGGGGGAAGGACACAACATACCCATTGCTATCCTTTCATAGTGAGGAAGTAGCATTCTGTTGGGTCTTTTGATGCTGTGTATATTATTGAGCTTTATGATCAGTATAAATTTAACAGCTGGACTTGTAAGTGTAGTAAAGCTTTTTACTTACAGTTCTTTCATCCGAAAGGTGTTGTGCAGACACTACAGAAAAAAATGTCAGAATGTGGATTGTTAACGTTCGTCATACTAAAAGTAGTCAGTGGTGGGAATATCAGTTCTGTGGTATTACACAAAGCTGAAGGCATTGGACTGCAAAGGTGATGAATTTATGGCTTGAATTACTTAGAGTTTTCATCTGTTCATGATAATTGACTTTAAACTCACAACTTATGCATTTCTGTACAGCCATCCAAAATTTACTGTTGACTTTGCAATACACTGGTCAGTGATCTACAGCAAGAAACCAGTGCCCTTAGAATGTAGTCTTATGGATTTGCTTGATTTCAAATGTATGTGGCTCATGAAATTCAATTAGAATAGCGATTTAAAGGAGTATGTTAACAGTTCAGCTTCATTTCTTACTGTAGGCTTATAATAGTGTGACACCTTTGATTGCAGAGAAGCTATGATTTTCTTGCATTAGGTAAATATGAGAAGACATGGTGCCCAGATACAACTAATTATCTTCAAATTCTCCTGGTGTCACAGGTTTACTTTCCTGGAACAGAACACTGATTACAGATGAGCTTTGTTAAGACAGAATGCTTTGAATGTATACTAGAATTGAATGAACGCTAGATGAATACAGATTTGTTTATTAATATTGTTGGCAGGTCCACTGTGCAATGTGAGACCATATCAGTCATCATTGCTTCAGTGTGAAGTTAACATTTGTGTCCTCACTTCCTAAAATATGAATGTAGTATGTTAGGTGTTCATCTCAAGGCTGACATATTTCAACAGCAAAAAAGAGAGAGTATGGAAGGGGTATCCAGCAGTCCTGAAAGTGTCTCCGCTCACAGAACAGGTTCCTGGTAAGAGCTGTAAGTGAAGACCGCGAGTAGGTAACTCCTTTGTGCCTCAAAATACCATCTGTCCCAAGGCTCAGATCTCATGTCCCAGAGCTTACATCTTCAAGCCCACAGGTTCAATGCTACTTTCCTTCAACCCTGCTATCCTTAGGGTTATTACTTTTCCAGTACCACTTCCCTCTTGTACCTTACTTTCTCAGTGGTACTTGTAATCACTGTTTCATTGGTTGCTGTTTGCATCTCCTCAGTTGAGAAGTACCTCACTTCTGCTCCTGGCAGAACTTAAAAATCATGGTGACAGGTTACATTTATCAAAACTCCTATGAGGAATCCTGGTTCAGAAACAAAGCATATAGCCACAGAAAACCATGCATGCATGTGCTAGCCTGATTTAAAAACAAACAAACCAACCCCCCCCCCCCCCCCCCCCCCCCGTTTTTGGCTCCGAATAACTGGAGTACATGAGGGTGAGGGGGGATGAAATAATTTCTCTTCATTTATTTGGGTATGTATGTCCAACTCATTCTGGATTTTCTTTCCTGTTAGTAACTTAGGAAAGGAGATGTTTTCCACCACCCCTGTGTTCTTTTTTTCCCTGGAGAGACTGGTAGCAGCTTTAGTTACAGTTAACATATTTAATCATTAGAAAGCTCAATTTGAAGACTTAGTTTGTTACACTGTGTTTCCCAGCGGCTCCATCCAAATGTGAGACAGGTATAATGGATAAAACACATTACAGCTGTGAATATGTGTCGTAGGAAGAGGTTATGTTGACTGGAAGGGGAGGTGTTGGGCAGCCTCCCTTTCAGGGTTGTCTGAATGATAACTGTGTGAAAGCAGATACAGAAGGAAAATATGTTACTGAGAGCGAACAAAAGCAAGTTCAGTCAGGTATTTCAAGGCCAAGGCAACTCAAGGAGTTATTACTGGCTCTTATTAGCATGCCCGAAAAAAGTAATGTTCTTTGCTTCAGCTGGGTGGTCCTTGGAAGGGGGAGAGATTCTTTCCTGCCTTTTGAAATCATCAAAGAATATGAGAGTAATCATTTCCACAGTTATCTCTGTGTTGGAAAGCCTCGCTGTTCAGGATAAGCCAGGGTAAACAAAGGACAAATAGGAAATGACTTTTTAAAAGTATGGATTTGAACCTATGAGGTGCTGAGTGTCTCCAGTGAAATGCTGAGCTTGCTTGATTTCCAGTAAGTTTATGGCTCTCAGTTCCTGATGGGATCAGGTCCTAAGATTAGATCTACCCTCTGAAGTAAAATCAGGTTACTGCTGTCAGCTTTTTAAACTGCCAATATTGCTTGCAGTGCACATCAGAAGTGCTCTGTATGTACACAGACATGTACAGCACTTGAGTAAAGGTAGAAGCTGATCTACAGGGACTGTATCACTTTCACATTTTCATTGTTTGTCTGTTGTACTAATAAGAACTCTGATATGAAAATGAGACATCAAGAGCATAAAACAGAATATGACATGCTTACTGGCAAAAGGAAAAATCCTTCTTTAGTTTTGCTCTCATGTTTAGGAGCATTTATACATATTTTTCCCTTATGTAGAATAAAATAATGCCAAATTTAAGTAGTGCTTTTCATCAGTAGATTCCTAAGTGGTTATCACTTTGATGAATGTATTGAATAGGCAATCAAGATCTTTGGGTAGAGGAGCATGTAGTGGTGTAGAGCTTCCCTTCCAGATGAATTGCAAAGCCCTTCACATTTAGCTTTGTTGAATTCAGTGGAGCCATTCATGGTGTATGGGTATCTCAATACACCACGGCCTGCATGGAGATTCAGAGCTTGCAAAGGATGTTTGAATTAGACTCCTCCTCTCTCACTAACATATACTTTACTGTCCCTATGAGGTTAATTTGCTACCAATGTTCTGACTGCAGTCATTGTTGGCGTTATTTGAACTAAGGGTGGGTATAATGAGACTTCACTGCAAGTCATGCTGAAGGGGAAAACTACCTGTTTCTTCACAGTAGTTTCTAGAAGTTACACAAGGAAATCTATATGCTCTAAGCATGAACTGAGAAATGGACATACAATAGTCAGACTGATTCAGTCCTCTCATAATTTCTTGCTGTTATGATGAGCAAGTGGCTAAAATTCTTGCATCTGGTTATTGCAGCATGTAGAAATAAAACTTACCTGAAAAGGTACTGAAGTTTTTAATGGCATGACAGAAATGAGGCATGGTTTCTTTTTTTTTTTTTTGTTATTGTTGAAATATTAAATCTATGCTAATGTTGTATAGAAGGTTTAGACCATCTTGAGTCAAAGGGATTTTGTTTAAATTATACCTTTCCCAGGATTTGTGTGTTGCTCTGTTTTCTGTGGTTTGAAAAGAACTTGTGCGTTCATTGACCCTTCCAATATATGGATTATAAACAAATTGGAGGCAAAGGGGAGGAAAAATTAGACAGACTTTTAAAAGACACAGTGCTTAATTCTACCAAAGCTCCTGCCTCAGGCTTCAGTTCTCAGAGTTTCATTAAACAGGTTCTTCTACCTCTGTTTCCTCATTCCTCCTGAGGAGAGTCAAGCTGACCATGCTCGATTAATCATGAGGCTTCAGAGCCTTCCTTGTGCTCCAGAGAAAGAGAAGAATGCTTCCATGCCTGTGGACCAGCAGCACCCCGGAAATATATAAAGTACAGATCCTGAGCTATAATCATTTGGGGCATGGAATTGTTTTCTAGGACAGCTTTTTTTCACTTGGTGCATGGTGACACCTTCTGGGAGGCCACAGGGAGGCTAAACCAAATTTAGCAAGCAAGAAAGGAAGTTACTCCTTTGTGGGGGGAGGCAGTCTTCTGTCAAGGCTGGGGAGCCTTGTTTACCATCATGCAATGATGCAAATCACTCAGAAAATAATGCAAGGGGCAATCTGGAAAATATGGCATATTCCTTAATATACAGTAATCTTTAGAGGACAATATTGCATAATCATATGACATCATCATGTGGGAGAGGTCAGTATTTTGAAGTCAGTGTTTCTCATCTTACCTAAAGGACGATCTTAACACGGAGAAGCAAGGTGGTAGAAAGGGGAGCTGTGCTGGTAGTTGCATTTGTAACCTCCTTTAGTGTATAGACTTACTGTTACATCTTCTTGATCTCAAGTATTTGGTGTACAGGACTTCCCTGAAAAATACTGATAACTTCCTCTGAAACATCTTCAGACCGTCCTTTGAATCTCTGGGTTCTCAGTGTGAAAATAAATGTGCTTCAGACAGTGCCTACTCTGAGAAAAGACCAGACAAAATCTTACTCTTAACTGTACAGATAGGGTCAAAATTAATTGAATATTAGCAATTAATTTTGAAACGGAAGATATGACTACCTTTCCTGCAGCCAGGCCTGCAGTGATCAAGAGTTGGGAAAGAACTGTTCCCAGTTTGTTTACCAATACAACAAATAAGTAACCGTGCAATATTTTTGGCTTGCAGACTGTCAGCTTCAAAAGGGGAGTCCAGAAGCCTATAGAGCTTTAAAAATACCTTGTGCTGGTTTTGAGCGTTAGGGCTAAATGATCCTGTTGTTTCCCTGCATGTCAAGGAACAGAGCACGTCACATTTATCCATTCCTTTTCCATAGTATCTGCGGAATAAAGGATGAGTGAAGAGGTATGCTCTGTAACTTTTGCTCCTCTTTTAGCTCATGATGATGATCAGTAAATAGCGATACCTTGGTTAGTTTGGCTTGGGTCACTGTGTGGGCTGTGAAGCCCCTCTCTGTGAGGCAGGGCAGTCAGGGGACTCATGGTAAGGTCTCACACGGGAGAAAATCTCCTGCAAGGTAACATGGAGCACAAGGATAGACTGTTGTTTGGAGAGTTTTTGAAATCTGCGTGGTGATCTGGAGATCTGACTGGCAACTGAGCACTTCTCCTCTTAAGAGGGTAAAGTTCTGTTCTCACCCCCTTGTTTTCTACTGGAGAGTGTGAATTGGAGCTGGCAGGGCTATCAGTCCTGCCTGAGCAGGGAGAGGAGGGAAGAGGAAAACTGGGAACGTAATTGCAACATTAAAAAAATAAATAACATCTGAAATACCTCAGTATTACCCTAGAGAAATGCCTGTCCCTGATAAATGAGCCTTGATATTGTTGCTGAAATGGTTGTGGGAAGTTTATCATCACAGGCCATATACAATCCTCTGTGGTCTTAACGCATCAGTCTGTGTGTAGTGTGATGCTGTAACCTGGCTAAAACAATATGGTCACCAGAAGTACTGCAAGGTTGTTGGATTGTACCTAAATTATTCGATACTGGATGATTTATAAAGTTTGCTTATATATGTGGAACTCTCTGCTCCTATATATCTTTGACACCAAGGCTTTAGTACATTAAATGCAAAATTGTGTAGGCTCTTCCAATACCTACAGTCCCAATCGATACCTCACCCTCAGGTGATCATGTGTCCAAATATAGGCCAAATACAGACAGAGGGGGATTAGGCAATTGATCTGTCCTTGCTGATCTGGTTATTCAGTAATTCCCCACTAGGAGGTTTCCTGCACCTGTGCTCGGTGTGTTTTGTGGGGGTTACTGAAGGATTGATGCCTTCAGTCTGCAGACCTCTGACAGAAGCATAGCGGTTCCTGTTTTCCATCTGAGGCTGCCAGAGGTAGTGGTTATAAGTACAGCATCAATACAAAACTGTTTTTTTCCTACCTGGTGTGTGTGATCATCGACTGCTTTGATTAACCAGTTCTGGGGCTTAAAGTGAGACATCATTTTTTCCGTTCTTTGTAGTGTTTTTGGCAAGGGGTGGAGAAAATATAGTCATTGCTCCCTTTTCTCTCTGAGTTTGTTTTATTTTCTGCTCTTTGTGCTCAAGCACAAAATGAAATGGTTTGCAAATAAACTAAACACTAAAACTAAAAAGTACTTTACATTCCCTCTTCACAGAGCTTGTGTGAAGAAAAATAGGAACAGATCATATTGGGAAAATAGTTCTTTCCCCCTACTCCTGAAAATAAAGCAATCCCTCTGTTACTGAAATTTTCTGCAAGTAAACCACAAGCAGACAGGCTGAGCGCAGACAGCTACAGGATGATAGCCTTGTTTTTGTTGTTGGGCTTTGGGGATTTTTAACTGCAGATTTAGCCATTACAGATTGAACTGCTAAAAACACATCAGTGTTATTTTGAAAGTTCACAGCAGATTCAGCTCAGACCAGGAAGTGAGGTGTTGTCCTTTTAAAGCCTGATATACAGAAAAGGGTATTTCTGACGCATGACCTTCAGTGAACAGGAATTCCTCTACTCAAAATCTCATCCTTAACCATGAACTTCACTGCCTCAATTCATCCTCTTACAGCTGTGTGAAAAGTGACATATTGTGGAAAAAAACCCCAAACCTTTGAGAGACTTTGATCATATTTTCTTAAATAACAAGGGCTTGCAAAATATAGAGCATGAGGTTTTGCTGAAATATTTTGTGTGTAAATAAATGTAATTTTAAGTTACAAGAGTTTTTTTTTTTAACTAGAGTTCATTAGCTGTTAACTAAATAACTGATCAGATTGTTAAAATCTGTTTAACTATCTAATCGTAAGTATCACAATAGAAACTATTGGGGCTTAGGTTTTTTGAAAATCTGGTTTGAATTTTGAGTGGTGAGCATTTGAAACTCCATGCTGAAAAAATCTGGCTCAGTATGCACTTTTTTGTATATGTTTGCTTTCACTTCCCCCCCCCCATTTTCTTTTGCTCTCTTTCTTTCTCTCTCTGCCTTCAGTTTAAAGGCAGTTTTGAGAGTAACTGGCAGGTTTGAGAACTAGGCAAAAATGTTTTTATGACCATAGCAGGTAACACAACACACTTAGTCTGTGGTGGAGTGAATTAGCAGTAATAATTTTGTGCAGATACTGAGTGTGACTGCAGTTAAATGCATGCAAAAATACAGCCTTTTTTTCAGAGATACAGTCTCTGGAAGGCATTGAATTGAAGCCTCTTCGTAGTGGGAGAGGGAAGTATCTGGCAGGCATCTTTTTTAGGACTCTGCACTTCTAGAATTTGCCAGTTCCTGCTGTTTAACAGCCCAGATTTGCTAACCTCCGGGACATACGGCAAGGCCTATTTTTTTCTTCTGGTTCTTTGTGGAAGTGGGTGTTGGCTAGAACTAGATAACGATGAAGAGGGGATATGTTGCTGAGATTGCTCCGGTTTTGCTTTTGCTTTTGTTTTGTTTGCTGGCTTATTTTATTTAACCTGAGGCAATTCATTTCTAGTGTTTAATTTTAAAAGCTTGCCAGTGACAGAGAGATCACTGAGCAACATTCCATTGTTTGAGCAAGAAAATGAATAAGTAAGGTTTTGTAACTCAAATTCCCTATACAAGTATTGCAGCTGCTAATTATGTAGAGCTTGTATTGTTTTTATCTATAGGATGTGGTAAATACGTAAGAAACTTTTTCCTTAAGGGAAACGAATTTCAAAAACAAGTGAATGCAGTGGATCCAAATAAATGTAAGTGATAAGCCCTAATGAAGTGAAGCTAAAGATCTTGTGGGACTTTCAGGTACATTAGGAGAAGGCAGTATGGCATAGGCATCATAGTAGATGCTGACACTTCCATGCAGTAGCAGTGCAGATCAATCAATAGAGATCTTTGATCATAGGCTAGTTTTTACATTAATTCATAGACTGGGGATGAAGTAGAAATCAAAGGGCTTGTACAGTCATATACCTGGAGAGGCAGTACTATGCCCTACATGAGACATATGTAAGCATAGTGTCAGATAGTACTCATTTTTAGTTGCTAAAAAGAGTTGCTCATATTTGAGTTCAATATTATGTCATTGTAGTTAATGACCTTCTGACAGCTTGTTTTACCAAAACTGTTTTTAAAAGTAATTAAAAATTAATAGGTTGAGGAACAGAACTGAATAGTATTTTAAAATGTTGGCAAAAAAAAGTTTGCAATGTATCAATACCAATATCTATGAACAAATATAAGCCCTGCTTTAAAAAGTCTACATAATATGACTTTGCAGAAAATGTTCTAGCTTAATTATAGTAATGTGCCTCGAATTTTCCAGTGGGGTCATGTATTTTGAGTATATGTCTCATTACTGTAACTACGAATCAGCCTGTTGTTCGGTATGTGTTGCCTAAACGTTGCACATAACTTTCCTGGAATTTGTAAAGCTGTTCTGTTTGACATTAGTTGGCATACCTTGTTTGCAACCCTTGTAATCCAAAAATAAAATATTTATGTGTCTCTAGTAGCAAAGTACAAAGTACCATATTAAGAACAACCATATACGGGCCTAGCTCTGTAAGATGCTGACTGTTGCCTACTCCCCCTAGCTCAGCAATTGGTTTTACATGCCTCTCTTAAAACCTGCTGGAACTACTCTGAAGTTACAACTTTGAAACCAGAATCATCATCTGGCTTGGCTGTATGAGGCAGACAGACACCAAGGTCTCGGTTTAGGGTGCCGTCGCAGTTGAGGTGCTGCTGTTGCGAGCAGACATGGACGGAGATGTTGGCTGCTGTGGTTTGGCTACTGGGAAAAGCAGCTGCCACTTTATCATCAAAGTGAGTGGAGCTATTGCAAGGAAGCAGGACCTTTTAAAGAAATGTATACAAGGGAAAGGTGTTCCCTTTCTCAGAAAGGGGACTACCTCCTGGCCATCCCCAGGGGCTTGGGCGAGGAGGCTCGCAGGCTGGAGGAGGTGGCACTGGTCTGGCACCCAGAGATTTACTCACAGCAGCAGTGTGTGATCCTCTAGGGTTTTGGCTGTAGGAGAGCTTTGTTGATTGATGGGCACCCAAGCTACAAATAGTCCACTTTTTCTGTGTTTCATTTGCTTTATTCAGATGTACATTTAAATATTTGATTTGTTTTTATCCCTAGCTGGGGGTGATATTTTTCCTGTAGGCTTTTTTTATGTGAGAAGGAAGGGAAGGAGGCATGGGGAAGGCTGGTGGGCTTTCAACCTACCTAAGGCTTCAGAGGTATGTATAGGATTTTCTTCAAGAATCCTGTGCCAGGCATATGGTCTGCCAAATCGTATTTTACTTTTTACTGCAGCGAGATTTGTTTACATACATCTTCCCCATCCTATCTCCTTTTTTCTCTAATTTAAATAATTTCATTGTGGGATAACAGTAATAACAAATCCTCTAGAAATTATGCCAACCTCATAATTCAGGATCAGCAAATCGGGTGTGCAGAGGTAGCAGGGGAATCTGAAACGTGTCTCAGTGCTGCTCATCCATAGCCAGAGGTTTAGGAGGAATAAAACATAGCTGGATTTGAGTTAGTTGTGCCTTTTCACTTTCATCTTGCATTACAATTTTTAGCATGGAAAGGCTGAATGCAGATGCTAAAGGAATAAGATGAGTGCTGCTTGTGTTATTTTTGTGTCATGGTGAATTCACCACCTGATATTCTATCATGGCATAAAAATATGTAAATTTCTTACTGAACATTGAGCTATACTGTGACATGTTGCTTTACTTAGAGACAGATAACCATTTGTCTTACATTTTGTTTAGTATCTTTACATGGGAATTAGTTGCCAGTTGGTGGAAAATAACAAATCATATTAACCCCATATGAAAATAGGGTTAATAATTACAGTAACTCAAAACAAAGCTAGTTTAGGCTTTGAAGGTGCAACCAGAGTGCTGCCAAACAGACTCTTCCTCTGACTGCACCAGGATTTCTGCCTTTGTAAGGGTTTGCAGGAACTCTGAGTGGAAGTCTTGCCATGGTAGGGGCTGCTGAGTCTGTCCCATAGGAAACCAGTGGGAGGAAACACAGGGGTGACTGCAGTCAGGAATATGCTCACTGCAAATCACAAGTGGGAACAAATGCAGTAAGGAAGCAGCTGGCATCTCTTGTGGTCACTGGGAAGACACAATGAAATTTTCCAGCAGTGGGGCATGATAGTGAACCTGAATCCTGAAGAGCCTTGGACCCTTTCTGACTGTGGGGAGCAAAGCGGTGCGGGAAGATAGGAAAGGGAGAGGCCATTTCAGGACATACAGCCTGCAGAGTTGCCTGAAACACTTTATGCTAACAAACATTTTAGTATTATACTCCAACTTCATGCTAATTGTTGAATACGGCCTATACAGCCTCCCCTCCCTCCTTCTTGATTGATTGTCCCTGTGAGAGCACCTAATTTGTGGGGACGTGTGATTTCTTAAAGATTAACCTTTTCCTATTTAGCTTTCTGAATTTGCTTTTGGTGAAGATGTGTCAGTTTTAAGTATCATTTGCACTTTTGTTCAAAGCACTCCTGGAACAATTCCTTGCAAATGACCACTTGGATTATTTTATACCTTGCTTTTTCAAAAAGTGAAGACATCTGAAAAATAAGCATTATGAAGTTGAACCCATTGGTTCTTTGGCAAATAAGAACATAATTTTAATAAAAAAACCCAGAATTTGAGCAACATATTAGCAAATATGTTTATTTATATTTTTCATTATAAAGATTACTGCATCAGTGTTAACTTTCGATTTTCCAAAAGTCTCAGGCACCTGGGAGAAGGGTACTCAACAATAGACTTTCTAAAAATTAAAATGTTTAATCTGTAGATAGGCAAAAACATGTATCTTCTGTATAGCAAATGTCAAAGCCAAATAGCACACTCTGTAGAATTTTATGTATTGTGTGGCTTTGATTCATATGAATGCTAATGCTCTGCTTCTTTCCACTGCTTCATTTCTGCCAAGAACTGTTTTAGCATTTCAAACCTTCCAACAGTATAAAACTGGAAGGAGATTCTTTGGTTTGCAAGGCCCAAATAGCAAAGTATTGATGTATTTTATGCTTTTCTTAATACCTGTATGTATATATTATTAATTCATGTTTGTTTGTGCTGAGAAATATTAGTAGTATAGCGTTAACACTATTCTGGAAGGATAGCAATTTTAATTCATTCCTGTCTTCTTTCGTTTTAATGTAGCCATCTTAAAATTATGCCTAGAAAACCTTATACCACATTGCAGCATAGTTTTGTCAATGCAAGCACTGTTCAGTGAACCTGACCAATGGGATGTAGGGGTGTTTAAGGCTCATGATGAACCTATATGGTATATGGGTCTGGCTGTTTGTAAAATATGAAATGAGGTACAGAGTATGTTATTTTAATAAAAATATACAGGTAGTATCTAACCAAATTGAATATTTCTTTGCATGATTCTATAATTCTCTTACATTTTTCCTTTAGCTGGAGAATAGAGAGGCATAAAGCTTTTCTGGGTTAGGTGCTTCAGCAGTTGTGGTTAGACGCTAGTGTGTAGAATACCTCTGTTACCAGTAGCCTAGAGAGATGCAGGAATCCTTGTCAGTTTTTACTGACACACTTTGGTTCACATACAAAATGCCATACACGTGTCATTGTGTATAGCTGGTCAAACACTTGCGGGTGTTTTGCGTGTGCCAAAGATTAATTTTGCCTGGATGATAGCTTGATAAATCATTAGTGTAGTTTCCATTGTCCATGGAATGAAGCTATAAATTCCTTGGCAGTCAAGGTTACCTGGAGACTAATATAAAGGTTGCTAGTTTAAAGGTAGCTTGCTTTGTTATTTCAGATGTGTGAGTGTGCCAAAAAGCAAGGCTAATGGTCTGCATTCCCAAGTTCAGGAGAAAGCCAGATCAGCAAACTGGAGACCTTAGCCTATCCTATTTATTCCAGCTGGTCAGGACTTTTTTGTTAATCCAGTTCTTATTTTGGAAATACTGATCTGTTGCAGTTTTTTCAGTAGAGCATAGCCGTTTTCACGTAATTTACACAGGAGAAATATTTACAAGGTCCTGGGTGGAATTACCACTCCTAGCCAATAGCTTGTGATGGGAGCGTTTGATGGCATGCAGGAGAGCACTTTCAAGGCCGTGTTTCTTTACTGGCTGTGGGTTTCTATGTCACATCTGAGTAGCCTAACCATGTTACTGTTGAGGGTAAATCTCTATTCTCCTCCCCGCATTTCATTTCAAGACCTCCAAAGATAATTGTTTTCATTTTAATACACAGTAGAATAAGTTTGAAATTTTAATGGGATGGAGGAGGGAAGCCATTTTCTGACCAGATCTGTGCAGTAGTTAGTACCCTGGGTATGCCCTAATGCTGTGTGCAAATACTTTGCCAGTCTTTAAATGTCACCAATGGTGGGCTTTGTGGTAGGAGAGTGTGAGAATTAGAAAATTCCCTGATCTGTGGTGTCCTTGACAACTTTATCTAAGCACAGAAGTAGTCCTGTGCTGTGGCATATTGTAAGACAGTGTTCATTCACTGCTCGCTTTCTTTACATAGTGAATCTTGGTTTTAATTAATTTAAACATCTCTGAAACTGAGGGTGCAACCAGTCCCTTTATTTATGATAGTAGTAAGGATTAAGTTTCTTTATACAACCAGGAAGCTAAAACAATAGCAGCCTCCACCCTGCTATGGATTCTGGGGATTGCCGAGTGGATGGTTGAAAAGGTAATCTAAACTGTTAGGAAGCAGCCAGGTTGATTTCCAGCAGTAATGGGATTCATCAGGGCTAGTTGCAGATGCTTGGAAAAATGTGTGTTAGTTCAATAACTACTTAGTTTATAAAACAAAGCTTGATGTCAGATTCTAAAACTTGCATGACCAGTTGGCCTTGTAAATTTGTAAAGGGAGGCTGGGTTACTTTCATTTATTTATGGGTAACAATAAGGTGTTTTCTCAACAAAAAATGAGCGAACAAGTGACAGTATGACAGAACTTGGGTATTCCTTCTTCTTTGCAGCCTGGTGTCTAATATTTATTTTTTTTAAATTTTATTGGTAATACTAGCATTCTTAATAAATAAGAAATGATATACCTGATTTGATACACTTTTTCCTAGCAGCCTTTGTATCACAAATCACATTTCAGAATACTAATTAAATGGGGAAACTAGCAAATTGTTGCTAGTTAGTTTAGTTTGCATTAGTCACGCAGCTCTGCAAAGAGCTTTTTGAGGGGATAGTGTTGTTCTAAATAGAGATGTAAATCTCATATTGTTTCTGTTTCCTGTTGTAGTTTCTGAGCCTCTAATTTTGGTTAGACTGTAAGTAAAAAAATAAGTCTTGTTTTAATAGGCATTTCACAAAAAGAAAATTGCTGCCTCAAAGAGTGAATTGACGTGTTATCCTTTTTTTTTCTGGGAGATGATGTAACTTGAAAGGGAATAGAGAGAGGGATTAATATATAATAGTTGAGTGGTACCCAGATCTCTCATGTCCTTGGTCACTCTTATCTATTCCAAGCATATATTAGCAAAGAAAAAGATCTGATCTATTGCATCACATCAAATGATGTTCATGCATTCTTGGCTTTCTCTGTGATATGAGATAGTATAACTTCTCTGGGACTGGGGTATGCAGAAGTCAAGAGGTAGAGAATGAAACCATGAAGGGGGGTGGAGTGACTATAAAGAAGAAGGAAGATGGGTTGTTTCCCTTCAGAACAAAGTCTCATCAAAGTATCAAAAATTCTCTTCAGGTTGCGGAAGTCACTGATGCAGTGCTTTTAGTCTTATGAATTGGAATGTCTAGTTGGGTCCTATCTGCAGTTTACTTATCCCTAGAGATTGAAGAAAGTGAGACACTACTTGAATTCCAAGATGTCTAGTATTGCAATTTTTACTGTTATTTGTATGTGTTATGTTACTGTCTGGGGGCCGAAGATCTATTATGTTAGTATTATACAGACAGTAACAAATTACGATTCTTGTCTAAATGATTCCACGGTCTGTGATGGACACACCAGATGTCTAGGACAGCAGGTTTAGCTGAGTTTTGAGATGATTTTAGTTTTTTGCACGGAAGTCAGATGTCTGCATAAGAGGTAGAGGTCAGAGCCATACAGCAGACAGCCAAATGTTACTGTCATTGGCAAGTCTCTTGTCGGGTGCTGGAGGCAAACCTGTGTTCTCCTGGATTACGTATTGATACAAGCATTTGTACTATTTTATACTGCCTGTTCATGTACTGTAGCCAATAAGACAATAGAAAGAACATTGATGATACTCTGTGGTTGGTAATTCTTCAAGACTTACATAGACCCATACAATGCAAGTTTCAATTAATGTTTACACAGCTACTTTAATTTGGTCTGTTTGAATTCAGTCATTGCAAGTGTGTGGCCATGATGACTGAGCGTAATCTTACACACTATAACATGTGCAGTCTTTGATTTTAGGCACTTGAAACTCTAAGAGTGCTTGTGGAAGGACCCATTTCCAAGTCCTGCACAGCTTTTACTGATTGGTTGTAACGCATGCATGAAAGAGGGAAGAGGATTCACTTCTTCGATGCATATAGTTGGAGCTGGATTACTTGTGCAGCAGTTCAATGCTTCCTTGGGTAGATATACTAAAACCAAACTGAGAAAAGTCATAAGAAATTTCCAAGAGCACAGTCAGGTATCTGAACCTTTCTTTTTCTTAGGAATATCATAACACATACATTTATAACTCAATTAGGGCAGTTTGTTACAGGTTGTAGTTGAGGCTTTGCCTTTTGGATATTCTTAATATAAGAAGTTTCTACAGAAGAATAACGGTTATCATAGACATAATGCCTGCAGAAAAGGGATGTCTTATAAATAATCTTTTGTGTTTATGTTCCAGTAAGCTAATAAAATCTTCCTTTAAAATAGTACAGAGAGCAGAGATGAGTCCCTATAATGAAATGCAGGAATAAGCCATTTGTCCTCTAAGTTAAGCTTCTGTATGTAACTCTTTACCTAATCTTGAATTTAACCTAAAAGTAATTATTTTTACATTAAAGAATCTTTTAATTTTGCTGGAGTTCTACACTTGCATTTAAGAAGTAGATACTTTTAGAAAATAGTGACCTCTTTAGTTTGTTGAATGCTTAAGTAATTTTGAATTCTGAATAATTTTCAGGCTGCCAGTGTAGTAGTACCTTTTGTAATTGTGACTCAACTTCTTGTTGATACACTTCTTTTTTTCTTTTTTTGGAAGCCAATTGCCATCTTTTAACATAGTGATGTTCACACTAAGGCTTGGGTTAATTTATTCTTGAATTTGCATCTTTTAGCAATTAAGGGAATCTCCAACACTGTCACTGACACGTGAAAGGATAACACCATCTGTTGCCCTTGAGAACCTGAATTGTATTTCTTGATGTCCAGCCTGTGATTGTGACTTTTTTCCTGGTTTCATGTAAAAATCTGGGTGATGACTCTAATGTCCACGTGTACTATGGATTTTGTTATTAAGCAGCAGTGAATAATGACAATAACAAGCACAAAGGCAGGATAATAGCTTTCAGAAGAAATACTGATTCAGTAATTTTACTGATATTAATAAGTAATAGCCTAAGCTTCCTTGCTCTATGTGTATAGCAGACTATGAGTTCAACGGAATTATATGATAATCTTGTCCATGGAAGGCAACTGCTAAGAACACAGAGACCAGATACCATAGTATTCCTTTAAAAGGAAGTTATTTATTCGTTAGGAACACTGCATAAATCATATGTTATTTCATGTGCTCCTAGTCCACTGTTCATGTTTGTCTCCTGTCCTGCTTCATTCTACGCTCAGACGAAATGTGCTGCTTGTAAGCTGTTTCTGTTTCTTTTGGTTTGTATTCACTTCTTCTTCCCCGTTTCACTGTGTTCCGGCAAAACCTCTGTTGCTGTGTTCACAAACTGTCCTAAAATATTTTTTCTTTCTTCAAGGTCTTTTGTGAAGCTAGTGTGTGAGGAACAGAACTTATGAAAGTGTGTATGCTGCAAGGGATAGTCCATAGAACATGTGATGGGGGACGCATGCATACAGAATTATGTTAAGTCTAGGATGGTAAAGCTGTAAATGCAAGTTCTAAATTCCTGGTAAGGTAGGAATTGAAAAATAATACTGTTGTGTCCTGAACTATTTTGGCAGAAACTTCCTATAAAAATATAGCTCCACAGACACCCCATTAATTTGAATTTTACTTTTTTTAAAGACAATATTGAGTGAAATTCTGTTTTCAATGAAATGAGTGGCAAAGTTTCAAGGAGTTCTTTTGATTAGTAGCAGCTTTGCCTGAACTTCAATGGATCCAGAATTTCACTCTTCATTTTTACCGCTTCTTGTATTGAAGGATTCCACAGTGATTCATTGTTACTAGATATGCTGAGATATTGGTGAGATACTTTTTTTTTGGTGCTAGAAGGTGTCTAGTAGCTCACATCAATATATAGAATAATTTTTAAAATACTCTTAATTTCTTGTCTTGAAATATATGTGAGATTCTTTAAGCAGAGTTCTTCAGCTATTTCCTCTTTATATCAAAGAACAGCGTCCAAGTCCTGCCAACACAAACAAATGAGAACTTTAATTATGATTAATATCAGACTTCATATTCTTCTGAAAAGTAACGTCTGCAGAAGCATAGTAGTCAATGAATTCAGTGTGTAATTTCCACTGAGCTGTTAGGAATTGCAGGATTTCATAGGAGAAGGTACAAGAGGTATAAACATGAAATAATGGATCCTGAAGCTGGAAACAAAAATGCTCTGTGCTCCATCACAAGATGCTTCTGCTGTCTGTGTGCTTTTACTATGCAGAATGGAAACAAAAAGATTTTGGGGGTTGTGCTTTTGGTGAGGTGTCCCTGGATTCCCATTATCAGTCTGAACTGGTGGTTCTTTGGGAAGCAAACACAGCAGCTATGCAGCAGCTGAAAGCTGCTATTATAGCAGTCCTTTATGTTGCTCTTTCAGGGATGGTTCTGTCAATTTTTTCTACTCTATGCCCAAGTTCAGATTTGGCTGGGATGGCTTAGCACTCTCACTGTCATTTCACATACTAGTTTTTCTTATTAAAAATGTGGCTGGGTCTAGATGTTCTTGACTTAGAGTTAGGAAAGTTTCACAGCTGTGGGGTTTGCCTGCATATCTATGGCTGAAAATGGTCTAATTTGCAGAACTGTGGTGGGAACTGTGCACTCAGCATCACTGAGCTAATATATCAGATTCATAGGCTCTTTCTTTTGAGCAGGTAGCTCGTTTCTGTCCCAGATCACCTTCTCAAAGCAGAAGGGCCACATCAATAATTCATTAAATAAATTCTTGTGAATAAATTCAATTGATTTAATATTTTCCATGTTAAATTACATTGAGTAGAATGAACCTCTGGAAATATTCCTACTGCCTTCAGTGGAGATACAGGATGCACCCTTCAAGAAATTAACCATGACAGTTAAAATTGATGAGTTTTGCTTAACTTCACGTTTTTTGAAAAAAAGCTGTGCGGCATATCTTAAGAGAAGGGTGTCAACTACAGTAAGGAGGAATCAGAGTAGGAGTCCCCAACTCAGTGCCAAAGAATAGAGGAGTGTTTACACAGACTTGCTTGCAGTGGAGACCTTGGGTTTATACCAACACAGCAGATTACAATCAGTTCCAGTTCTTCTTAGTGTAACTTCACTAAAATAGTCCTCTAAATTGAAAGTTCTAATGAATTTGTTTCCTTGACATATTCTCTGCCCATAGAGCCTTGTGTTTGCTCATGGTGGGAGAATCAGTCTCATGGCATGGTTAGCACAAAGTGAGACTGAAGGTGTTCTGGTGTTCTGCTGATAGTGAAAAGAGAGCAAGGCAACTACATTTCATTCACTTGTAATCCTGTAGCAACTGCAGAGTTGTTTCAGAAGGTACACGATTTGTACTTTCTTTACCATTAAAAGTTTGGTATGGCAGCTCCCTTGTCTAAGAGTATACTTACCCAGATAAAAACTGCACATTTTTTTAACTGTTTTAAACTAACATATCAAGCAAGATAATGTGTACAAATTCCTGCTTGAAATTCCTTTTTGAATCTGTGAGATAGGTAGGTAGGTAGCAAAAGAGGTATCTCAATATACTAATTTATACATCTATTTTCTGGCACTCTGGGACACTTTCGGTGTTCTCTGGAAAACTTTGGGTAGATAAGAAAATGAATTCATAGAACTATGCAGTGTGTTAACATTTCTTCTGTTTCTTCTTTTTAATACCTTATTAGAATAAAATGATACAGTAAACAGGTATTTGCATAAACAAAAATGCTAATAAATATTGGTCAACTGTATGGAATTGTTGGCTTCTTTTGGAGTTGAGATACATAGTTCATGTAATTTGGCTTAATAAATTGTAACAGTTATGTAACAGGCACTCTCGAAAAAGAAACTAGTGTGAAACCTATTTATGCCACAATACAGATCCTGGAAGCACTTTTCTGGGTTTATCTTAGTGTAATAGATACAATCTGTAACTTGATTAAATTATTCATTTTCTTTGAAAGTTTTCAAGCACTTCTTTCCAAAGTATATGCATGCAGCATGGTATGTCAAACACACATTTGTTACCACTGGCTTGTAGTGTAAGAGAAAATACTGGTTAATGTCTTTATTTTCTGAGGAATGCCAGTATAGGTCATAATAAGAGTTGGTTTGGAGTCTGTCTGTATTTATGTTGCTTGCTGACTTATGATGACTTGTTGAATTAAAGCATGAGAATAATATATGTAATATTGTGAAAATGTGTGGGATTCAATTGCTGTCTTATTGCAATAGCGTCTAACTGTAATAGTACATTAACACAACGTGGAAGAAGTACTTAGAGTAGAAATTGCGTTTATTAGTGTGTTATATTGCCACATTTGTACCTTATTATGCAGTTACTATATTGTACATATTTGTGTGCAAAATTGTGTGTAAGTCCAGTAAGAACATTCTCATTGGCTTCACTGGTGCAGATTCAGTGCAGTGGTGCAGAATTCAAAAGCTAATATGGACTGGAATATACGAAGAGGTAATATTATGCGAGTAGTGGTGATACAATAACTCTTTCATGGCAAATTTTCCTAATGTGAAATTATTTCACTAAAAGCTTAGATTTTAATAGAAGACTCATAAAAATAAGATGGCTTTTGGGAGGTTAAACAGCAATATGTAGGACGGAAGCTTCTTTGCCATATAAAAGTAGTTGCTGTTGCAGCTTTCAACATTTTCAGTAACAGCTCAATTAATACTATCCATGCCATTTTTAAAGGGTTTTTCATGACAATTATGACAACTGTACTACTCAAAAAGTATATTTCTGTGAGGTCTTCAGTACAGGAAGCCAAGCTGAATTGTACATTTTAAACAAATTGATGATGGCCATGTCCTTCTAGGAGGGTGATTTTGCATGCTTTAAAGGATATGAGGTGGGCACAATATACCTTAACACATTAAAGAAAGGGCTTTCAACCTCTTGGCACATTTGGTACCAGTTAGTTAGACAATGAGCTCTTTTTTGGATATTTTCCATCTCACACACATCTGTGTGCATGAAACTCCAGACCGTATCATCTAGCTGGAAGGAAAATATTAAAGGCTCTTGGGCTGAGCAGCAAAAGTGCTTTGTCAATTAAAGAGAGCATAGATTAAAGACAATTTCAAGCTAGAATAATTATATTCTGTCTTCAGAACATGAGACCAAAACTTTTTTGTATATTTATATATTTTAATATATATAACCTTGAAAATTAAAAAAAAAAAAGTATTTTTTCTTGAAATTAAAATTGAGCATCTTTTAATTTTAGATCAGAGCATTGTTTTAACACATTATTTAAATACTTAATGCAGAAAGCTTTCATAAATTATTATACATTTTTGAAAATACAGCTTCAACCAAAGCAATATGAATATGATCCATATTCATAGGTAGAGTCTGATACTCTGAGTCTGTACCTTTGATGGTTAAGCTGCCTATTTGAAACATTTTACGTGATTCTTCTGCTGAAAAACTTAATAGTCCTGAAGGAGTTGCCTTTGGCTTACACTTCTTAACGCATTCGCTAATCAAGTTTCTTCAGATGAAGAAAGCTGACTGTCCTGAACTATAGTTTTTGAATGTCAAGCATCTGTAAAATGAAATTCTTCCTCAAGTCTTGATGAATAGAGTACTTCATTAATTAGCTGAAATAGCTTTAAGCATTAGAATACAGTAAAAAGTTCTTTACCTGTAATTAATCATGTAAGATAGTATTAAACATTATTGGAAGAAATTAAAGGCCTTGAATAGAACTTCATCTCAAGTCATGCTGGAACAAACAGAGAAATGTTTGCAAATTTTAGATCCTCGTCATTGTCATCTGAAAAGTTTCACAGGAGGCAAATTTATATAACTTGAATAAATGTGGGAGTTTGAATACACAAAAAGTAGTTAAGTGGCAAATTCGCAAGCAAAATCCTGACTGAAGTTGGAACTTTTCTACTGTAAAAAGAGCAGGACTTCAGCCTGTCTTTATGGCCCAAGAAGTATAGTGTTGCAAATCCGGTGTAATGAGTTCAGGCTCTTTTTGAATCTGCACCAGAGCCCACTGCCAGTTGAACCAGTTCTGTACTGGTCACTGGAATCTGAGTGGTGCTGGGGTGGGGTTAATCACAACACTGTCTTGGATTACTGCATTCACCATGCCTTAAATAATGCTAGTCCATAGGCCACCTTGGTTATCAAAGAAAGAGTATAATGTTAGCACATGCAGGTTTTATAGTAGTTTTATAGTAGTCATGAGTAAAATTAATACTGGAAGTTAGA
This sequence comes from Haliaeetus albicilla, assembly GCF_947461875.1. NCBI lineage: Eukaryota > Metazoa > Chordata > Aves > Accipitriformes > Accipitridae > Haliaeetus > Haliaeetus albicilla. Next base: position 17,454,002 of record NC_091495.1, read on the forward strand.
AAAAAGCTTCCAGTCACGTAATGAGAGAAGTTCAAGAACAGTGTTCTTGACATGATAGTGGTGGCAAGATGGAAAGGTTGTTTTGGGGATGGAGTGTGATAATTTTGTGCATGACAAGGTAGGAAAATTCCAGGAGATACAAAATTGAGTTTATGATATCCTTGGCTATTTAATGTATTGGTATCTCTCAGCGTGATTGGAAGAGGGTGTACTGTTTTTTGTTTCTGCCCTTCCCTAATTATATGAATCTCAGGTTGTTGGGTTTCTGGTGGTCACTTCTGAAAGCTGGAAGAAAAATCTTTCTTATCTTTGAAACATATTTTTGCTTCTGACTTTTGTTTTTTTCTTTTTCCCCTCCTAAGATTTGACAAATGTCACAGAAACACAATGTACCCAGACTATGGTCACACTATTTAAGTCATTCAGACTGTTTAGGTGTGCCGTATGTATATGCTAGCTGTTAAACTGATTGATGTTTCTGGAGTTGGGGAGTGTGTTTAGCACTGATTGTACTGGCAGGGGTATGATCTAGGAGAGGACCATCCAGGATGGGAGAGTTTGGTTTTGTTTTGGTTTTTTTGTTAGTTTGTTTTTTTTAAACCTGTCTAGGCTGTCACAGATACTTAGGCTATCTTTGATTCCCTCTACCTCTCTAGTATCTATCTTTGGTACTTTAGATGTGTTGGTTTTGCAAAATTTCAGTCTCTCTTTTTCTTTTTTTATTACTTCAAACAAGTGGGCAAAGGACTGCTATGTGTTTTATCTGAAGAGGATCAGAGTGATCCCAATTTAAAGGTATACCAACTCATCTCTGCTGTTACCTAGGTATCAGTACATCTCTACTCAGTTCTTCAATTCACCTAGACTACAGAGTGAACTGCTGTGATCATGCCTTTCACTAGAAGACACCCCAGAGTCCTTTCTTTTGCATTTTCATCTAATTTTTGGAGAATTGTGACACAGTTTTCAAAGTCGCTCCACACCTGCAGCTCCCACGGGTGGGTGTTACTCAAGTTATGCATATTGTGGTGTTGCCCATTAGCAGAAAGACCCACCACTTCTCCCAAGCATGATTAACCAGCCAGCCAGCAACCTGTGCTGTGAGATGATGGTCCCAGAGGTGTGGTGGGTTCTGGAAGGGCTCCTCTTGAGGAGGGGTTCGAGTAGGAGGTGCTGAGGTGATAAATGCAGCTGTGAGATGTGGTAGTGGAGAGATAATGGTGAGGTACAGCCTGGTCTAGAAGGAAGGTGGCATGCAACAGAAAAAAAATTGTTGTCTGCCTACCAGGATGTATCTAGGCCAAGACCCCAGAGAGGACAGACTGTGGAGAGGAAGAACCAGACTTGCTTTGTTGGGCAGAAGGGCTCTTCTGCCAGACCTGGCTGTGGTGGGTGATGAGTTGTTTCCCTTTGATACATAAAAATAATCCAAACCTGATGGAAATACGGTGTATCGTTTGTGTTAACAGTAATTTAAATGTTAAATGCTAAAAAAATTAATTGATATAATAGTTGATGATAAGTGGTATTTTGAATTATGGATGCATAGATACTTACTCTTACAGTAGGACGTCTTTTTTGTTAAAAAATGAAAAATATCTTTATGTTTTTATGAACATTCAGTCCCAGGTGGGTTTTTCTGGTTTTTTTTTTGTTTGTTTTTTTTTTTTTAATTTGACTCACATATTGCATGAAATTCAGTTGGTGCTTTAGTCAATCCTTTGTGTGTGTGGAGATATGAGTGGATATGAAGTTTGGTTCAAAACTACATGAGACACTAGCCAAAAGATTGTGTTTCATCTGCAGAATGCCATTTAAAAGGAGTGATTTCACAGGATGCCACACAGATGCTGTTGTTGTATGGATCTGACAAGGCCTATGAATTTCATGCACAAGAGACATGTTTCTCTTCTGTTCACTGTTAAGCTTCCTACATGAAGCATGTCCTTAACATTTAACAGATTTTACTGTTTTTTCAGTGTGGTACAGAATTACAGAATTCAGGTATTACTATGCCACGATCCTTACTTCCGATCAGAACTTCCTTTAGCTTCCTTAGCCAGTCTGTACTGTGAACCACTGTATGCATTTGCATTTAGTATTCCTCATGTGTGGAATTTCAGATTGCTACTACCCCTAGCTTGGATCAGCTAACATAATGTGGACGCCATGCTCTTTTTTCCATTTTACTTTGCTAAGAATTTCCCATATTCCTAAGTTGAAAATCTGTCTTGAAAAGCAGTCCCTCATAAGTGTGTGGGGTTTTTCCCATGTACCATGTTTATTAACAGATTACAAGAAGTAATACCAGACATGAAAGGCCCTGTGAAATGCACTTCTTTGGAATACCCATTCCTTGGAGGTAGTGCTTTGGTGTACGTTCAGAGCTCTGTCAACTTACTTTTTCTGCAATAGCTAGCGAGCTGTTTATCTCCCCCTTTACATCTTGTCTCCCCCTTTACATATTGTCTCCCCTTTATGCCCACTTGCAGAGTGAAAGGGACAATGATAGGTGGTCTGTATTGTATAATCTTTTCGTTATAGCTGCAGCAACACAGTCTAATTGGCAGCCAGAAGCCCCATGAAGTTAGTTTTTCTGTCACCTTGCACTCATTTTTGAAAATTTTTCCTGTCTTTTGAAGAAGCACAGTTGAGCTTCTTTAATGACAGTGCTTCCGTGTAAATGAGGAGGACAAAGAGCCTTTCTGCAGTATGTATGGTCTCCTCAGCATTGCAGTGAAAATCATGTGTAACTTCTTGGCATCTGTGCCCTGGAGACCAGGTTCAGCTGACTTCAAAGTAGGCACCATGCCATCTGAACAGATTGGTATTAATGTAAGCATTGGATATAGATGTAACGGATATGATTCCCAGTTCCAAATGTTACAAAATGTTGTCTGTCCTGCACTTCTACCTCTGGATGTAAAGGATTTGTTGTAAATCCAGCTCAGTGAAGAGTTAGCTTTACAATATTAGAAATTTAAGTCTTGGATCAACTGTGTAATTTGCAATGTTGGATAAGGGTGTGAAGTTGCTCAGAGGAACTCGTATTTTTGGAGGAGTTCCCATGAGCAACAGATGAAAAAAAGCGTCTGTGGTGTTTACCACTTTCATATGAGTAAGTTATATTGTGAAGCCACTGTGGAAGAAAGAATGATTCTACTTTTTTCTGTGTCTGCAAGTAGGGATGGCAATTCATTGGGAATCTGATGAACTTCATTCAGCTCACCAGACTTGTCTGTTCCCTTGTGTAATGTGATGGATGTTTAGGGTGAAAGGTTTTTTTTCTCTTCTCACCCTTTGTCCTGTGTTTTTCTTGTATGCCTGTGTGGTAGTAATGATAGATTCTTTCCTAGTCCTTGCTGACAACAAGGTGGTTTTTTGCTTGTTGTGGTCTAAGCAGTCTCTTGATTCTTCCAAGGCCTCTTCTAGACCCTACCAAACTTAATTTCCTCTCTCCTGCCAGAGTTTTTATAAGCCACACTGTGTTCTGAAAGTTTTTTCAGGAGCTACCTGCTTCTTCGATTCTGCATCCTAACATGAGGTATGACAAGACGTATCCTGAGTGGTCTGGTTAGAGTTGCCTAGTGATTAGCATTGATCTGAATTGTGAAATGAAAAGGCATCTGTGGGAGAAAAAATGGTGGCATCACCAGTCTTACACTGTGACTCGGGGAAAAGCGTGGAGATGTGAAGTGACTGTGGGCCCATTTGCAGTCATGTGGAAGTCCGATGCGGGGCCTATCTCAATGTTCCCTGCAGTGTGGAGGATATGACCTAAATCCTATTTGTTTTCTCTTTTTATAACACAAAAAGATTAGAATATGTATTTATACTGGAAGTCAGCTCCTTTTCCACATGATCAGATTATTTATCTTTTACATCCTGCCAAAAGTGAATAGAATGCTATTTGTTTGTTTATTTGGCATTTCTAAACTATCTTTTAAAATAATTTCTTTGGGGAAGAAACATCCCCCAAATTGTTAGTTTTCTTACAGCATGTCTAGTCCAGATAATGTCAACAAAAAGTTGATGTTAGTGGGATCATCCACTGAGGTCTTGGCTCTCATTCAGTCTGTACAGATGTTCTTTAGACTGTTATCCTGTCTAGATAATAGGAAGCATGCCTAGTAAGCAACTGTGGAGCATGTTAGCATAATGCATGTAATTCACAGTACCTCAGCATTCAGCCTGGGGCTGTGGACTCTAAAAATAGAACAACAGATTCTGCACAGCTTATTCTTACCTGCTTGTTAGTCATTATCTTCTTAATAAGCAACTAGAAGCTGCCTTTTGTTTATAGAGAATCTTTCATTCAAGTGGTTTTACTTTTCATCTGGGAATGAGGCTGGGGCGTTGGCCATCTTCTTCAGTAAAGTGTTGTGGATATGTGTGCTGATACTAAAACAATCAGTTAGATGGAGTTTTTAGTGTTTCTCTTTTAGTTTATGTAAACTCAGAACAAAGAGGAACAGATGTTGCTTAGTAAGAGAGAAGTAAATTAAGTAGGTGTGATGCTGTGATTTTTTTTTTTTAATTTTCAGTTCTAGTTTTCCTTGGGCAAGTGTATTCGATAATGGTGAGATTGTCTTCTCTCTTTAAGGATATGCAGGTGGTAGGTAGGGGAAGAAGCAGAGAGTTTGCCCTCCTGGCAGACATCCTTTCACCCATACCTCTGCTCTTCGGAGGCAGCATACCATGTCATTATTATGCTGAGGGCTTTTGCCAAGACAAAAGAGATTTACGCATGTTGAAGTGAAAATAATATATGAAAACGGCAATCAAAAATATTTATGGCAATAGGTTGGGAAACCAGCAACTTGAGTTTAAGTTCTGCAACTTCCAGAGATAACTTTTATAGTTTTAGGAAGTAACTTAAACCCATATTCTCAAATGCACCTTGCCTATTTAATTTTATAGGGTTTTTTAGTCCTAGTTTCTCTGTGCCTCAGTGTTTAACACGGAGAGGATATGGCTTCCTTTGTCTCTTTCTGAGCTCTGTACAAACACATAACACAGTCTAATGAAGCTCTCAAGCTTGGTTTAAGCCTCTAGGTCAAGCAGTAGTACAAATAGCCTACTAATGAAAAGATAAGAAATGGGGGAAAAAAAAATTACGTAGCATTTATGGAAACAGCAACAAGACTGAGGACACAAAAACTTTTTAGAATAATTGTGGGTAAGATCTGCAAGAGAAGTTCATCGTCTAGGGATACATATGTCCTGTTAGCTCCAATTATTTCTTTTTGAAAATAGGACTTAGACATCTAAATCACTTAAGCATTCTTGAAAATTTAATTGATTTATAAATATGGATCAATATACTGGCTGCATAGCAGCTGGAGTTAAGAAATGCAACAGAAGAAAGTGGTTTTTTTTAAATTACTTTTTTTTTTCAACTTTAAATTAAATTACTTTAAATTCCAAGATAAGTTTATTACATGTTAATGATATATATAAAATTAAAACCTTTATATGTTTATAAATTGTGTCTGCTAAAAAATAATTGGCTCTTGATGACTCTAAATAAGTTGACTTTGTTTTTCCTTGTTTGAAAGGAGAATGAAGCTAACCAATGGATGAAAAGTTTAGGTGGTTTCTGAAGTTTACATGATTTAAATTCCAGATTTGGGAAATGTTATGGTTTAATCTGAGAGATAAACGAGAGCTGCACTGGCAAGTATCAGTTATTGGTGGTGTTTCTGGACCATGATTCCCAATGTAGCTAATGTTAGTTCATCTGCTTTTAAAAATTCACACAGGAATCTTGCTAGGGACTTTTGAGTCCTCTGAAACCACTGACGGGGGAAAGAAAAAAACTTGTCTGGAGTTGAACACTCTTCTGAATATGCATATATAAGACATGGGATTTACAAAGCTGAGAGTGGTAGTGGTTACCTAACTGCTGCATTACTGAGCTGCAGGGATTTATGACTGGAAGACGAAATTTTGACTGGCAAATGGGACATCTTTCAGGACATTGTAAGCATTCATATTCTGAAAATTGAGCCCATTTCATTTCCTCCTGTAGGCTCCGAATATATGAGCCATCCAAACCCATTAGCTGCTTTTGAAAAGCTTTCCCTACTTGCCTGAGGATAATATGGTTTTACATGGCACATAAAGCTCTCGACTTCCTGTTACTTGCTTCTAATACATTGAGTTACAAGTTAGAATTTGACCATTAGGTCCTTGTTCTGTTTTTCTCAGTTTGTACATACTACTATCAGTGCCAGAGCACCATAGCTTTGACCTAGCTTCAGCTGAAGGTTAGGAAATGTCTGGTTATTTATAACCAGCAAGCACAAATCTTGTCTTTTCATGTAGCAGTAGTTGCATGCAGACATACTTTAATATAATTTTATTGGTTTTGAATATAGCTATCTGATCCTTGCATCAGCCAGCAAAATTGGAGATGTCAGGTCTAGTCTAAAGCAATTCAGCAGCAAAGGCTTGATATTTTAAGGCAAAACTTGTGTAAGATTGATGGATTGCATTGGCTTTCATAGAACTATTCCACATAAGTGAAGTTAGGTTAAAATTTGTACAAGGAGGTATGTTTCAATGATAACAGCTCACATGTCGGAAGGATTTAATGCACAGACAAGTTATATTTAGCACATATTTTATGATTCAATTAGTTCCTAAATATGTGAAAACGATCACCTGACAAACTTCATACACTGGCATCTTCTTGTACTTGGCACATTTTTGTTTAAAGCCTGGCTGATGTTCCCATGGAAATTGGAGTTTCTTGTATTCCACTATTTTGCTTCATGGGAAGTTACCAGCTCCTGGAATCCTTTCTTGCTGAAAGTTCTTACACAAATTATGTTCTAAAGCTTTTTAAATCTTGAACACACCCATAGTTCATAACGAACTATCCTCATATGCAGAAAGTATTGCTGTTGCTATTCAAACTCAGAAAAAGACTTAACACCCGTAGAAGGTTGGTTTTTAATATTGCACTGGTTTTTGTTGTCTGGATGCATGTGATGAAAACTGTTTAAAAATGAGAAGTTGTCACCAAGCAGATCAAGTTTAGAAAACTGCAATCTCCTACATATTCTTGAGTCCCCAAGTAAAAAAAAAATTCTAAGTAGCCAAATTGCATGGTATCAATGGCGTACTGAGCAGCGTCGAAGAGCAGCATCTGGAGCTGAGGCTGCCTCTGCTGCAGGTACTCACCAGGCACAGTGGAGTGGCTTGGCTGCCCTGAAAAACACAAGCCTGATGACAGGCAGCAGGATGTTTCTGTCAGAAACCAACTGTTGTGACAGAGCATGGGGGAAAGGAGCTGTGAGAGTTCTGGATTCTGGGGCATTTAAGGCTTATCTTCTTGTGGACATGTCTCAAGGGGTGTCTGCGCTGATCCCTGTGCTAGTGAGCAGCATGGCAGAAGTGCATCTGAATATGTCAACTGCTGCCTCTGGATTGCTGCTCAGAAGCTACCTGGATACTCAGTAGCTTTGATGACATGAATGAAGTTACTGAAAAGGTAGTAGGCTATTGTAGTTTGATAGTAATTTTGCTGCCGCCTTGGCTCTGATGAGTTTGGTTGGTTGGTCCCTGGGAGTGTGCCTTAGAGCAGCTGGTTTCTGTGCTTCATTGAGGGAACTCGGGACTTGGCAGGCATGGACATGCTGTGCTATGGAAAATACAGTATTTGTGTTTTCTGGATACTCTGGATGGTTTGAATACCTGAAGCTATAGCATTAATAACAATTACGAAGTAACTTGAAGGGTAATTTTTTTTTTCATTGGAGCTTTGGAAAGCTTTACTTAGCACAGTTGTCTCGTAAATACATTAACTTGGGATCTCTGAAAACGTGTGGCAGAATCAGTTTTGCTATGCTCTGCTGGAAGGCCAGAAGTACCTGCAGAGCAGGTAGAGGGTAGGGCAGGTGGTCACCTTGTTCAAGGGCTGAGGAAGGCCTGTTTCTGTATTGGTGGAAGAGGACATCTTGGAAGTGCTCTGACCTTTGAGGACCTTCAGAAAACAGGTTGCAAATACTAGTTAGTAATGTGCTGCATTGAAGAAATCCTGTTGTCTTCACTCAACCTGCGTTCCCAGTGGAGTCGTTACTGAGTCTGAGCCGAAGAAAAAACCCCTGGATTTGACCCGTCATTGTATACATATCCATATGTATACAATTAGCCATTGTGGCAGTTTTGAAGTATTTATCATGCCACATACTAATTTGAAAGAATCCAAAAAGTTGTTTAAACAATCCTGGGACAAAATCTTCTTTGTCTGGCTTTCTGACATAATCTGCTCCTTCATAAACATAAAGGTATTGTTATTATGGGAGACTGTGCTTTTTGGTTCTGTTGTCCAACACTGGAGGCTTGAACAGTCACCTCCACAGAGTAACACATTTCCCAAGAGATGATGGGCAGCCCGGTCAATTGGTAACAGGACTCCAGTTTCATGATAGCTCTCAGATCCTGATCTAGACTGTAGTGAGTGGTTCTGTCTGACTGCTGTCTGGTCTAGGTGTGAATTGGGCAAGTGGTCTGGTGTTTAAAAGAGAAGAATTCTTGCAGTGGGTTATGACTGATAGTCCTTTAATTTTCTTGACAGCAAGCAGTTGAATTGTGCTGAGAGTGACAGCACACTGCAACTGTATCAACTACTGGTTCTGTTGAAGTAGTAAAATTGGAGATTTTAACTACTTTTCTTTCCCTGTAAGTGACCCTGGTTGGCCAGAGCGGAGATGTATTGGTGAGGGAACACAAGCATCTCAGCTGTACTTTGTGCAAGTGGAAAACATGAACCTGATTTGCACAAGCACAAACCTCACATCTGTAGAGTTTTAAAGCAGCAACTGAAGTAGAGCTGCTGTTTTTGACAACCAGCCCAGCCCCGTGCCCTGTTCTAACTGGATGCAGAACTTGAGTGCTCAAGCTCTTCTTCTATCTGCTTTCAACAAAATCTTTGTTACTAGCTGAGCTTTTCTCTCTGTGCTAATATTTTCAATGCGTCTTTAGTCCTATAATTGTTCCGCTAAGAAAGGTGACATATAGGTAATTAAGGAAAATAGGTTTTTTTACACATCTCTTAAGTTCTGCTGCCAAAAGCCAGCAAATCCCTTTTTTCATTTTAGTGTGCAAATTGTTTCTAATATGCAACACATTTTTAATTTAGCCCTCACATCCGCATTATTACTATTTAAATGCCATAGCATATCTGTGGCACCATTTGATGTATTCCGGAAAGGAAGGGAGTTCTGCTCGAGCAGTATCAGATGTAACTCCATATGGCATTGTTGTTTGAGGCTAAGATGCTTGCCAGTTCCGATTTGGAACATGACATTCAATGCAAATACATCATGATGCAACTGCATTGCAAGGATTTGAGCTGATTGCTGTGCTCTGCTGGTTATAGGAATATATGGTTACAGTGTTGAGGTTGTGGAGTATGCTCTTGCATTCAATGCTTAATGAGATAAAGGTGCTACATACACTCAACTAACTTTTTTATTTGTGTCTCATGAGTGTGCAATGAACTAATCATTGTATGACTAGGCTAAGGGGGGCTTTGTTTGTGGGGTACAACCAAAAGAGAACATTTTGGTATGTGTTCTAATAATGTAATCTTGTATGTACCTCCTCTATGGAAAAGAAAAAGAAAAATATGTTATGTTCCTGACTTTCCTGAGTCCCTCCTACCAGAGTTAGGATCTAAAGATCTGAACAAAGACGGCAGTAGTTCTGAAAGGGTGGGTGAGAGTAAGGAGACAATCTGTATGTTTGGGGGTTTGAATTCAAGGTGCTCTCTTACAAGTATTGGCACCAGATGCTTCAGAGGGGACAGGTGGTTGGTGGGTTGTTACCTTCCTCTTCCTCCTCTTTGACACCAGCTTGTGGGCCACAGTGACGCAGGGGAGATCATGCTGTACTTTTCAAAGGCAAGCTGTGCCTGTCGTGATGGGCAATGCAGTACCTTTTCCTGCCCCTTCCTTGATGCAGGCTCAGGTCTGCTGCCTTTTTCTGTATCTCTGCAGTAATAGTTTCTTCCAACGGACCCTTGTAAATACTGTGTAAGATTTGCCTTTTGTGCATCTGTTGGCATACCATCACCTATGTTCTCTCACAGTGTATTTCTGAGTTTGTTCCTTCTACATCTTGCATGTCAGCATCTTCATGGCTTCTTGGAAACATTGTCTATCTTTTGCTTTCTATCTTCAGCATGCACAGTTCATCCTGGAAATAAAATCCATATAAAAGATTATCTTAATCTTTATGGAAAGAAAAATAAATCCCATAAATTTCAAGTAATGTGCCATTAGCTTTGACACAGTATACAGCTGAGCCAGAGATGCAAATATGTCCAGAATTACTTGTAACAGGATGGGAAAACCACATGTAGTAAGTAGCATGCAATATATACAGCAGGGCTTCCCCTAAAAGAAGGGATAAAAATAAAGGATCAGAAGTAAACCAAGCACTTATCCTGTTGTTTGTAGTGACAAATGAAGTATATCAATAATTTAGAAGTCACTGAAACAATTTTAGGATATCGCTTCTGAAAAAAACATTACATTTTTTGCCTGTTATATTAGAACTTCTTAACATTATTTTACATGTGAAAAAAGTTAATGGTAAAAAGAAATAAATGTCATGGCAGCACACGGGCATAGCAAGAACAGATGCTGATTAGGTCATCTTGTTAGTGACTTAAAAACATCACTGCAGATGGGTACAGAACTGACAGCCTATGCTAAGGAATGTATCACTGGTAAGTTACACAAGCTGCTAGGGAACAAGAAGTGTGGAGATTGAGAGATAAATCTGGGATCCTGGAAACTCTTATAGCAGGCTGAAAAACTGTTCTGTTGTCAATAACAGTCCAGAATGCCTGAAATAAAATCCATTTTTCATAGCTTGTTGGCAAGAGATTTTGAAAGAAGTGTCTGACATGTTTTCAAGCTGTGTGCAAATCAAAATTAATATTACTCTGAAATCCACAAGATAAAATGTTCAATTCATGTGATAAAATATTTTAAATCCTCTTAAGGGGACTAAACTTGTTAGCAGATGATGCTTGACACAGTTACAGAAACAGAGGTACAAGCTTAGTGGCTTGTGTGCTGACAGCTGCGTAGCTAAGTTGGGAGTAAACCAATATTGGGCATGACTTGCAATATATTTAAGTTCCTAATCATTTGCCACCTACAGAGTATGAGATGGCTCAGTTATTTTGCATATGGGGCTATTGACAGAGATCCTGAGCTGGTATGCAAAACAACATGTGAGAGACTTTGTGTTAGAGGGTGGCAGTGGCACTGGAATTGAATGATTTGAAAAAGAATGTTTTCCATACAAAGGAGGATAATGGTACCGGAGACTCCTGCAGCTCTGAGCTTTCAGTAATTTGCAGTGACAATTCCTTTCCCTCATGGCCTGTTTGTCTAATTTTGCTTACTTCAGCTGCCTGTTTGCTCAGGTGATGTGTAAAGAATGAGGTTTGGCTTTTATATCTATTGAAGGCCATATGTAAGGTTGCTGGTTGAATGTTGTGTCATGAAGGATGACACTCAATTTTGCTTGCACTGTTATGCATTGTGTTAATTACTGCTAATATTACTATTAGTGTTAATATTACTTCTAGTGTCTGCTCTCAAATTTTAAGTCAAGACTGCGAAGTACATGTGATGAGCCTTGATGATTGTAAGTTTTAAATAATTATGAGAGTTTTTATTTGTCTTCTAGTGTTTGAGACTTCCGTTTTTTGTATTTTCAAGCTTTGGTTTTCCTGGCAGTGGCTTGAAGGGTAGAAATTAAAAAAAAGAATACACAACTGAAAGCTGAAATTTCTGTGTAACTGTCTGGAGCCCAAGCATTTTAAAAATCCCACAAATGAAGCAATGCTGAATTGATCTTTGAACTTTCTCCCAAGTAACTACACTTGATTTGTCTGCATGGTGCTTTTTGTGCTTGCGTTATAGCTGTGTCACTTTAAAGTCAGATATTTGAGGAACTGCATGTTGCTTGCTTTGCAACTCCTATAGCATACTCATTGAAGTTAGCAATAGGCCTGATGTCCAACAGTTCTGGAGAAAGAAATGATTCACTAAATACAATCCATGATGGTTCTGCAACCATAATTTTCTGAACGCTTTGTATGTCTGTTTCATTATTCATTTGTATAGATTAATATGACCTGATCCCAGTTTATTTTATTTTTACATAGAATTTTCTTTTTTTCTACTGCCTCTTTCTTTCTTTGTTTTGACTTTGCCTTACATTAACTGTTCATTCACAAAACTCACCTTTGGGAAGATTTGCATCTATGTAGTCATTCTGACTAAAATTTCCTGTGCGAAACAAGGAATTCGCGTTTCAGTTAAAGAGAACAGGATCTGTGTTTTGGTGTTTTCTGCTTGTCCCATCACCATGGTGTCTTAGCACTTGGTAATTTGGCAGGCTGAAAAAGAGCAAGCCAATTTTATTAAGGAAATAAATAGAGACAGATCAAGCATTTATTTGATGGTACAGTATAGTTTAAGTATCCCCACATGATAGACCTCTTGGTAAAATGTGTGTTTGGCAAGAAGTAAGTATGCCATCAAAGTTGCCGTTGTATGAGCTGAACCACTTGCATCAGGGTTTCCTGATGCTGGTACCTGACCCCTTCTTTCTGGGGAGAGACAGCAGCTATGAAGAGCAGGTATTATAAAAAAGACGACAAAATCTTTCTGATCTATCAGAGTATTTTGAGAAGTATTTGTGCTGAATGCATAAGACAAAGAGTTGAATTTCTTGGTTAAAAAGAAAATTGACAGTTTGAAAAAGACATGCTTTAAATCCAAACCTCTACATGACTGTTGGTCCACTCTTTTTCTTTTGCCCTTGGCTAAATAAGTGCAATTAGTCCTTTTACTGCACTGCCTCCATGGGTTGTTCATAGAGACTTTTAGTATTTTTAAGTGTTATTTACAGATAAAATCATGTAAACACCAAAATGCACAAAACTTAGCAAAATTTTTCTGCTTTGAATTTGTCTAAGACTAATTTTCTTTTCCCATTGCCTTGTCAATGTCTTAGCTCCTGCTGTAGCATTACGATGAGTGGATTAGGCAGTTGTATAACAATTTTACTGTAATGGTTTATGAGAAAGTGAGGTAGGGTAGGAATGAGAGAAAAAGATGCATTTCCAACAGTTAACCTGATTTTAAAAAGAATCGGGTAGGGGAAACAGAAACTGGTGGTCATAAAATAAGGAAAAGCATCAGCTAACTTGAAGATTTAAAGTTAAATAAAAATTTTAACATCTAGATTAATTATATGGTACAGTGCTTGGAAACATACAGGACTAGAGATGCTTTGAATGGAAAAAAACAAATCCTCATTGTTGCATTTGCTAGCATATCGACTTCAGGGCTGGTTGGCAGACCACTTCTGTTAATTTATGCCTTTGTATTTCAGACTGATAAAAATCCTTGCTTCAGGACTTTCTTCAGTATTTATAACCATCATCCTTTCACAGATTCCCCAATCTTTAAAGTAACTCAGATTGTTACGTAAACAGGGACTTTCTTCCTCAGTGACTATTAGATCTATTTCACTGTTGATATGCTGGGAGTATATTTTTCTACCATAGAAGACATGTAGGTTTGACAGTCTTCATTATGGTAGGTAAATTTAGATGATGCTCTGAACAGTATAGGCAGAAAAATTTTCTTTAAAACAAATTCTTGAAAGTGGGTCTTAGTTTCCTCTAGGGACATTTGCAAATTTGTGTGACATCTGTAATAGCGTTTATGCAAGTCTCATCCCTAGAGCAAAGAGGATTTGTATTGTAGTTATGACTTGTTACGGGATTTGTAATATCAACAGTTTCAGTGAAACTGGATCAGATCAGATGGCTTACAGAGGAAGCTCACTTTTTGCATGATGATTTCCTTCTGTGGTGAGTCTTTGAGTACTCTGAGAAAAACTGGTGTTAGCAAGTGGAAAAATGGTGGCTTTTCCTTTGGTATTATCTAGCCTTTGGCACTGCAGTAGAAGGCAGAGGAAGGGAAGTTGAGAAGCTGACACTCTAGAAGGTGAAAGTAGAGAGGCAGGGGAGATATTGGCTATCTAGCATGTGTAATGCTCCTAATCCTCCTTTTGTGCAGGAGTCCCACTTAATGAGAGATACCCAGACTGGGATGTGGGATGTTTGTAGCATCCTGTTACAAACTTCGATGTGAAAACGAGAACTTCATGAAGTGAAGAGGAACTTACAAGTTGACGTACAATGTGAGGTTGTATGACACTAAGCAAATCTACTTAGGCGTTGCTGTAATACTGGCAGTAAAATAATAACCATAGCTGAGCAAAGTAACTCATAGAAATAAGGAGAATATGGCTTTAATTCAGTGGCTTTCCCCGCCAACTCAAGCGTGGGTTAGCTACCCCACAGGAAGCTGCACTATTTATGTCTCTGGTTTAATACAATGTTCAGGTACGATGATGACGAACACACATAAAAGCATATATAGATTAACAAGGGGTATTAAACTTTGAAAGGGAAACAGAAGAGGATTGTCTAAGCATTGAGCATTGAGCATTCTTTTAAAAATGTACAAGTTTCGTTCTGCATGACCTTTTTTTATTGCTGGCCTCAAATAAAAGAATGGAACTTATACTTTATCCTTTGGGCTGATGGAGCTGAAGTGCAGATAATCAAAAAATATTCTATTATCCTATCAAAGGAACTTGGGCCTTAACTAAATGAAAAGATAAGGCCTTTCATGTGAGCCTTATCTGTAGGTTTCTTATCTTCTTCATCAGTTGCAATAGCTTCTGAATAAAATGAATGGAAAACATTTTTACTGACGCTAGGCCAGTAATGCATCCTTCAGCTCTTAAAGAAGTAGCAATATACTTGTTAAATGTGAATGATGAAAGAGGTTTTGTCAAGTGTGTTCGTCGTCTACGTCCCGAGTCTCTCTTTGTTGCCAAGGAGAAAGATTCAAACTAAAATGTTAAGACTGCAGGAGGAGGTATGTTCAGCAAGGTACTGTAATTCTGAGTATTTTCTTCCAGTTTCAGTTGTTAAAAAGGTTCAGTCCCTTGTAAACTGCACTGACTTCAAGAGGACCAGCTTCAGTATTAGAGGTGGGAATGCAGGTATTCCCTGGCCTTGTTAAGCTGCTGACAAAAGGGGGTAGCAGCAGTAATTAGGATAAAGAAGCTTCTTTCTTCTTAATGGCTGCTCTCTGCTTCTCTTCATCTTGATGGTGGCTAAAGGTGAGCCTGGGAAGGGTGTCCCCCACATGCCAGGAGCACTCCTATAGTGCTAGACATCAGAGCTGTGGATTGGTGGCAGATGGAGGTGTTCCAGAACTCCAAAAAATCACTCTAGGGATCCTATTCCTTCTTAAAAGTCAGTTTATAGTTATGCATTGGAGGCTTCTTGTGCTAGGTTTCTGACAAAGAAGTTAGTCAAATAAAACAGGGTTATTAGCAAAGAGAAAAGGGGTAACCACCATTAGGAGTGTCTACAGCAGTAGCAGCAGCATGTCTACAGCAATTCTGCTTGCCACAGAATTGATTTCAGTGGGTGTTTGGGGCACTCAACGTATTATTGGATGGGCTGTCAAAGTGAGGGGAGATGTACTGATGTGCCCGATATCATGAATTTAGATAAAAATGTTGAAATTACCAGAATAGATCTTCCTAAAACTTTAGAGCCTTGTGTTTCTGCTATGTATGCTTTTGTTTTTACTGCAGCTACGTTGCATTTCTTTTCCTGCACTGTGCCAGATGTTTGACGTTTAGCCTCTCTCTGCATATTTTTTATTTAATGGGAAAGAGAAAACTTCTCCCCTACCCCATTCCTCTACACAGAACAAACATGAAATAGGAATGCTGATTGATATAAATACATTGCAAAGAGCCTAGTGTTAAGAGGGAATTGGCACTCTTCCAGTAATGTTATATTGTGATTGTTCCTAACAAAGACATCTTACTTCTTTAGAAGAGCAGTTGTTACTAGCAACAGATTGGGTACGTTATGAAATAGACCACTGGTCTGCTTAACGTGTGATATTAAGTAACTGCTATGTGAAATTTACAGCCACATCTCTTATATTACATGGAACCAGTTTTTTATCGGAAATTTTAGGGCCTGTTCTTTACTGATACCAGTACGTTGACTTCGATAGCATTAACTTTAGCACCTGGTTTAGACAGAGAGAGGCCAGTGTATCTCTGCACCTGCTGTCTAGTCAGATGGGAATCACACCCCTTCTTTCAGAGCTCAGCATTGCTTGAGCCCTTGGCGTTTCCTGAACGCAGAACAACCTTTCTAACAACTTCTTCACGGCTGTAAATCTTTCTGTGTAAAACTATTGTGAGCAGTGTTTGTAATTAAATTAAATTTTCTGTTGCTTAGCGAGGTCACTGACCAACCAGCTTGCAGGCTGTGATTACGTTGTACTTTCTAAAGGCTTATTAAAAAATGCAGTTTGTATTTTGTCTTCATTATATGATTCTTGAATCTCAGAATTAAAATCTTCAAGCCAAGCTGGGAGGTCTCATCACAGCTGTATATATTGCATAACCCCCTAGAGTACAGGCTCCAGAGTTTATGCAGAAATCCTTGGGAAGTAGAACATAAACGTTGCTGACTGACAGTTGCATTACAGTAACAACATAACTCACATCTTAGTAGCAGATCTGACTCAATTCCTTGTCAGCAGTTTTTTTTAGTTTCCAGTTAAGTCAATTACCAGTAAGATGGTTTAGATAGAGATGATACCAGACTTTTTTTTTAATGTACTGAGTGGTCCCTTGTGGCCCTGTTCAAATATGCATTGCACTTTGTTGTGGGCAGATAATGGCTTTCACTCTCCAGAAAGGCTGCATACCTTTCTTTTCAGAGTGTACAAATAGTGAGCAGGTATGGGAGAAGAGGTGACAGAGGAGCAGGTAACTGAGAATGCAGGTACAAACTTTTTATCTGTCTGACTTTTCTGAATTAGAAGAGGGCTTATTAAATTCTTTCTCTGGTGCTGCTCCATACTGCTGAGTATGGACAAGAAAACTTAGTATGAGTCTTTTTCCTCATGCCAAATCAGACCAAGGGGTACATTGTAGCGGGCCTTGCTGGAGGCAGAAGGCACAACACTCTGCTTTTTCTGTTTTAATTTTGTATGAACAATACAGTATCAGCATTGTGTATAGAGCAGCCAGTTGCACAAGATAAACAAGGCAACGTTTCCTTTTTGAAGTTTCACAAGCTTCATAATAAAATAATTTAAAAAATACAACAAGTAAGATGTGAGTTTTACAGCTTGACTGGTACTTCAGTTTAATGGCAGACTGTTTTTTATAGAACCTAGACTGTCATGAGGCTGCTGCCAAGCACCAGTAATTTCATGCACAGTCCCCATGTGAAAACTGTTGCCATTGGTTGTAGCTTGCTTTTGACCACTGGAAACCTCAGCCACTGTTGCGTTCGCTGTGGCTACACGTGCAGCAACCACAAAAAGTTGTTTCAAACCACTGATCAAAGTTCTGTCTCTACTGGTCATAGCTTTAACATTATTTTTTGTTTGTGCTCTTGTGTTTGCTTTGGCTTTCAGAATACAGTAGGATAAAAGTTATGTTTTTAAGAAAAGAGTTTTTCAATTTCAAACACTAATAGGAATGACTGACTGACTGTCTCCGTAGCTCTGAGTTTGGACAGTGGGGCTAGAGCAACAGTTATCATTAATAATTGCAGGGTCTGATATTCTGTAGGACTCCAGTTACTGCAGTAGCCTGAAAATGTGAAAAATTTGGCTCGTGGTTCATAGTGAGAACTGGGAAAGTCTCCAAACTGAAGTTTGCAATGGAAGATACCAACACAGTAAAAGTGACTGAAGAAAATTTCGTTTGGAGGCCAAGCACTACCCTCTCTTAAGCCAGATATGTCTCACCCTGTCTGTATGTCCCTTGAAATCTTGCTTTACTTTAACAGTAGGACTTTCTGTTGTACTAACATTGAAAAGTATTAGGAGTTTACCTAACCTGTATCTTCTCTGCTACCATCTTCAGTCTCTCTCCTTTTCACCTATCAAATTTTTAAAGAACCTGTCAGATAATGGATTCTCGTGAAAACCCACTATTACCAAATACAAGATTATACTGCAAGGCAGGGCAGAGCATAATACTCTGTCTATTTATGTTACAAGGCTGGGACTTGTGTCTCACTCAGCATAATGAAGAAGCACCTTTGCAGCCTGAGTCATGCATGACTGCAGTAATCTCTGCCTATTGCTGTTGGGACTGTGACTACCCTGAGAGGCTGCACTTGTAAATCTGCCCTCTCTAAGAAATGCTTCCTTGCATGTGGGTCATCTTTATGAGGGATCTGAATCAGTGCTGGAAAAGGCAATATCCAGTGCTGAGAGATAATGCTGAATTGGACTTCAGCAATTTTTGGGGACATTTTCCTGACATTTTGAGGTCCAGAGGAAATATCTCTTAAATTGCTATGGTCTTCTCTTCACTGTACCTTTGCTTTCTTAATCTTGAATTGTGTTTTATAGTCTTTCTGGTGGGACACATGCAGGGTTTCTTTGCCATAGCAGGAATTGCAGACAAGAGACTTCAGGTATGATCTCCCTAGGTTTAACAGAGTTTTTCATTCAGTCTTAGAAGATGATAATGGTAAAAAGTCATCACTGTTGTTTAATACCCATGAGCTCTGATTGTCTGGATCTTGAATGTAGAATTTACACGTCTTCAATAACTGAATATTTGGTAGCTGTTAACACCTGCCAGCTAATGAGGTGGTTAATACTGTATGGTGTCAGACCATGATTATACCCTGACTCTGTACAATGGGAATCTTGCTCCTCATCCATTCCAGGGATAGCCCTGCTGGGCCACTGCTGGCTTCCTCTGGGACCTCTCAACCATGCTCGCTGTGCCTCATGTGTGGAGCAGGTGCAAAGTGGTTGCCTGTGGGTGTGGGATAATCCTGACTCACCTTCATCCCAGCTCTGGGACCAGGGCAAATCAAGCAGCAAGCCTGTCTGAAAAGGCTGAGCAACACAGGTGCAATTTGACCACTGGACGGCAAATTAAGAACATTTGAGGTGCATGTCCTCATAAAGATAATAGAATTTTTGAGAAAACAGTGGGCCTCCAGGTTGGAAGAGGGCTGGAGAATTGGCAGGGTTTTTTTTCCTATAGGTGGGCACTTGGTTTGGAAAAGAAATTGCCTGACTGTGGAGTTGTTTGGCAGGGGAGAGCAGCAGAAGCAAGGGCTTATTTTTGCTTTAAGAAGAGGCACGCAAGATGGAGGTGTTGACAGGTGTTGTGCTCTGAATTTATTACTAAATGGACACAATTGTTCACTTTTCCTTCTTTGTTTGTAGGTGTAGACAAGTGGTGACCCAATGGGGACTGTTTCACATAGACCCAAAATGAGGCAAACTAGGCCCAAACACTGGGCCGGCAAGCAGGGGATAGCTGATAGCCACAACCCCTTTTTGCTCCACAACTGAATAGCACATGCCTTGGCCCCTTTTCTCCTAAAGGTGCTTTCTGATTTTTTTCCTGTTTCTTTCTCACTTCTGTGTTCTTTCCAACTCCTTCTCCAGATTAAAGGAAAATAGCGTCCATTTATTTTAATGCTCCATATTTCTGTCTGTGAATGTTACATCTGTTTTTGTACAAGCTGTTCCAGTTCAAAGGGGAACAGTTCTGAAAGTGGTTGGTCTCCACTTCTGGATGCTGATGTTTTGTCTGCTGAAAAATTGACTTTTCTGGTCACTGCTAAAATGCATTTGGAAAGATATGGAGCATCTGTTTGCAACTTCTCAAACAGATGGAGCCAACTAAGTGAAAAAGCATTTTTGTGCCCATAGCCCCTTTAAAGCATTGCCTTCTAGCTGCTTCTTTCTTTAGAAGGGGTATTTTGCAGAAGACATACTGAATATCTGGAGTTGCTAATGGTAAGTCCAAATGCCTGCACCCAGATGCTGAATTAATTACAATACTAAGTCAGGATAGAGTCTTCTGAATAATTTTCCATAATGCCTAAGCAGACATAACTGTAAGCCA
Organism: Haliaeetus albicilla; assembly: GCF_947461875.1. NCBI lineage: Eukaryota > Metazoa > Chordata > Aves > Accipitriformes > Accipitridae > Haliaeetus > Haliaeetus albicilla. The sequence goes on from NC_091495.1 coordinate 17,474,051, forward strand.
AATTGCCATGTTTCATGCAGAGGAAAACTGAACTCTCCGGTTTAATGAAATTCTTTGGATATGCCCCTGAAGTAGTGAGTGAACAGGGTGATACAATATAGACATTTAGAAAATTTTTGAGAGAGTTCCTCACAAAAGGCATTCAAGTCATAGGATAAGTACTTAGAGGGCAAAGGGGTAATGGTGCATCATTATTTGGAAATCAGCCGAAAGATGCAAGTAGGAATTTCTGTAGTGTATTTTCATAGTGGTTCAAGTGTTGCAGCGTATTTGTCCCTGAAGATTTGTTTGAACTCTTTGCCTGTGTTGCTTAAATGAGGGTTAACTCTAACCACAAAGGTAAAAGCCATGGACCTTATTGTCTGTGAATATGATCATTTATGTAGAGGAGTGGTAAATTAGTTATTTACAATATAGAAATATTTCTTCTCCTAAAGTTGGAGATAGCCAACTAGACTGAAAGACAATACCTTTTGAAAAATAAATAACAAATAGTCCTCTACATACACTGTAACTACCTGCAATTAGCAGAGCCCATAAAAGAAGATGACGTTTCAGTGTAAATGCATACTTGCCTTCACTTACTTTGGTAGAGGGACTCCTTTAACTCTGTTAAGCTGTTGCCAGTGATGATCCTGCAGCCTTCAGAGCAGACCTGCCTGCTGACTCTGTGAGTGCACTGCAAGGGATGGAGTGGAAGTCAATGTGGTCTGACAGCTATTTTACCTTCAGTTTTAGATTCTCCTCTCTGCAGATATCTTTCCAGGTGTTCCTCTTCTGCAGCTGGGCAGCATATCTTACAGCCCTGCCAGCCTGGAGGAGAATCCAAGATACAGAGTTTTAAGCAGAAGATTTGGGCTGTTTGTTTGAGCATGTCTTTGAAGGGGGAGGTCTTCAGATGGTCTTTGTGGATGGATCAATTCTATGCTAATGCTCACTTGCCTGGTTTTGGGAGAGAACACATGCAAGAGCAGTCTGTTTAAAAGCAGAGATGCTGCCCAAATGAAGCTGGGAGAAACTTTTTTGTGATTTCATATCCTTGTAATAAACTGAACCTGCATACTGACAAAAGCAGAAGTCTCTTCTTTCTTATTTTTTTCTACCACTGCTCCATACAGCAAATGCTCTTTCAGCCTTGCTAAGTTTGTGGTTGCACACTTCCTCCCCCTGCCCCCCCGTCAGCAACCTCAGCCTTACACCCGGTCTGCAGAGTCTGCATGTACGAAGGAGAATTTTGTTTTTCTTCTTTTAAAAATCCAACTCTCTTCTCTATTTACCTACCTTTGAGAATAAAAGTAGTGTATATAACATGATTGCGGAAGGGCAACCAGCTACTCTTCTGAACCAAGAAAACAAGGGAATTAAAAGCCTCTTGTGTAAAATTTGGGCTATGTCTTAAAAATTTATTTCTCTACCATTCTTTTCCTTCCGAAGTCCTCAGCTTTGCCATCTGCACTCTCACTGGGGGCTGGGATTTGGCAATGTGTGAAGTAGGGTAAGACAGCTGAAAAATTGTTCTAGGAAAAATTGCTGTGAAAGGTGCTCTGCATTTGAAAGGTAACTGCTGAAAAGGAAGCACTTCCTCGCTTCCGTTAGTGACTTTGTCATGATTGCTGCTGCTATTTTCCTGTGCTTTAAGTTTACTTTCAGGTAGATTATGTTAGTATTAGAGAAATATTTCCACTTCTAACATTTAAAATTATGAATCAAATGTCTTTCCTTTTCACAAGTTCAGAAACACCTTAATAGACACTGCTGAGTAAACTGGGCTCAGCGTTTTAAATGTTCTCTGTCCTGCCTTTTTAGCCTGGATTTGAAGAAGGGTGTGCATGGACTTTTTCTTCCCCATGAGGACAGTGTGAGCCAAACCATTCTGTAGCCCAATTCCTCTCTCTCCTTTTTGGCAACTGCGCAGAATGGCTTACAGTATGCGGAGTTTGATGCAATTCCAATGGAATTTGCTAGAGTTGCACTGGTTTATACCTGGTGTGAACCTCGTCTTTCCAAAATATTACTTACGCAACAGAAACGTGGAGTTAAAAATTCCGTAACTAAGAAGCAAAGTGATCTTTCATTTGTTTTGCAGTAAGTTAATGGATCATTGTTATCACTAACTTCAGTCTTCATTATCAACTGGAAAAAGTTGAACATTTTCAAGAGTATCAAAATAAAAACACCAATGAAAATACCTTATTCAGTAGTTTCTGGTAGAGTGGAATCCCTGAAACCTTGCTATGAGTACTTTAGAAGTCACCAGAGCATCTATCTCAAATTGATAGGCTGCAAACCTAAACTTTCCTGTTTCCATTATCCTGGAATAGATGTTAGTATTCCTGTGGGCAGCACTTCCCTGTGTTACTTTAAGTGTCAGTTTTTCAGCAGTGGCTTAGGGGGGATGGTAGTTGGAAATACTGTCTTGTGATTGGAACATAAATGGGAAAAGCTTCAGTTATAGTAGTGACACCTGTGTCATTTTTTGTAGTCATGGCAAGGCCAGGCCATGTTTTACGTGACAGAAACATGAATTTTATGGTTTTTTAAGAGTATGAATCTCCCAATTTTGAGATGGTGCATCTCTTTTTCCTGCAAACGTCTAGGCAGTCCATAGCATTGGACTAGAAGTATAGTCATGCCTAAGAAGGAAGTCGGTCACCGAGTAACAAACTTTTCATTTCAGTTGTATGTGAGGTGATTCACTTCCTGCTTCAAACCTTAGTTCTGTGTTCTTAGGCAGCTGAAGTTTCACACCCAAATCTGTTTTTCTACAGCAGTTGAACTGACTCCTGTACATGTAAGGCCCTGCAGTCAAAGGACTGCAACAGAGAAGGTACCATGTGTGGGTAGGTATATGTTTGCAATTGCCTACAGAATGAATGTCACTATATCATTAGAAGGGTGCTGTTTGCCTTTACGAGACCCCTGCCTCATAAACAGCCTGTATTTTTTTGTGTATGATGGGAAGAGAAAGCAAAGTGAGGGACTGTGAAGGTACTGGGGGAATCTGTTGGAGAGATACATCTATAAAAGAGCAAATATTGTTTGTGGTAACAGCTTCAGGTCCTGAAGGTTAATGGAATACCTTCCTCGGAGGATTGCAACCAGTCTGTTGTACAAGTATGTGCTATGTAGTTTGAAAAGTAAGGATCTGCTTTATTATTGTACAACTCTTATTATCAGCAGCTAAATAAATTAGATCCAATTGTGTGGCTTCTAGGATTCTGTGTGTTGTGAGTTAAATTTGCTGCTACAGCCAGTGTAGTTCATTGTAAGTTCAGTATTTTACTGAATATTTATGAATGAATATTTTTTGCATTTTACAATGACATTTAGCAATATGTTACAGCTAGAGCCAAATAAAATAAAACCTTCTTACAGAAAGAGCAGACTTGGGGGAATATATCTCATCAGATTCTTGCTTTTCCTTGACAGATAGTTTGAGGACCTGTTCTGGAATCTTTTAAATTACTTGTTTGAATCTGGCATAAAATCCTGGCCTTGCTGAAGTTAATGAGTGTTTTACTTCTGAGTCCAGCAGTGGTAACACTGAAGTTCTTGCTTCTACCCTTCTGTCCACTTCTCCATTCCTGAAGTGTGGTGAGGTGCAGGCGTGCAGACAGGGAGAGGACTGATCTTCTTTTGGCTCAGGGACCGACTGTGTGGAAGGATTTTTGGAGCTGGGCTATCTGTAGAGAATAAACTTATTTCCCTGCCTCCTGCTCTTCCCTCTGCTTCCTTAACTCTCCCTCCCACCTGCCACGCACTTTGGGCTTTTCTGTAGAGAACAAGGAAGGAAAACCTAGGAGGAAAGATTACTGGCTCTTAGCTGAAGCAGGTTCTGCCTTAAATGTTTACCTTTGCTGGAGGAAGGAGGGAAGACTGTTTGGATTTGCCTGATCTTTTAAGGGTCTGGACAATATTTGCATTTACTTCTCTGTATCAGTACAATAAAGTCCAACACAGAGGTGTCTTAAACTTGACCCTCATGTGCAGTGTTCCATCCCAGCACTGACCGGTCTGTCTTAGCTCTGTAGGATAAGATTGTTTTCTTTGCAACAAAGTTGATCTAAGTGACTTATAGAATCATAGAATCATTTAGGTTGGAAAAGACCTTCAAGATCATTGAGTCCAACCATCAACCATACCTGCTAAACCATGTCCTGAAGTGCCTTGTCTATGTGCTTTTTGAATACCTCCAGGGATGATGACTCAACCACTTCCCTGGGCAGCCTGTTCCAATACCTGACAACCCTTTCAGTAAAGAAATTTTTCCTAATATCCAGTCTAAACCTCCCCTGCTGCAACTTGAGGCCATTTCCTCTCGTTCTATCTCCAGCCACCTGACAGAAGAGACCAGCACCCACCTCACTACAACCCCCCTTCAGGTAGTTGTAGAGAGCGATAAGGTCTCCCCTCAGCCTCCTCTTCTCCAGACTAAACAGCCCCAGCTCCCTCAGCCGCTCCTCATAAGACTTGTGCTCCAGCCCCTTCACCAACTTGGTTGCCCTTCTCTGGACACGCTCCAGCACCTCAATGTCCTTCCTGTAGTGAGGGGCCCAAAACTGAACACAGTACTCGAGGTGCGGCCTCACCAGTGCTGAGTACAGGGGGATGATCACTTCCCTGCTCCTGCTGGCCACACTATTTCTGATGCAGGCCAGGATGCCATTGGCCCCCTTGGCCACCTGGGCACACTGCTGGCTCATATTCAGCCGGCTGTCAACCAGCACTCCCAGGTCTTTTTCTGCCAGGCAGCTTTCCAGCCACTCTTCCCCAAGCCTGTAGCGCTGCATGGGGTTGTTGTGACTGAAGTGCAGGACTCGGCACACTTACTCACCTACATTCCTTCTGATATGCTTGGAAGCTCTTTTCCTCTTTTGGGCTTGGAATACTTTTGACTTTTTTTTTCTGATGAATTCTCTGAAGTCAAGCTTACTGACTCTCTTTGACCTCATGGGTTCTGTCCTGCCCCTCTCTGTTTGTGCAATAAATTGTTTTAATTTGCTGCAAAATGTTTTTACTGAGATTTTTATATTTGTAATGGCTGTTTCCAGGCTAAGGTACAAATGAATAGCATATGGCTATTGTGAGAATAAAATATTAATTTTGGCAAATTCAGTCAATTCACAGTGGGTGTTCTTAGCCTTTAAAACAAAATTATCACATATGTGGCACAACTATCATGTGCCTGGGTTTAGACTCTAAGCCTTAATCACCAAACGAAGAGAGCAATGTATTATTAACATATTATGAAGACACAGTAGCTATGACTGTGTGAGCCGAAGGTGGGTGTTCTACATGGCTGCCACATGGTAGGAAAGAGGACAGGTTGCAAAGTTAGGGCAGCATGCAACAATTAACATACTCAAAATGGAGTGGTCTGAGTGATGTGTTTGGATCAAGCATGCCAGAACAATGAGTTTGGATTCAAAACCTAAGAATTCTACAAGTATCTGGCTATGTCTGATGTTTGATACCATCCAGAGTATTCAAGTGTGTCTTGGTCTGTTGTTACTATCGAGTCTCAAGGAAGAAGAGAATAGATTTATGCATTGAAAGGCAGCAGAAGAGTATTGATTGGTTAATTGGAGACACACTGATTATAAATACCTGCATAGCACAGCATATGATGGGCAACGCTGTGAGACAGCAGCGTAAGCAGTATCACTTACAACTTCATTGTGCAGAGTGCTGACAGCTCCTGCAGAATCCTCTCCTTGGGAAATGAGGAAAGTCAGTGTTACAGAGGAGGGGCATTTGAACTTTTTTTACCTGTATGAATACATTCAAGTCACCTTCATTAATTTCTGAGTACCCCACCCTTTGTCTGATTGCAGTCCAGAATGACATTCACATTTCAGATTACATATTGTGGCCCAGTGGGGTTATTTGTGATGATTCTCGTTTTCATGAGCATTAACAAAGCATGGTTTCATAAAGTATGTCATTGCTTCTGTGCTTCACTGGAGCATGATGTTCTGTAGCACCACCAGCTGATGGAAAATACAGGGCTGGAGACAAGGCCATTTGCCTTTTGTTGTGACATATAATATGGTCTTGAATTTACGCCTGTTCTAAGATACTACATTTCCTGGGACAGATCTGTATGACACTGGCACTGTTAAGGACCTGACTGGTGCTGTCAGTTATGAATTCATGAATTGTCTTTGGCATTAGTATTTAAAAACTGTGAAGCCAACCTTGTAGGATTTGTGCATCTTTTGAGGATGATGGGAAATTTGGGAGGGAGCGCGAAATGGACATTTCCTAAGATATGAACGTTTTTCATTCATGTAAAACCTAGTTTCAGGAAAATGTTAATACTTTCTAAGAATACTTGGGAACATGCTGAGAGATGTACAATATTCTTAAGTTCTATTTTTAACACAGTAAAATACATGTGTGCATGTGTGTGTAAATTTGTGTGGACAGACACTGGGTTGGAGGCAGATTGCCCAAAGGGACAGCAAGTTTCAGTTACCCTGCATATAATTTCTGCTCCCCGTCTGAATTGCTGTTTGGAAGTAATGTGACAGTATTACTGGCTCCTAGAGGAGAACATTTTTTCTGTGTATCTTATATGCTAAGCAAATATAAACCAGAGGAGAGGAAAAAGGATGGGGAAGGGAAAAAGTCCATTTATTAAACAAGATTTTCGTAATAGATTACTTTTTTGGAAGCCAGTGTACCACCATGAGAACATATGTTAAGTTGTAATTCGAAGATATTTTGGTAATACGGAAAATGCCTTCCAAAACCTTTTAAGTAAGCCATTCTGAGATTGAACCAGTTAACTGCTACTAAACATTTCTCATTGTTTTCTGACACTGATTAAAGGATCCATGAGGTTTTTACTTTTTTCAAGGTCTTGTTCAAGACTGGAAATACTGGGAAGTAGCTGGGAAGTATACTTGGAACAATGTTTTTGTATCGTGCTTCATTCAATTGTGTCAGAATTGTTTAATGAGATTACTGGCCAAGTGGAATAATAAATTATGAACAGCACTTAAATGACTGTCTGTCCCATGTTCTAAAATAGCTTGAGTTCAGGAGTCAGGACTGATCTGAGACTGAAAGCTGGTGTTTTTATTTGTAACAAGAATGTAAGCTTTCTGCAGGTGATTAAACTGTAGACTGTCAGCACCCTAGCATACCAGAAATGGGTCTCTTGAACAAAATGCTGTGTAACTGGGGTTAGTATTTTGATATGTCCCAATCACCTCACAGAGCATTTGTCTTCCAAATTTAGTCCCCATTCTTCCTTGGTTTCCAGTTTGTAAGTAAGGGCCATTGATTAGCACAGGAATTCAAGTCAATGTAACCTTGAATTTGATTCTTCCAAGTCCTGGGTTCGTAATCCCTAGACATCATCCTTCACCCGGTGAGGTACATGTGTCTGGATTGATGGGCCTTTCTGTTGTCCTTTGCACATTGTTGTCTTTGCTCTGGATGTGTCACTACCCTGCTCCTTAAGCAAATTTTAGAGGACAAAGTTTGCTAATTAATATGATGACTGGCATGTGGCTATTTCTTTTTAACTGTTCACAATGGAAAATTCATTTTCTTTTTTAAGCTGTAGCAGCATTTTTTGAAAGAGGATGGGTTTTTTTTGTTTGAGTGATGATTTAAATGGGTTTCTATGTTAGCTCTATTCTTACTTGAATATTTTTAAGGCTACCATGGAAAACTTCCTAAAATGTTGTTTGTAGAATGATTTGAAGAATTTAGAAACACGTCTTCATGCATTTTGGTTCATATGTGTGCATACAAACATTTGGTCTCTTTCAAAGACTGGAAGGTTTTACTTTTTATCTTTTTTTTTAAGTAATCAGGATGCTCTTTCTAGGCCTGCTGTCATAGTGACCCTTCCTCTGACCATGAGAGCTAGAATTGGAGCCCTCTTTAATTCGGAGCTTCTTTAATACTGCTCTAAGCTCCTGTGTAATGTCACAGGAGGTTGTCTGAGAGTAAATTGAGATGCTTTCTCCTGCAGGATTTAAATGTGCTGTTTCCATTGCCACATCCGCTGATACAGTGCTAAAGGATTAAATTGAAGATCTAATTTGATGTGGGCCTAATTATAAGCCTAGCAGCCTTAAAAGCGTATATTGCATTATTATTCATTTAGTGTATTTTTTAGGTACTGTAGTCTACGTATGGTTTAATGTGCATGTTGGCTAACTTATATGTATTATAAACTCTTTTTTCCCCACCCCTGTGATCAATAAAGCCTGGTTTGGATTTTTTTTTTTTCTTTTAACAGAAAATGCAACTTTGGAAAACATGAAAAATACTGCAGTTTCCATTCGATGAGAGCTTATTCTGCATTTGCAAAAACCCCAATATTGCCATCTAGTGGGAGTGAAGATTTTGACCTGTCATGCTCCTCCCTCTAGATTACTGTTATCTAGCTGTTCTCTTGGAGTCATAACATATGTTTCTGTTGAATGTACATCAGTTCTTCTTTTTCCCCAAACTATGGGGAGAATCTCGTCATTTTCTTGCTGAAGCTACTCTTGCATGTATTGCTGGATAATCAGAAACATTTTGCAGGTGTAGAGAGCCAGATGTGGCTCTTCACAAGCTGCTTCCTAAAGTCCACCATCCAAGGACAGGGTAGTGTTTCTATGTTACAGTCTGTTTGGGTAATGTTACTGTGTCAGTGCATCTGCAGCACCCAGATGAATTTAAGGCTTTGAACCTGCCGATTTTCTGATACCTGTAAAGGTATTAGAAAAATACACCTTTTTCTCTTCAAGCCTTTGTGCAAAAATATACTGAAAGTGTTCTAAGATATATGTGCAAAAATATATTGAAAATGTTCAATGAAACAGAGCAGGAGGTAGGATTTGGCTGAAGCTTTGGGATAAAGGGATTTCCAGAATTTTTCTTCTCCCTTTTTTTCCCCTGCTTTGTTTCAGATCAGGGTCCATTGGGGGTTCATAGAAATGGAGACAGGATGACACCTGATTAAATGAATATTTTTGTTGCCTTGTAACACTTTATTCAACTTTTGTTGCCTTGTTACCCTTTTTCTTCTGAAACTGCAGTGGGCTAGAATCAGCTAAGTAGCAATTTTTTTCCTGGATTTAATCATAGCATTTAATTAATCTCCCCACCTTAGTAATCAGTCTGCAGCTTAGGAATGCAAGGTCCTAAGAACCTAAGCATTACTTCTAAATACATTTAGTAACGGTTTTAGTTAATTCTCATGCCTAATCACTGCATTTTCTAACCAAAGTGCTGAAAGAGAAATCACTAATGCACCGTCTACCTCACTCTACCTTTAAAGCACAGAACAACAGCAGAGTGATAGTTATGACAGTGTCGCTGTTATCACTCTGTCTTCTCTTTCCTTTTTTCCCCCAATCCTCCAGCAATGAACTGAATTCAATCTAGAGTGGTTTATATATCTCTTGGCAAGCAAATTGCTACCTATCTTTCTGAAAACCTATATGATCTGTAAAAGAGACAAATCTATGTGTTTTTGTCATATTCTATACTGTTGACTCTTAATCATCTGTCTTTGAGGATGTTTGTCTGCTTTTCATCAATTGCAATTGGTACTGCTAAGCTTTTTTTTTGCACTCAGTGCCGCATCACTCCTGATGACCTGTCTTACTGTTCCTATTTGGGTGAGGCATGTATGGCGTACTTTGGGAAGGTCAGGGTTGTGGCTGGAGAAAGTTTTTAAGTTCAAACATATTGAGTTGGCTTGGGATGAATATTTGGGATCCAACCTCTGCAAAAGAAGCACTGTGTGATGTTTGCTTCCTTTATTTCGAGCAGGACTTCAAAGCAATAAGAAGATACTTATTGTAAGTCTGTATTTGTTATAGTGATATTACTGCTCATATTTTAGTCGTAGCAAGCAAAAGATAAACGTAAGAGAAAAATTTGAACTAGGACCTGGTATACATACATAATAGCTGCAAGAGAGGAGGAATAAGGGGAAGGCTGGCATACAAGTGCTGAAGCATACAGAGGATGTAAATGACTGCGTCAGTATTGGATACTGGTGGAGACTAACTGTATATTTATCACCTTTCAGCTTAATCTGTTTAGGTGGCATTCAGGGTTCTAGTGTCTACCATTTCCATTTGTTTTTCTAGTCCTGCAGAATCAAAATTTAAATTTGCTGTCCTGTAGTTGGGAAGGAAACTCCTGGTTCATCCAGGCTCTCCCCTACTCCACATAAAGTTACTCTTGCACCTTCAAACTCTGTAACCTCAAGCCTTCTCACGGGCTGTGTCCCTTTTCATAATAATCCTAGAACCTTCACATTATTTCCTTAGGTAACTTTCCCAGTGTTTCCTGTAATTTTATTTATCGCAGACTGTAACTTCTGCTAGACAAAGACTGTGAAGGCTGTATCTTGTTCACTGTCAGTTGTCATCCAGGCTTGATTGATGATGGTGTGCTCTAGTTTGAGTGATCACAGTGGCTTATATTTCAGAAGTAATACCACTGCTTCTGTTTTAACTAATCAGGACTTTTGAAGATGGTTATACAGTATGTCCTGTACTTCTCAATGGTGGTTATCATTACCTTGAGTTTCAGTTACCAGGGAATATTTTAGTTTTTCGAGAGGACAGTATGTCCCATCTGTGGCCAAGTAGTGTTTGAAAAAAGATAATAAAACATTTGTGAATGTGATTGACCAAAACTGTACTGAAACAGTAGAGCTTGCACTGTTTGTCAAGTTAGAAAATCTGTTCATACATGTGATCTGTATTTGATCCCCTACTTTTTGTGGATCTTCAGGTATCGGTCATTTAGATGTGAAAAGGAGTTTTCTAAACAATATGGACGTTAAAATTCCTACTCTAGACAAGATTTGTCAAAAAAGATTTTTCTTCTCAGAACAATGTTTCTGAAATACTGTCATGGATTCTAAACCATCTTCTCTTCATCTTTCTGTGTCTCTCCTAGTACAAATTTTTTGTGTGCTAAAATAGTGTATTTAATAGTAATTCTCTGACAGTATATGCAACAAAGAGAAGGAGGACAAAGCTGATAAGGAGTGTGAAACTAAATTAGCCAGCAGCCAATGGTCTTTGTTAAAGTAAATAATTTTTTTAAGGAGATAAAAGGTAATTAGAATTAATTAGCAAGTGCGGTTACATTATTATGATGGAGAAGAGAACTGACAGAAATACTTGCAATTTTCAGATTTTACATAGTTTGGAAAATAAGGATTGAAGTGTTTTGAATTTTTAAAAGTTTCTTTTATTAATATTACCTGATTTTCTTTTGCTACTATATGCGAAAAATATTTTGTGTGAAGAATAGTATATGATCGCATTTCCATAAGTGTGTTTTTATTTGCTTTGTCATATTTTTCTTCGTTAGCATCTTTTAAAAAGACCTTTTTTAATATTAGAACTGTATGAAAGAGAAGAACTGGCTTCATAAAAGGAGGAGTGGTTCTTCAATCCCTATTTCAAATCCCTCTGTATTTCTAAGGAGCTATTCCCCAAAAATGTGGCAAACGTTTATGGATGTTGCAGCAAGAATAATTTCTATCTGCCTTCTTTGCTCTTCTTTCTCAAAGTGGACATGGGTATCCTGAAGTTACTGCCTTAGTTATTCTGTAGCTTGGAGAAAACGTTATTTAGAGAGAACAAAGTTTAGCTCAGGCCAACTGCCCAACTTTTCCTTCTAATTTTCCTGCAGGTTTTCCAATCCATCCTGTACCCTGTGCTTTTAGCGCTACATTGCTATCCTTACTTGGGCTTGATTTTTTTTTTTAGAAAGAGTTTGCATATGCAAAGAAATATGGTTGAAGACATTAAAGGGATATATGATATCCCTTATTATTGCTACTCTCAGTAAGCCTGAGTATAGCAGTGTAGTAGGGTGTTTTCCCTATGCATAACACCCTTCCCTGGGTGAACGTTGTGTCATCAAGAGTGTGGTAACATCAAATACCTCATTTCCTCTTATCTGCTACTAAAAATTGAGATGAGGGACATTTTTTCTGTTTGTTGGTTGTTGGGTTTTTTTACCCCAAAGTACCATTTTTTTGATTCCAGGGGAAAATAAGATTGCATATGTAACTTTTTAATTACCTGATTTTATGGCTTGAGAAAGCAAGACCTTGATTTCTTGAGCATGTATTTTGCAGATACACTAGCTATTCAAAGATCCTCCCTCCCTTCTCCTTTTTGAAATTTGTCTTCCCTGATCATTGCTCCATAGCTCATTACTTTTCATATAGAGTTATCCTCTTGCTGCTTGTTGTTTGTCTGCAAGGACACACATTAGATAGTTAAGACAGCAACTGAATGATCTGAATAATAATATGTAATATAAGATCTAGAAATAAACCATATAAACAGGAAAAATTACTGCAGCTTTGGAATGGCTAATTATATTGCACTTCATGTATTTTATGATGCATCCTATTTGATATCTAATTATAAGTACATTTCCTATGCAATCTTTTTAATTTTCCAAGACCTTATTCTGTCACATGTACTCTCACTGAGCAGTTCCTTTAAATTGTACCTATATGCTATTGTCTGGTGCAGAAGAGAGCACTAATCAACTTTTGGAAATTATCAACTATGTTAGATATTAGAGAATTTGGCCTTGATGACATGTACAGCCTTTAAAAAAATCTATCACCTTTCTTGATTTTGTGTTCTGACACTGGTATGTTGGATTTCAGAAGGAAATATGGAAAGCCCTGAATTAATTTTCACTGAACTCCTCTGGCTTTCACTGTAGTATCTGTACAAGTTCAGCAAGACATTGGTACTCCTACTTCTGCATGTGTTATGTTGCCCATATATTTCCTTTTGACAAGGTCTATCAGTTGAACACTTAAAGCTATCATTGGGGCTACCTTACACTTGTCATGTAAGTGGATTAACACTGATAGATCTGAAAGTGAGAGATAAAAATCTAAATTAAGCTTGTCCTGGTCTATTGTGATCGTCTCTGTAAATGAGCTAGAGAGCCATGCCATGTGCCAAGGAACTACTTCAGTGAAACGGCTGGGGTGCAGAAATAGTACAACAGAGAACATTTCTGTTTGATTCCAGGAGAGGAACTTTTAAGCAGGGCTGAATTTTATGTCTTGGAGATAATTAGTAAGCCATAGAGGAGGCTGTTCTTAGATTCCTGCCTGGAGATGGAATTGTAATACAACTACAAGAAAAATCTGCAATATTGGCTTTTGATCCAGCCAGTTTTGTAAGCTGGAGGTTTGGTGTTGAAACTGAGAGAACAGAATGAAAAACTATCTCAGGCCAATGCTGAATTGATTTGAAAAAAACAGGAAATGTTATATGTCTTTAAATCTGTTACCTTATTTACGATGCATTTGTGCATTTCAGTTTTTGTGCTGTTTAGTAGAATATGATGTACTTGAAGCTTCATCCGTATTTCTTCAAATGTACATTGCCAAGTTAGCCTACTGTCTACAAAATTTTTGTTCCAATGAAATGCAGTGAAAGGAAACTGGATAACAGGAAACATTCAGTATTTTAAGGGTTTCACTGTGAGTAGATTCCACTATGACATTAAATTCTGGAAATACAAAGATCTGTATACAATAGCTAAGCATACTATATAAACACTATTAAGAATTAATTTCAGAGAGGATATATTTTATGTATCCTTTGTACATCATTATCTTCTGAAATAATAAAGGTAGTCCCTTTTCCCTTCCATTTCCTTTTCATGAAAATTCATGAACTCCCACTCCTTCTCTTTCATTTGTGAGCCATAGTGAGGCAAAAGGGCTTCTTTGCCTGCTCTGCCCCCCCTGCCACCGTCCCAATTTTTCCTGTCATGGACTATTTGCTTTTACTTTGTAATTTTCAGAAACTTTTGATTTTTGTCTTGTTGCTTAAATTTAATTAATTCTGAGCAAAAAAACTGTCTCCACCACTTCATATGTGTTCTGTAATCAGTTAAAATTTCTATTCCAATCTCAGAAACTTCCCTCAGTGGGAAGTCAGGGAATATATTTTCCAGTATATGAGAATAATGATTACTGAGATACACAAATTGAAGACACATGTCCATCAGCGGAGAGAACTTCCAAAAGCCAAAGCTAGCAGGAACCTCCAGACCAAAGTGCTGGGATCAGGGAAGTTTGGGGGGGAGTCAACCTAAAGCTTTTTTCATGTCTGTTAAGTCTAAAATCTATACTGAACACAGGGTCTTAAGGAATATTTGTTGTTCACAATATATAGTATTGTGAATGGCATTCATTTTTATAGGTGCTTTGAGGTGTCATTTGCAAGCCAGGACTGTCTTTCTTAATATTGTTTGTGCGTGTGTGTTTTATTGGTTTCCTTGTTGTTTTGGACAAGGCTTCTGAAGTTTGTTATATTGGAACATCTGTCAGTAAGTATTCTGAAACAATCTGCCTTTATGTAGTTAAAATAAATTAATTTTAATTGAGCTGCAAAATAAGGAGAGTGGTCTTTTCCCCGGTGTTCTGGGTTCTATGTTGTGTTTTGAAAATTGCGAAGTCATTCTAGAGCTTTAAAGGTAGTCCTGAATTATAACAGCATTATCAAAGGTAACTAAGTTATCCATTTTCAGGGCTTCATACTAGGTGAGTTAATAGGCTGTCCTTTTCATCCTGATGCTTTCTGTAATTTGCAGTTGAATTTAAGACACTTGCACTACAATACTAGTGGTAAGCGGGATTTTCTAAAATCTGCTGGTTTTGTTCTTTGGAAGTGGAATTTAAATCTTGCTTATGAATGTTTGATAAAACGAACCAAAACTCTTGAATGTGTCTGTTGGGTATTTCTCACTCTGTGGAATTGCTGTCTGTATAAAGCCAAAAAATAAACATTAGCATAACTTTATTTATAAAAGATTATTTTTCAAGTACTTTCAAGATTACTTGCAAGTGCACATAATAATTCTGCATTGATAATTACGTGCAGGTTTTAATGAAGCTTGTTCTTAATCTTGTGCTGAAAATGCCAGTTGATACAATGCTGTGTACTGTGGCTTTTCATCTCAGATGGGATGTGGTTCAGAATCAGACCCACAGATATCCACCAGACTTCATATAGTGCTGCCTATGGTTGTTTTGGAGAAAATTCTCCAAATGCTCCCTGACTTGGTTCTTCTGTTCCTCGTTGAAAAGCTGAAAACACCTGCCAGCTATTTTCCTCTTCCATCCACTCTAACACATTGTGAAGGTTGTTTCTGGAAC